>NW_028233631.1:1200000-1800000 GCF_054856555.1 Leptonotus elevatus | reverse complement strand
TGTATTGCTTTAAATGCATTTTCAGCCCGATTGTACACTTCAGGTAAAACTGTCAAAATCTTCAAAATGAGCAAAAGCACAATGAAATTAATGCTGGAATCATCTTCAAGTTGCTAAAATACACTAATGACAGCAAAAAGTTTGTGTCTACAACATTTAGTTAAGGTGTGAGAGCCAAAATGAACTTTTTATTGCTGTAAACGCGTTTTCAACACCTGAATGTACACTTCAGGTGAAACTGTCAAAATCTTCAAAATGAGCAAAAGCACAATGAAATTAATGCTGGAATCATCTTCAAGTTGCTAAAATACACTAATGACAGCAAAAGGTTTGAGTCTACAACATTTAGTTAAGGTGTGAGAGCAAAAATTAACTTTGTATTGCTTTAAATGCATTTTCAGCCCGATAGTACACTTCAGGTGAAACTGTCAAAATCTTCAAAATGAGCAAAAGCACAATGAAATTAATGCTGGAATCATCTTCAGGTTGCTAAAATACACTGATGACAGCAAAAAGTTTTAGTCTACAACATTTAGTTAAGGTGTGAGAGCCAAAATGAACTTTGTATTGCTGTAAACACGTTTTCAGCACCTGATTGTACACTTCAGGTGAAAATGTGGAAAATCTTCAAAATGAGCAAAAGCACAATGAAATTAATGCTGGAATCATCTTCAAGTTGCTAAAATACACTAATGACAGCAAAAAGTTTGAGTCTACAACATTTAGTTAAGGTGTGAGAGCCAAAATTAACTTTTTTATTGCTTTAAAATTCATTTTCAGCCCGATTGTACACTTCAGGTGAAACTGTCAAAATCTTCAAAATGAGCAAAAGCACAATGAAATGAATGCTGGAATCATCTTCAAGTTGCTAAAATACACTAATGAAAGCAAAAAGTTTGAGTCTACAACATTTAGTTAAGGTGTGAGAGCCTAAATGAACTTTTCATTGCTTTAAACGCGTTTTCAGCCCTTGATTGTACAATTCAGGTGAAACTGTCAAAATCTTCAAAATGAGCAAAAGCACAATGAAATTAATGCTGGAATCATCTTCAAGTTGCTAAAATACACTAATGACAGCAACAAGTTTGAGTCTACAACATTTAGTTAAGGTGTGAGATTCTAAATTAACTTTGTATTGCTGTAAACGCGTTTTCAGCCCCTGATTGTACACTTCAGGTGAAACTGTCAAAATCATCAAAATGAGCAAAAGCACAATGAAATTAATGCTGGAATCATCTTCAAGTTGCTAAAATACACTAATGACAGTAAAAAGTTTGAGTCTACAACATTTAGTTAAGGTGTGAGAGCCAAAATTAACTTTTCATTGCTTTAAACGCGTTTTCAGCCCGATTGTACACTTCAGGTAAAACTGTCAAAATCTTCAAAATGAGCAAAAGCACAATGAAATAAATGCTGGAATCATCTTCAAGTTGCTAAAATACACTAATGACAGCAAAAAGTTTGTGTCTACAACATTTAGTTAAGGTGTGAGAGCCAAAATGAACTTTTTATTGCTGTAAACGCGTTTTCAGCACCTGAATGTACACTTCAGGTGAAACTGTCAAAATCTTCAAAATGAGCAAAAGCACAATGAAATTAATGCTGGAATCATCTTCAAGTTGCTAAAATACACTAATGACAGCAAAAAGTTTGAGTCTACAACATTTAGTTAAGGTGTGAGAGCAAAAATTAACTTTGTATTGCTTTAAATGCATTTTCAGCCCGATAGTACACTTCAGGTGAAACTGTCAAAATCTTCAAAATGAGCAAAAGCACATTGAAATTAATGCTGGAATCATCTTCAGGTTGCTAAAATACACTAATGACAGCAAAAAGTTTTAGTCTACAACATTTAGTTAAGGAGTGAGAGCCAAAATGAACTTTGTATTGCTGTAAACGCGTTTTCAGCACCTGATTGTACACTTCAGGTGAAACTGTCAAAATCTACAAAATTAGCAAAAGCACAATGAAATTAATGCTGGAATCATCTTCAAGTTGCTAAAATACACTAATGACAGCAAAAAGTTTGAGTCTACAACATTTAGTTAAGGTGTGAGAGCCAAAATTAACTTTGTATTGCTTTAAATGCATTTTCAGCCCGATAATACACTTCAGGTGAAACTGTCAAAATCTTCAAAATGAGCAAAAGCACAATGAAATTAATGCTGGAATCATCTTCAGGTTGCTAAAATACACTAATGACAGCAAAAAGTTTTAGTCTACAACATTTAGTTAAGGTGTGAGAGCCAAAATGAACTTTGTATTGCTGTAAACGCGTTTTCAGCACCTGATTGTACACTTCAGGTGAAACTGTCAAAATCTTCAAAATTAGCAAAAGCACAATGAAATTAATGCTGGAATCATCTTCAAGTTGCTAAAATACACTAATGACAGCAAAAAGTTTGAGTCTACAACATTTAGTTAAGGTGTGAGAGCCAAAATTAACTTTGTATTGCTTTAAATGCATTTTCAGCCCGATTGGACACTTCAGGTGAAAGTGTCAAAATCTTCAAAATGAGAAAAAGCACAATGAAATTAATGCTGGAATCATCTTCAATATGCTAAAATACAATAATGACAGCAAAAAGTTTGAGTCTACAACATTTAGTTAAGGTGTGAGAGCCAAAATGAACTTTGTATTGCTTTAAATGCATTATCAGGCCGATTGTACACTTCAGGTGAAACTGTCAAAATCTTCAAAATGAGCAAAAGCACAATGAAATGAATGCTGGAATCATCTTCAAGTTGCTAAAATACACTAATGACAGCAAAAAGTTTGTGTCTACAACATTTAGTTAAGGTGTGAGAGCCAAAATGAACTTTTTATTGCTGTAAACGCGTTTTCAACACCTGAATGTACACTTCAGGTGAAACTGTCAAAATCTTCAAAATGAGCAAAAGCACAATGAAATTAATGCTGGAATCATCTTCAAGTTGCTAAAATACACTAATGACAGCAAAAGGTTTGAGTCTACAACATTTAGTTAAGGTGTGAGAGCAAAAATTAACTTTGTATTGCTTTAAATGCATTTTCAGCCCGATAGTACACTTCAGGTGAAACTGTCAAAATCTTCAAAATGAGCAAAAGCACAATGAAATTAATGCTGGAATCATCTTCAGGTTGCTAAAATACACTGATGACAGCAAAAAGTTTTAGTCTACAACATTTAGTTAAGGTGTGAGAGCCAAAATGAACTTTGTATTGCTGTAAACACGTTTTCAGCACCTGATTGTACACTTCAGGTGAAAATGTGGAAAATCTTCAAAATGAGCAAAAGCACAATGAAATTAATGCTGGAATCATCTTCAAGTTGCTAAAATACACTAATGACAGCAAAAAGTTTGAGTCTACAACATTTAGTTAAGGTGTGAGAGCCAAAATTAACTTTTTTATTGCTTTAAAATTCATTTTCAGCCCGATTGTACACTTCAGGTGAAACTGTCAAAATCTTCAAAATGAGCAAAAGCACAATGAAATGAATGCTGGAATCATCTTCAAGTTGCTAAAATACACTAATGAAAGCAAAAAGTTTGAGTCTACAACATTTAGTTAAGGTGTGAGAACCTAAATGAACTTTTCATTGCTTTAAACGCGTTTTCAGCCCTTGATTGTACAATTCAGGTGAAACTGTCAAAATCTTCAAAATGAGCAAAAGCACAATGAAATTAATGCTGGAATCATCTTCAAGTTGCTAAAATACACTAATGACAGCAACAAGTTTGAGTCTACAACATTTAGTTAAGGTGTGAGATTCTAAATTAACTTTGTATTGCTGTAAACGCGTTTTCAGCCCCTGATTGTACACTTCAGGTGAAACTGTCAAAATCATCAAAATGAGCAAAAGCACAATGAAATTAATGCTGGAATCATCTTCAAGTTGCTAAAATACACTAATGACAGTAAAAAGTTTGAGTCTACAACATTTAGTTAAGGTGTGAGAGCCAAAATTAACTTTTCATTGCTTTAAACGCGTTTTCAGCCCGATTGTACACTTCAGGTAAAACTGTCAAAATCTTCAAAATGAGCAAAAGCACAATGAAATAAATGCTGGAATCATCTTCAAGTTGCTAAAATACACTAATGACAGCAAAAAGTTTGTGTCTACAACATTTAGTTAAGGTGTGAGAGCCAAAATGAACTTTGTATTGCTGTAAACGCGTTTTCAGCACCTGAATGTACACTTCAGGTGAAACTGTCAAAATCTTCAAAATGAGCAAAAGCACAATGAAATTAATGCTGGAATCATCTTCAAGTTGCTAAAATACACTAATGACAGCAAAAAGTTTGTGTCTACAACATTTAGTTAAGGTGTGAGAGCCAAAATGAACTTTGTATTGCTGTAAACGCGTTTTCAGCACCTGAATGTACACTTCAGGTGAAACTGTCAAAATCTTCAAAATGAGCAAAAGCACAATGAAATTAATGCTGGAATCATCTTCAAGTTGCTAAAATACACTAATGACAGCAAAAAGTTTGAGTCTACAACATTTAGTTAAGGTGTGAGAGCCAAAATGAACTTTGTATTGCTGTAAACACGTTTTCAGCACCTGATTGTACACTTCAGGTGAAAATGTGGAAAATCTTCAAAATGAGCAAAAGCACAATGAAATTAATGCTGGAATCATCTTCAAGTTGCTAAAATACACTAATGACAGCAAAAAGTTTGAGTCTACAACATTTAGTTAAGGTGTGAGAGCCAAAATTAACTTTTTTATTGCTTTAAAATTCATTTTCAGCCCGATTGTACACTTCAGGTGAAACTGTCAAAATCTTCAAAATGAGCAAAAGCACAATGAAATGAATGCTGGAATCATCTTCAAGTTGCTAAAATACACTAATGAAAGCAAAAAGTTTGAGTCTACAACATTTAGTTAAGGTGTGAGAGCCTAAATGAACTTTTCATTGCTTTAAACGCGTTTTCAGCCCTTGATTGTACAATTCAGGTGAAACTGTCAAAATCTTCAAAATGAGCAAAAGCACAATGAAATTAATGCTGGAATCATCTTCAAGTTGCTAAAATACACTAATGACAGCAACAAGTTTGAGTCTACAACATTTAGTTAAGGTGTGAGATTCTAAATTAACTTTGTATTGCTGTAAACGCGTTTTCAGCCCCTGATTGTACACTTCAGGTGAAACTGTCAAAATCTTCAAAATGAGCAAAAGCACAATGAAATTAATGCTGGAATCATCTTCAAGTTGCTAAAATACACTAATGACAGTAAAAAGTTTGAGTCTACAACATTTAGTTAAGGTGTGAGAGCCAAAATTAACTTTTCATTGCTTTAAACGCGTTTTCAGCCCGATTGTACACTTCAGGTAAAACTGTCAAAATCTTCAAAATGAGCAAAAGCACAATGAAATAAATGCTGGAATCATCTTCAAGTTGCTAAAATACACTAATGACAGCAAAAAGTTTGTGTCTACAACATTTAGTTAAGGTGTGAGAGCCAAAATGAACTTTGTATTGCTGTAAACGCGTTTTCAGCACCTGAATGTACACTTCAGGTGAAACTGTCAAAATCTTCAAAATGAGCAAAAGCACAATGAAATTAATGCTGGAATCATCTTCAAGTTGCTAAAATACACTAATGACAGCAAAAAGTTTGAGTCTACAACATTTAGTTAAGGTGTGAGAGCAAAAATTAACTTTGTATTGCTTTAAATGCATTTTCAGCCCGATAGTACACTTCAGGTGAAACTGTCAAAATCTTCAAAATGAGCAAAAGCACAATGAAATTAATGCTGGAATCATCTTCAGGTTGCTAAAATACACTAATGACAGCAAAAAGTTTTAGTCTACAACATTTAGTTAAGGAGTGAGAGCCAAAATGAACTTTGTATTGCTGTAAACGCGTTTTCAGCACCTGATTGTACACTTCAGGTGAAACTGTCAAAATCTACAAAATTAGCAAAAGCACAATGAAATTAATGCTGGAATCATCTTCAAGTTGCTAAAATACACTAATGACAGCAAAAAGTTTGAGTCTACAACATTTAGTTAAGGTGTGAGAGCCAAAATTAACTTTGTATTGCTTTAAATGCATTTTCAGCCCGATAGTACACTTCAGGTGAAACTGTCAAAATCTTCAAAATGAGCAAAAGCACAATGAAATTAATGCTGGAATCATCTTCAGGTTGCTAAAATACACTAATGACAGCAAAAAGTTTTAGTCTACAACATTTAGTTAAGGTGTGAGAGCCAAAATGAACTTTGTATTGCTGTAAACGCGTTTTCAGCACCTGATTGTACACTTCAGGTGAAACTGTCAAAATCTTCAAAATTAGCAAAAGCACAATGAAATTAATGCTGGAATCATCTTCAAGTTGCTAAAATACACTAATGACAGCAAAAAGTTTGAGTCTACAACATTTAGTTAAGGTGTGAGAGCCAAAATTAACTTTGTATTGCTTTAAATGCATTTTCAGCCCGATTGGACACTTCAGGTGAAAGTGTCAAAATCTTCAAAATGAGAAAAAGCACAATGAAATTAATGCTGGAATCATCTTCAATATGCTAAAATACAATAATGACAGCAAAAAGTTTGAGTCTACAACATTTAGTTAAGGTGTGAGAGCCAAAATGAACTTTGTATTGCTTTAAATGCATTATCAGGCCGATTGTACACTTCAGGTGAAACTGTCAAAATCTTCAAAATGAGCAAAAGCACAATGAAATGAATGCTGGAATCATCTTCAAGTTGCTAAAATACACTAATGACAGCAAAAAGTTTGAGTCTACAACATTTAGTTAAGGTGTGAGAGCCAAAATGAACTTTGTATTGCTGTAAACTCGTTTTCAGCACCTGATTGTACACTTCAGGTGAAACTGTCAAAATCTTCAAAATGAGCAAAAGCACAATGAAATTAATGCTGGAATCATCTTCAAGTTGCTAAAATACACTAATGACAGCAAAAAGTTTGAGTCTACAATATTTAGTTAAGGTGTGAGAGCCAAAATGAACTTTGTATTGCTTTAAAATTCATTTTCAGCCCGATTGTACACTTCAGGTGAAACTTTCAAAATCTTCAAAATGAGCAAAAGCACAATGAAATTAATGTTGGAATCATCTTCAAGTTGCTAAAATACACTAATGACAGCAAAAAGTTTGAGTCTACAACATTTAGTTGAGGTGTGAGAGCCTAAATGAACTTTGTATTGCTTTAAATGCATTTTCAGCCCGATTGTACACTTCAGGTAAAACTGTCAAAATCTTCAAAATGAGCAAAAGCACAATGAAATTAAGGCTGGAATCATCTTCAAGTTGCTAAAATACACTAATGACAGCAAAAAGTTTGAGTCTACAACATTTAGTTAAGGTGTGAGAGCCTAAATGAACTTTGTATTGCTGTAAACGCGTTTTCAGCACCTGATTGTACACTTCAGGTGAAACTGTCAAAATCTTCAAAATGAGCAAAAGCACAATGAAATGAATGCTCGAATCATCTTCAAGTTGCTAAAATACACTAATGACAGCAAAAAGTTTGAGTCTACAACATTTAGTTAAGGTGTGAGAGCCTAAATGAACTTTTCATTGCTTTAAACGCGTTTTCAGCCCGATTGTACACTTCAGGTAAAACTGTCAAAATCTTCAAAATGAGCAAAAGCACAATGAAATTAATGCTGGAATCATCTTCAAGTTGCTAAAATACACTAATGACAGCAAAAAGTTTGAGTCTACAACATTTAGTTAAGGTGTGAGAGCCTAAATGAACTTTTCATTGCTTTAAACGCGTTTTCAGCCCTTGATTGTACAATTCAGGTGAAACTGTCAAAATCTTCAAAATGAGCAAAAGCACAATGAAATTAATGCTGGAATCATCTTCAAGTTGCTAAAATACACTAATGACAGCAACAAGTTTGAGTCTACAACATTTAGTTAAGGTGTGAGATTCTAAATTAACTTTGTATTGCTGTAAACGCGTTTTCAGCCCCTGATTGTACACTTCAGGTGAAACTGTCAAAATCTTCAAAATGAGCAAAAGCACAATGAAATTAATGCTGGAATCATCTTCAAGTTGCTAAAATACACTAATGACAGCAAAAAGTTTGAGTCTACAACATTTAGTTAAGGTGTGAAAGCCAAAATTAACTTTGTATTGCTTTAAATGCATTTTCAGCCCGATTGGACACTTCAGGTGAAAGTGTCAAAATCTTCAAAATGAGAAAAAGCACAATGAAATTAATGCTGGAATCATCTTCAAGTTGCTAAAATACACTAATGACAGCAACAAGTTTGAGTCTACAACATTTAGTTAAGGTGTGAGAGCCTAAATGAACTTTGTATTGCTTTAAATGCATTTTCAGCCCGATTGTACACTTCAGGTAAAACTGTCAAAATCTTCAAAATGAGCAAAAGCACAATGAAATTAATGCTGGAATCATCTTCAAGTTGCTAAAATACACTAATGACAGCAAAAAGTTTGTGTCTACAACATTTAGTTAAGGTGTGAGAGCCAAAATGAACTTTTTATTGCTGTAAACGCGTTTTCAACACCTGAATGTACACTTCAGGTGAAACTGTCAAAATCTTCAAAATGAGCAAAAGCACAATGAAATTAATGCTGGAATCATCTTCAAGTTGCTAAAATACACTAATGACAGCAAAAGGTTTGAGTCTACAACATTTAGTTAAGGTGTGAGAGCAAAAATTAACTTTGTATTGCTTTAAATGCATTTTCAGCCCGATAGTACACTTCAGGTGAAACTGTCAAAATCTTCAAAATGAGCAAAAGCACAATGAAATTAATGCTGGAATCATCTTCAGGTTGCTAAAATACACTGATGACAGCAAAAAGTTTTAGTCTACAACATTTAGTTAAGGTGTGAGAGCCAAAATGAACTTTGTATTGCTGTAAACACGTTTTCAGCACCTGATTGTACACTTCAGGTGAAAATGTGGAAAATCTTCAAAATGAGCAAAAGCACAATGAAATTAATGCTGGAATCATCTTCAAGTTGCTAAAATACACTAATGACAGCAAAAAGTTTGAGTCTACAACATTTAGTTAAGGTGTGAGAGCCAAAATTAACTTTTTTATTGCTTTAAAATTCATTTTCAGCCCGATTGTACACTTCAGGTGAAACTGTCAAAATCTTCAAAATGAGCAAAAGCACAATGAAATGAATGCTGGAATCATCTTCAAGTTGCTAAAATACACTAATGAAAGCAAAAAGTTTGAGTCTACAACATTTAGTTAAGGTGTGAGAGCCTAAATGAACTTTTCATTGCTTTAAACGCGTTTTCAGCCCTTGATTGTACAATTCAGGTGAAACTGTCAAAATCTTCAAAATGAGCAAAAGCACAATGAAATTAATGCTGGAATCATCTTCAAGTTGCTAAAATACACTAATGACAGCAAAAAGTTTGTGTCTACAACATTTAGTTAAGGTGTGAGAGCCAAAATGAACTTTTTATTGCTGTAAACGCGTTTTCAACACCTGAATGTACACTTCAGGTGAAACTGTCAAAATCTTCAAAATGAGCAAAAGCACAATGAAATTAATGCTGGAATCATCTTCAAGTTGCTAAAATACACTAATGACAGCAAAAGGTTTGAGTCTACAACATTTAGTTAAGGTGTGAGAGCAAAAATTAACTTTGTATTGCTTTAAATGCATTTTCAGCCCGATAGTACACTTCAGGTGAAACTGTCAAAATCTTCAAAATGAGCAAAAGCACAATGAAATTAATGCTGGAATCATCTTCAGGTTGCTAAAATACACTGATGACAGCAAAAAGTTTTAGTCTACAACATTTAGTTAAGGTGTGAGAGCCAAAATGAACTTTGTATTGCTGTAAACACGTTTTCAGCACCTGATTGTACACTTCAGGTGAAAATGTGGAAAATCTTCAAAATGAGCAAAAGCACAATGAAATTAATGCTGGAATCATCTTCAAGTTGCTAAAATACACTAATGACAGCAAAAAGTTTGAGTCTACAACATTTAGTTAAGGTGTGAGAGCCAAAATTAACTTTTTTATTGCTTTAAAATTCATTTTCAGCCCGATTGTACACTTCAGGTGAAACTGTCAAAATCTTCAAAATGAGCAAAAGCACAATGAAATGAATGCTGGAATCATCTTCAAGTTGCTAAAATACACTAATGAAAGCAAAAAGTTTGAGTCTACAACATTTAGTTAAGGTGTGAGAGCCTAAATGAACTTTTCATTGCTTTAAACGCGTTTTCAGCCCTTGATTGTACAATTCAGGTGAAACTGTCAAAATCTTCAAAATGAGCAAAAGCACAATGAAATTAATGCTGGAATCATCTTCAAGTTGCTAAAATACACTAATGACAGCAACAAGTTTGAGTCTACAACATTTAGTTAAGGTGTGAGATTCTAAATTAACTTTGTATTGCTGTAAACGCGTTTTCAGCCCCTGATTGTACACTTCAGGTGAAACTGTCAAAATCATCAAAATGAGCAAAAGCACAATGAAATTAATGCTGGAATCATCTTCAAGTTGCTAAAATACACTAATGACAGTAAAAAGTTTGAGTCTACAACATTTAGTTAAGGTGTGAGAGCCAAAATTAACTTTTCATTGCTTTAAACGCGTTTTCAGCCCGATTGTACACTTCAGGTAAAACTGTCAAAATCTTCAAAATGAGCAAAAGCACAATGAAATAAATGCTGGAATCATCTTCAAGTTGCTAAAATACACTAATGACAGCAAAAAGTTTGTGTCTACAACATTTAGTTAAGGTGTGAGAGCCAAAATGAACTTTTTATTGCTGTAAACGCGTTTTCAGCACCTGAATGTACACTTCAGGTGAAACTGTCAAAATCTTCAAAATGAGCAAAAGCACAATGAAATTAATGCTGGAATCATCTTCAAGTTGCTAAAATACACTAATGACAGCAAAAAGTTTGAGTCTACAACATTTAGTTAAGGTGTGAGAGCAAAAATTAACTTTGTATTGCTTTAAATGCATTTTCAGCCCGATAGTACACTTCAGGTGAAACTGTCAAAATCTTCAAAATGAGCAAAAGCACATTGAAATTAATGCTGGAATCATCTTCAGGTTGCTAAAATACACTAATGACAGCAAAAAGTTTTAGTCTACAACATTTAGTTAAGGAGTGAGAGCCAAAATGAACTTTGTATTGCTGTAAACGCGTTTTCAGCACCTGATTGTACACTTCAGGTGAAACTGTCAAAATCTACAAAATTAGCAAAAGCACAATGAAATTAATGCTGGAATCATCTTCAAGTTGCTAAAATACACTAATGACAGCAAAAAGTTTGAGTCTACAACATTTAGTTAAGGTGTGAGAGCCAAAATTAACTTTGTATTGCTTTAATTGCATTTTCAGCCCGATAGTACACTTCAGGTGAAACTGTCAAAATCTTCAAAATGAGCAAAAGCACAATGAAATTAATGCTGGAATCATCTTCAGGTTGCTAAAATACACTAATGACAGCAAAAAGTTTTAGTCTACAACATTTAGTTAAGGTGTGAGAGCCAAAATGAACTTTGTATTGCTGTAAACGCGTTTTCAGCACCTGATTGTACACTTCAGGTGAAACTGTCAAAATCTTCAAAATTAGCAAAAGCACAATGAAATTAATGCTGGAATCATCTTCAAGTTGCTAAAATACACTAATGACAGCAAAAAGTTTGAGTCTACAACATTTAGTTAAGGTGTGAGAGCCAAAATTAACTTTGTATTGCTTTAAATGCATTTTCAGCCCGATTGGACACTTCAGGTGAAAGTGTCAAAATCTTCAAAATGAGAAAAAGCACAATGAAATTAATGCTGGAATCATCTTCAATATGCTAAAATACAATAATGACAGCAAAAAGTTTGAGTCTACAACATTTAGTTAAGGTGTGAGAGCCAAAATGAACTTTGTATTGCTTTAAATGCATTATCAGGCCGATTGTACACTTCAGGTGAAACTGTCAAAATCTTCAAAATGAGCAAAAGCACAATGAAATGAATGCTGGAATCATCTTCAAGTTGCTAAAATACACTAATGACAGCAAAAAGTTTGTGTCTACAACATTTAGTTAAGGTGTGAGAGCCAAAATGAACTTTTTATTGCTGTAAACGCGTTTTCAACACCTGAATGTACACTTCAGGTGAAACTGTCAAAATCTTCAAAATGAGCAAAAGCACAATGAAATTAATGCTGGAATCATCTTCAAGTTGCTAAAATACACTAATGACAGCAAAAGGTTTGAGTCTACAACATTTAGTTAAGGTGTGAGAGCAAAAATTAACTTTGTATTGCTTTAAATGCATTTTCAGCCCGATAGTACACTTCAGGTGAAACTGTCAAAATCTTCAAAATGAGCAAAAGCACAATGAAATTAATGCTGGAATCATCTTCAGGTTGCTAAAATACACTGATGACAGCAAAAAGTTTTAGTCTACAACATTTAGTTAAGGTGTGAGAGCCAAAATGAACTTTGTATTGCTGTAAACACGTTTTCAGCACCTGATTGTACACTTCAGGTGAAAATGTGGAAAATCTTCAAAATGAGCAAAAGCACAATGAAATTAATGCTGGAATCATCTTCAAGTTGCTAAAATACACTAATGACAGCAAAAAGTTTGAGTCTACAACATTTAGTTAAGGTGTGAGAGCCAAAATTAACTTTTTTATTGCTTTAAAATTCATTTTCAGCCCGATTGTACACTTCAGGTGAAACTGTCAAAATCTTCAAAATGAGCAAAAGCACAATGAAATGAATGCTGGAATCATCTTCAAGTTGCTAAAATACACTAATGAAAGCAAAAAGTTTGAGTCTACAACATTTAGTTAAGGTGTGAGAGCAAAAATTTACTTTGTATTGCTTTAAATGCATTTTCAGCCCGATAGTACACTTCAGGTGAAACTGTCAAAATCTTCAAAATGAGCAAAAGCACAATGAAATTAATGCTGGAATCATCTTCAAGTTGCTAAAATACACTAATGACAGCAACAAGTTTGAGTCTACAACATTTAGTTAAGGTGTGAGATTCTAAATTAACTTTGTATTGCTTTAAAATTCATTTTCAGCCCGATTGTACACTTCAGGTGAAACTGTCAAAATCTTCAAAATGAGCAAAAGCACAATGAAATGAACGCTGGAATCATCTTCAAGTTGCTAAAATACACTAATGACAGCAAAAGGTTTGAGTCTACAACATTTAGTTAAGGTGTGAGAGCCTAAATGAACTTTTTATTGCTGTAAACGCGTTTTCAGCACCTGAATGTACACTTCAGGTGAAACTGTCAAAATCTTCAAAATGAGCAAAAGCACAATGAAATTAATGCTGGAATCATCTTCAAGTTGCTAAAATACACTAATGACAGCAAAACGTTTGAGTCTACAACATTTAGTTAAGGTGTGAGAGCAAAAATTAACTTTGTATTGCTTTAAATGCATTTTCAGCCCGATAGTACACTTCAGGTGAAACTGTCAAAATCTTCAAAATGAGCAAAAACACAATGAAATTAATGCTGGAATCATCTTCAGGTTGCTAAAATACACTAATGACAGCAAAAAGTTTTAGTCTACAACATTTAGTTAAGGTGTGAGAGCCAAAATGAACTTTGTATTGCTGTAAACGTGTTTTCAGCACCTGATTGTACACTTCAGGTGAAACTGTCAAAATCTTCAAAATTAGCAAAAGCACAATGAAATTAATGCTGGAATCATCTTCAAGTTGCTAAAATACACTAATGACAGCAAAAAGTTTGAGTCTACAACATTTAGTTAAGGTGTGAGAGCCAAAATTAACTTTGTATTGCTTTAAATGCATTTTCAGCCCGATTGGACACTTCAGGTGAAAGTGTCAAAATCTTCAAAATGAGAAAAAGCACAATGAAATTAATGCTGGAATCATCTTCAATATGCTAAAATACAATAATGACAGCAAAAAGTTTGAGTCTACAACATTTAGTTAAGGTGTGAGAGCCAAAATGAACTTTGTATTGCTTTAAATGCATTATCAGGCCGATTGTACACTTCAGGTGAAACTGTCAAAATCTTCAAAATGAGCAAAAGCACAATGAAATGAATGCTGGAATCATCTTCAAGTTGCTAAAATACACTAATGACAGCAAAAAGTTTGAGTCTACAACATTTAGTTAAGGTGTGAGAGCCAAAATGAACTTTGTATTGCTGTAAACTCGTTTTCAGCACCTGATTGTACACTTCAGGTGAAACTGTCAAAATCTTCAAAATGAGCAAAAGCACAATGAAATTAATGCTGGAATCATCTTCAAGTTGCTAAAATACACTAATGACAGCAAAAAGTTTGAGTCTACAACATTTAGTTAAGGTGTGAGAGCCAAAATTAACTTTGTATTGCTTTAAAATTCATTTTCAGCCCGATTGTACACTTCAGGTGAAACTGTCAAAATCTTCAAAATGAGCAAAAGCACAATGAAATGAATGCTGGAATCATCTTCAAGTTGCTAAAATACACTAATGAAAGCAAAAAGTTTGAGTCTACAACATTTAGTTAAGGTGTGAGAGCCTAAATGAACTTTTCATTGCTTTAAACGCGTTTTCAGCCCTTGATTGTACAATTCAGGTGAAACTGTCAAAATCTTCAAAATGAGCAAAAGCACAATGAAATTAATGCTGGAATCATCTTCAAGTTGCTAAAATACACTAATGACAGCAACAAGTTTGAGTCTACAACATTTAGTTAAGGTGTGAGATTCTAAATTAACTTTGTATTGCTGTAAACGCGTTTTCAGCCCCTGATTGTACACTTCAGGTGAAACTGTCAAAATCTTCAAAATGAGCAAAAGCACAATGAAATTAATGCTGGAATCATCTTCAAGTTGCTAAAATACACTAATGACAGCAAAAAGTTTGAGTCTACAACATTTAGTTAAGGTGTGAGAGCCTAAATGAACTTTGTATTGCTGTAAACGCGTTTTCAGCACCTGATTATACACTTCAGGTGAAACTGTCAAAATCTTCAAAATGAGCAAAAGCACAATGAAATTAATGCTGGAATCATCTTCAGGTTGCTAAAATACACTAATGACAGCAAAAAGTTTGAGTCTACAACATTTAGTTAAGGTGTGAGAGCCAAAATTAACTTTGTATTGCTTTAAAATTCATTTTCAGCCCGATTGTACACTTCAGGTGAAACTGTCAAAATCTTCAAAATGAGCAAAAGCACAATGAAATGAACGCTGGAATCATCTTCAAGTTGCTAAAATACACTAATGACAGCAAAAAGTTTGAGTCTACAACATTTAGTTAAGGTGTGAGAGCCTAAATGAACTTTTCATTGCTTTAAACGCGTTTTCAGCCCGATTGTACACTTCAGGTAAAACTGTCAAAATCTTCAAAATGAGCAAAAGCACAATGATATAAATACTGGAATCATCTTCAAGTTGCTAAAATACACTAATGACAGCAAAAAGTTTGTGTCTACAACATTTAGTTAAGGTGTGAGAGCCAAAATGAACTTTTTATTGCTGTAAACGCGTTTTCAGCACCTGAATGTACACTTCAGGTGAAACTATCAAAATCTTCAAAATGAGCAAAAGCACAATGAAATTAATGCTGGAATCATCTTCAAGTTGCTAAAATACACTAATGACAGCAAAAAGTTTGAGTCTACAACATTTAGTTAAGGTGTGAGAGCAAAAATTAACTTTGTATTGCTTTAAATGCATTTTCAGCCCGATAGTACACTTCAGGTGAAACTGTCAAAATCTTCAAAATGAGCAAAAGCACAATGAAATTAATGCTGGAATCATCTTCAGGTTGCTAAAATACACTAATGACAGCAAAAAGTTTTAGTCTACAACATTTAGTTAAGGTGTGAGAGCCAAAATGAACTTTGTATTGCTGTAAACACGTTTTCAGCACCTGATTGTACACTTCAGGTGAAAATGTGGAAAATCTTCAAAATGAGCAAAAGCACAATGAAATTAATGCTGGAATCATCTTCAAGTTGCTAAAATACACTAATGACAGCAAAAAGTTTGAGTCTACAACATTTAGTTAAGGTGTGAGAGCCAAAATTAACTTTTTTATTGCTTTAAAATTCATTTTCAGCCCGATTGTACACTTCAGGTGAAACTGTCAAAATCTTCAAAATGAGCAAAAGCACAATGAAATGAATGCTGGAATCATCTTCAAGTTGCTAAAATACACTAATGAAAGCAAAAAGTTTGAGTCTACAACATTTAGTTAAGGTGTGAGAGCCTAAATGAACTTTTCATTGCTTTAAACGCGTTTTCAGCCCTTGATTGTACAATTCAGGTGAAACTGTCAAAATCTTCAAAATGAGCAAAAGCACAATGAAATTAATGCTGGAATCATCTTCAAGTTGCTAAAATACACTAATGACAGCAACAAGTTTGAGTCTACAACATTTAGTTAAGGTGTGAGATTCTAAATTAACTTTGTATTGCTGTAAACGCGTTTTCAGCCCCTGATTGTACACTTCAGGTGAAACTGTCAAAATCATCAAAATGAGCAAAAGCACAATGAAATTAATGCTGGAATCATCTTCAAGTTGCTAAAATACACTAATGACAGTAAAAAGTTTGAGTCTACAACATTTAGTTAAGGTGTGAGAGCCAAAATGAACTTTTTATTGCTGTAAACGCGTTTTCAGCACCTGAATGTACACTTCAGGTGAAACTGTCAAAATCTTCAAAATGAGCAAAAGCACAATGAAATTAATGCTGGAATCATCTTCAAGTTGCTAAAATACACTAATGACAGCAAAAAGTTTGAGTCTACAACATTTAGTTAAGGTGTGAGAGCAAAAATTAACTTTGTATTGCTTTAAATGCATTTTCAGCCCGATAGTACACTTCAGGTGAAACTGTCAAAATCTTCAAAATGAGCAAAAGCACAATGAAATGAACGCTGGAATCATCTTCAAGTTGCTAAAATACACTAATGACAGCAAAAGGTTTGAGTCTACAACATTTAGTTAAGGTGTGAGAGCCTAAATGAACTTTTCATTGCTTTAAACGCGTTTTCAGCCCGATTGTACACTTCAGGTAAAACTGTCAAAATCTTCAAAATGAGCAAAAGCACAATGAAATAAATGCTGGAATCATCTTCAAGTTGCTAAAATACACTAATGACAGCAAAAAGTTTGTGTCTACAACATTTAGTTAAGGTGTGAGAGCCAAAATGAACTTTTTATTGCTGTAAACGCGTTTTCAGCACCTGAATGTACACTTCAGGTGAAACTGTCAAAATCTTCAAAATGAGCAAAAGCACAATGAAATTAATGCTGGAATCATCTTCAAGTTGCTAAAATACACTAATGACAGCAAAAAGTTTGAGTCTACAACATTTAGTTAAGGTGTGAGAGCAAAAATTAACTTTGTATTGCTTTAAATGCATTTTCAGCCCGATAGTACACTTCAGGTGAAACTGTCAAAATCTTCAAAATGAGCAAAAGCACAATGAAATTAATGCTGGAATCATCTTCAGGTTGCTAAAATACACTAATGACAGCAAAAAGTTTTAGTCTACAACATTTAGTTAAGGAGTGAGAGCCAAAATGAACTTTGTATTGCTGTAAACGCGTTTTCAGCACCTGATTGTACACTTCAGGTGAAACTGTCAAAATCTACAAAATTAGCAAAAGCACAATGAAATTAATGCTGGAATCATCTTCAAGTTGCTAAAATACACTAATGACAGCAAAAAGTTTGAGTCTACAACATTTAGTTAAGGTGTGAGAGCCAAAATTAACTTTGTATTGCTTTAAATGCATTTTCAGCCCGATAGTACACTTCAGGTGAAACTGTCAAAATCTTCAAAATGAGCAAAAGCACAATGAAATTAATGCTGGAATCATCTTCAGGTTGCTAAAATACACTAATGACAGCAAAAAGTTTTAGTCTACAACATTTAGTTAAGGTGTGAGAGCCAAAATGAACTTTGTATTGCTGTAAACGCGTTTTCAGCACCTGATTGTACACTTCAGGTGAAACTGTCAAAATCTTCAAAATGAGCAAAAGCACAATGAAATTAATGCTGGAATCATCTTCAAGTTGCTAAAATACACTAATGACAGTAAAAAGTTTGAGTGTACAACATTTAGTTAAGGTGTGAGAGCCAAAATGAACTTTGTATTGCTTTAAATGCACTTTCAGCCCGAATGTACACTTCAGGTGAAACTGTCAAAATCTTCAAAATGAGCAAAAGCACAATGAAATTAAGGCTGGAATCATCTTCAAGTTGCTAAAATACACTAATGACAGCAAAAAGTTTGAGTCTACAACATTTAGTTAAGGTGTGAGAGCCTAAATGAACTTTGTATTGCTGTAAACGCGTTTTCAGCACCTGATTATACACTTCAGGTGAAACTGTCAAAATCTTCAAAATGAGCAAAAGCACAATGAAATTAATGCTGGAATCATCTTCAGGTTGCTAAAATACACTAATGACAGCAAAAAGTTTGAGTCTACAACATTTAGTTAAGGTGTGAGAGCCAAAATTAACTTTGTATTGCTTTAAAATTCATTTTCAGCCCGATTGTACACTTCAGGTGAAACTGTCAAAATCTTCAAAATGAGCAAAAGCACAATGAAATGAACGCTGGAATCATCTTCAAGTTGCTAAAATACACTAATGACAGCAAAAAGTTTGAGTCTACAACATTTAGTTAAGGTGTGAGAGCCTAAATGAACTTTTCATTGCTTTAAACGCGTTTTCAGCCCGATTGTACACTTCAGGTAAAACTGTCAAAATCTTCAAAATGAGCAAAAGCACAATGATATAAATACTGGAATCATCTTCAAGTTGCTAAAATACACTAATGACAGCAAAAAGTTTGTGTCTCCAACATTTAGTTAAGGTGTGAGAGCCAAAATGAACTTTTTATTGCTGTAAACGCGTTTTCAGCACCTGAATGTACACTTCAGGTGAAACTATCAAAATCTTCAAAATGAGCAAAAGCACAATGAAATTAATGCTGGAATCATCTTCAAGTTGCTAAAATACACTAATGACAGCAAAAAGTTTGAGTCTACAACATTTAGTTAAGGTGTGAGAGCAAAAATTAACTTTGTATTGCTTTAAATGCATTTTCAGCCCGATAGTACACTTCAGGTGAAACTGTCAAAATCTTCAAAATGAGCAAAAGCACAATGAAATTAATGCTGGAATCATCTTCAGGTTGCTAAAATACACTAATGACAGCAAAAAGTTTTAGTCTACAACATTTAGTTAAGGTGTGAGAGCCAAAATGAACTTTGTATTGCTGTAAACACGTTTTCAGCACCTGATTGTACACTTCAGGTGAAAATGTGGAAAATCTTCAAAATGAGCAAAAGCACAATGAAATTAATGCTGGAATCATCTTCAAGTTGCTAAAATACACTAATGACAGCAAAAAGTTTGAGTCTACAACATTTAGTTAAGGTGTGAGAGCCAAAATTAACTTTTTTATTGCTTTAAAATTCATTTTCAGCCCGATTGTACACTTCAGGTGAAACTGTCAAAATCTTCAAAATGAGCAAAAGCACAATGAAATGAATGCTGGAATCATCTTCAAGTTGCTAAAATACACTAATGAAAGCAAAAAGTTTGAGTCTACAACATTTAGTTAAGGTGTGAGAGCCTAAATGAACTTTTCATTGCTTTAAACGCGTTTTCAGCCCTTGATTGTACAATTCAGGTGAAACTGTCAAAATCTTCAAAATGAGCAAAAGCACAATGAAATTAATGCTGGAATCATCTTCAAGTTGCTAAAATACACTAATGACAGCAACAAGTTTGAGTCTACAACATTTAGTTAAGGTGTGAGATTCTAAATTAACTTTGTATTGCTGTAAACGCGTTTTCAGCCCCTGATTGTACACTTCAGGTGAAACTGTCAAAATCATCAAAATGAGCAAAAGCACAATGAAATTAATGCTGGAATCATCTTCAAGTTGCTAAAATACACTAATGACAGTAAAAAGTTTGAGTCTACAACATTTAGTTAAGGTGTGAGAGCCAAAATTAACTTTGTATTGCTTTAAAATTCATTTTCAGCCCGATTGTACACTTCAGGTGAAACTGTCAAAATCTTCAAAATGAGCAAAAGCACAATGAAATGAACGCTGGAATCATCTTCAAGTTGCTAAAATACACTAATGACAGCAAAAGGTTTGAGTCTACAACATTTAGTTAAGGTGTGAGAGCCTAAATGAACTTTTCATTGCTTTAAACGCGTTTTCAGCCCGATTGTACACTTCAGGTAAAACTGTCAAAATCTTCAAAATGAGCAAAAGCACAATGAAATAAATGCTGGAATCATCTTCAAGTTGCTAAAATACACTAATGACAGCAAAAAGTTTGTGTCTACAACATTTAGTTAAGGTGTGAGAGCCAAAATGAACTTTTTATTGCTGTAAACGCGTTTAAAGCACCTGAATGTACACTTCAGGTGAAACTGTCAAAATCTTCAAAATGAGCAAAAGCACAATGAAATTAATGCTGGAATCATCTTCAAGTTGCTAAAATACACTAATGACAGCAAAAAGTTTGAGTCTACAACATTTAGTTAAGGTGTGAGAGCAAAAATTAACTTTGTATTGCTTTAAATGCATTTTCAGCCCGATAGTACACTTCAGGTGAAACTGTCAACATCTTCAAAATGAGCAAAAGCACAATGAAATTAATGCTGGAATCATCTTCAGGTTGCTAAAATACACTAATGACAGCAAAAAGTTTGAGTCTACAACATTTAGTTAAGGAGTGAGAGCCAAAATGAACTTTGTATTGCTGTAAACGCGTTTTCAGCACCTGATTGTACACTTCAGGTGAAACTGTCAAAATCTACAAAATTAGCAAAAGCACAATGAAATTAATGCTGGAATCATCTTCAAGTTGCTAAAATACACTAATGACAGCAAAAAGTTTGAGTCTACAACATTTAGTTAAGGTGTGAGAGCCAAAATTAACTTTGTATTGCTTTAAATGCATTTTCAGCCCGATAGTACACTTCAGGTGAAACTGTCAAAATCTTCAAAATGAGCAAAAGCACAATGAAATTAATGCTGGAATCATCTTCAGGTTGCTAAAATACACTAATGACAGCAAAAAGTTTTAGTCTACAACATTTAGTTAAGGTGTGAGAGCCAAAATGAACTTTGTATTGCTGTAAACGCGTTTTCAGCACCTGATTGTACACTTCAGGTGAAACTGTCAAAATCTTCAAAATTAGCAAAAGCACAATGAAATTAATGCTGGAATCATCTTCAAGTTGCTAAAATACACTAATGACAGCAAAAAGTTTGAGTCTACAACATTTAGTTAAGGTGTGAGAGCCAAAATTAACTTTGTATTGCTTTAAATGCATTTTCAGCCCGATTGGACACTTCAGGTGAAAGTGTCAAAATCTTCAAAATGAGAAAAAGCACAATGAAATTAATGCTGGAATCATCTTCAATATGCTAAAATACAATAATGACAGCAAAAAGTTTGAGTCTACAACATTTAGTTAAGGTGTGAGAGCCAAAATGAACTTTGTATTGCTTTAAATGCATTATCAGGCCGATTGTACACTTCAGGTGAAACTGTCAAAATCTTCAAAATGAGCAAAAGCACAATGAAATGAATGCTGGAATCATCTTCAAGTTGCTAAAATACACTAATGACAGCAAAAAGTTTGAGTCTACAACATTTAGTTAAGGTGTGAGAGCCTAAATGAACTTTTCATTGCTTTAAACGCGTTTTCAGCCCGATTGTACACTTCAGGTAAAACTGTCAAAATCTTCAAAATGAGCAAAAGCACAATGATATAAATACTGGAATCATCTTCAAGTTGCTAAAATACACTAATGACAGCAAAAAGTTTGTGTCTACAACATTTAGTTAAGGTGTGAGAGCCAAAATGAACTTTTTATTGCTGTAAACGCGTTTTCAGCACCTGAATGTACACTTCAGGTGAAACTATCAAAATCTTCAAAATGAGCAAAAGCACAATGAAATTAATGCTGGAATCATCTTCAAGTTGCTAAAATACACTAATGACAGCAAAAAGTTTGAGTCTACAACATTTAGTTAAGGTGTGAGAGCAAAAATTAACTTTGTATTGCTTTAAATGCATTTTCAGCCCGATAGTACACTTCAGGTGAAACTGTCAAAATCTTCAAAATGAGCAAAAGCACAATGAAATTAATGCTGGAATCATCTTCAGGTTGCTAAAATACACTAATGACAGCAAAAAGTTTTAGTCTACAACATTTAGTTAAGGTGTGAGAGCCAAAATGAACTTTGTATTGCTGTAAACACGTTTTCAGCACCTGATTGTACACTTCAGGTGAAAATGTGGAAAATCTTCAAAATGAGCAAAAGCACAATGTAATTAATTCTGGAATCATCTTCAAGTTGCTAAAATACACTAATGACAGCAAAAAGTTTGAGTCTACAACATTTAGTTAAGGTGTGAGAGCCAAAATTAACTTTTTTATTGCTTTAAAATTCATTTTCAGCCCGATTGTACACTTCAGGTGAAACTGTCAAAATCTTCAAAATGAGCAAAAGCACAATGAAATGAATGCTGGAATCATCTTCAAGTTGCTAAAATACACTAATGAAAGCAAAAAGTTTGAGTCTACAACATTTAGTTAAGGTGTGAGAGCCTAAATGAACTTTTCATTGCTTTAAACGCGTTTTCAGCCCTTGATTGTACAATTCAGGTGAAACTGTCAAAATCTTCAAAATGAGCAAAAGCACAATGAAATTAATGCTGGAATCATCTTCAAGTTGCTAAAATACACTAATGACAGCAACAAGTTTGAGTCTACAACATTTAGTTAAGGTGTGAGATTCTAAATTAACTTTGTATTGCTGTAAACGCGTTTTCAGCCCCTGATTGTACACTTCAGGTGAAACTGTCAAAATCATCAAAATGAGCAAAAGCACAATGAAATTAATGCTGGAATCATCTTCAAGTTGCTAAAATACACTAATGACAGTAAAAAGTTTGAGTCTACAACATTTAGTTAAGGTGTGAGAGCCAAAATTAACTTTGTATTGCTTTAAAATTCATTTTCAGCCCGATTGTACACTTCAGGTGAAACTGTCAAAATCTTCAAAATGAGCAAAAGCACAATGAAATGAACGCTGGAATCATCTTCAAGTTGCTAAAATACACTAATGACAGCAAAAGGTTTGAGTCTACAACATTTAGTTAAGGTGTGAGAGCCTAAATGAACTTTTCATTGCTTTAAACGCGTTTTCAGCCCGATTGTACACTTCAGGTAAAACTGTCAAAATCTTCAAAATGAGCAAAAGCACAATGAAATAAATGCTGGAATCATCTTCAAGTTGCTAAAATACACTAATGACAGCAAAAAGTTTGTGTCTACAACATTTAGTTAAGGTGTGAGAGCCAAAATGAACTTTTTATTGCTGTAAACGCGTTTTCAGCACCTGAATGTACACTTCAGGTGAAACTGTCAAAATCTTCAAAATGAGCAAAAGCACAATGAAATTAATGCTGGAATCATCTTCAAGTTGCTAAAATACACTAATGACAGCAAAAAGTTTGAGTCTACAACATTTAGTTAAGGTGTGAGAGCAAAAATTAGCTTTGTATTGCTTTAAATGCATTTTCAGCCCGATAGTACACTTCAGGTGAAACTGTCAAAATCTTCAAAATGAGCAAAAGCACAATGAAATTAATGCTGGAATCATCTTCAGGTTGCTAAAATACACTAATGACAGCACAAAGTTTTAGTCTACAACATTTAGTTAAGGAGTGAGAGCCAAAATGAACTTTGTATTGCTGTAAACGCGTTTTCAGCACCTGATTGTACACTTCAGGTGAAACTGTCAAAATCTACAAAATTAGCAAAAGCACAATGAAATTAATGCTGGAATCATCTTCAAGTTGCTAAAATACACTAATGACAGCAAAAAGTTTGAGTCTACAACATTTAGTTAAGGTGTGAGAGCCAAAATTAACTTTGTATTGCTTTAAATGCATTTTCAGCCCGATAGTACACTTCAGGTGAAACTGTCAAAATCTTCAAAATGAGCAAAAGCACAATGAAATTAATGCTGGAATCATCTTCAGGTTGCTAAAATACACTAATGACAGCAAAAAGTTTTAGTCTACAACATTTAGTTAAGGTGTGAGAGCCAAAATGAACTTTGTATTGCTGTAAACGCGTTTTCAGCACCTGATTGTACACTTCAGGTGAAACTGTCAAAATCTTCAAAATGAGCAAAAGCACAATGAAATTAATGCTGGAATCATCTTCAAGTTGCTAAAATACACTAATGACAGTAAAAAGTTTGAGTGTACAACATTTAGTTAAGGTGTGAGAGCCAAAATGAACTTTGTATTGCTTTAAATGCACTTTCAGCCCGAATGTACACTTCAGGTGAAACTGTCAAAATCTTCAAAATGAGCAAAAGCACAATGAAATTAAGGCTGGAATCATCTTCAAGTTGCTAAAATACACTAATGACAGCAAAAAGTTTGAGTCTACAACATTTAGTTAAGGTGTGAGAGCCTAAATGAACTTTGTATTGCTGTAAACGCGTTTTCAGCACCTGATTATACACTTCAGGTGAAACTGTCAAAATCTTCAAAATGAGCAAAAGCACAATGAAATTAATGCTGGAATCATCTTCAGGTTGCTAAAATACACTAATGACAGCAAAAAGTTTGAGTCTACAACATTTAGTTAAGGTGTGAGAGCCAAAATTAACTTTGTATTGCTTTAAAATTCATTTTCAGCCCGATTGTACACTTCAGGTGAAACTGTCAAAATCTTCAAAATGAGCAAAAGCACAATGAAATGAACGCTGGAATCATCTTCAAGTTGCTAAAATACACTAATGACAGCAAAAAGTTTGAGTCTACAACATTTAGTTAAGGTGTGAGAGCCTAAATGAACTTTTCATTGCTTTAAACGCGTTTTCAGCCCGATTGTACACTTCAGGTAAAACTGTCAAAATCTTCAAAATGAGCAAAAGCACAATGATATAAATACTGGAATCATCTTCAAGTTGCTAAAATACACTAATGACAGCAAAAAGTTTGTGTCTACAACATTTAGTTAAGGTGTGAGAGCCAAAATGAACTTTTTATTGCTGTAAACGCGTTTTCAGCACCTGAATGTACACTTCAGGTGAAACTATCAAAATCTTCAAAATGAGCAAAAGCACAATGAAATTAATGCTGGAATCATCTTCAAGTTGCTAAAATACACTAATGACAGCAAAAAGTTTGAGTCTACAACATTTAGTTAAGGTGTGAGAGCAAAAATTAACTTTGTATTGCTTTAAATGCATTTTCAGCCCGATAGTACACTTCAGGTGAAACTGTCAAAATCTTCAAAATGAGCAAAAGCACAATGAAATTAATGCTGGAATCATCTTCAGGTTGCTAAAATACACTAATGACAGCAAAAAGTTTTAGTCTACAACATTTAGTTAAGGTGTGAGAGCCAAAATGAACTTTGTATTGCTGTAAACACGTTTTCAGCACCTGATTGTACACTTCAGGTGAAAATGTGGAAAATCTTCAAAATGAGCAAAAGCACAATGAAATTAATGCTGGAATCATCTTCAAGTTGCTAAAATACACTAATGACAGCAAAAAGTTTGAGTCTACAACATTTAGTTAAGGTGTGAGAGCCAAAATTAACTTTTTTATTGCTTTAAAATTCATTTTCAGCCCGATTGTACACTTCAGGTGAAACTGTCAAAATCTTCAAAATGAGCAAAAGCACAATGAAATGAATGCTGGAATCATCTTCAAGTTGCTAAAATACACTAATGAAAGCAAAAAGTTTGAGTCTACAACATTTAGTTAAGGTGTGAGAGCCTAAATGAACTTTTCATTGCTTTAAACGCGTTTTCAGCCCTTGATTGTACAATTCAGGTGAAACTGTCAAAATCTTCAAAATGAGCAAAAGCACAATGAAATTAATGCTGGAATCATCTTCAAGTTGCTAAAATACACTAATGACAGCAACAAGTTTGAGTCTACAACATTTAGTTAAGGTGTGAGATTCTAAATTAACTTTGTATTGCTGTAAACGCGTTTTCAGCCCCTGATTGTACACTTCAGGTGAAACTGTCAAAATCATCAAAATGAGCAAAAGCACAATGAAATTAATGCTGGAATCATCTTCAAGTTGCTAAAATACACTAATGACAGTAAAAAGTTTGAGTCTACAACATTTAGTTAAGGTGTGAGAGCCAAAATTAACTTTGTATTGCTTTAAAATTCATTTTCAGCCCGATTGTACACTTCAGGTGAAACTGTCAAAATCTTCAAAATGAGCAAAAGCACAATGAAATGAACGCTGGAATCATCTTCAAGTTGCTAAAATACACTAATGACAGCAAAAGGTTTGAGTCTACAACATTTAGTTAAGGTGTGAGAGCCTAAATGAACTTTTCATTGCTTTAAACGCGTTTTCAGCCCGATTGTACACTTCAGGTAAAACTGTCAAAATCTTCAAAATGAGCAAAAGCACAATGAAATAAATGCTGGAATCATCTTCAAGTTGCTAAAATACACTAATGACAGCAAAAAGTTTGTGTCTACAACATTTAGTTAAGGTGTGAGAGCCAAAATGAACTTTTTATTGCTGTAAACGCGTTTTCAGCACCTGAATGTACACTTCAGGTGAAACTGTCAAAATCTTCAAAATGAGCAAAAGCACAATGAAATTAATGCTGGAATCATCTTCAAGTTGCTAAAATACACTAATGACAGCAAAAAGTTTGAGTCTACAACATTTAGTTAAGGTGTGAGAGCAAAAATTAACTTTGTATTGCTTTAAATGCATTTTCAGCCCGATAGTACACTTCAGGTGAAACTGTCAAAATCTTCAAAATGAGCAAAAGCACAATGAAATTAATGCTGGAATCATCTTCAGGTTGCTAAAATACACTAATGACAGCAAAAAGTTTTAGTCTACAACATTTAGTTAAGGAGTGAGAGCCAAAATGAACTTTGTATTGCTGTAAACGCGTTTTCAGCACCTGATTGTACACTTCAGGTGAAAGTGTCAAAATCTTCAAAATGAGAAAAAGCACAATGAAATTAATGCTGGAATCATCTTCAATATGCTAAAATACAATAATGACAGCAAAAAGTTTGAGTCTACAACATTTAGTTAATGTGTGAGAGCCAAAATGAACTTTGTATTGCTGTAAACTCGTTTTCAGCACCTGATTGTACACTTCAGGTGAAACTGTCAAAATCTTCAAAATGAGCAAAAGCACAATGAAATTAATGCTGGAATCATCTTCAAGTTGCTAAAATACACTAATGACAGCAAACAGTTTGAGTCTACAATATTTAGTTAAGGTGTGAGAGCCAAAATGAACTTTGTATTGCTTTAAAATTCATTTTCAGCCCGATTGTACACTTCAGGTGAAACTGTCAAAATCTTCAAAATGAGCAAAAGCACAATGAAATTAATGCTGGAATCATCTTCAAGTTGCTAAAATACACTAATGACAGCAACAAGTTTGAGTCTACAACATTTAGTTAAGGTGTGAGATTCTAAATTAACTTTGTATTGCTGTAAACGCGTTTTCAGCCCCTGATTGTACACTTCAGGTGAAACTGTCAAAATCATCAAAATGAGCAAAAGCACAATGAAATTAATGCTGGAATCATCTTCAAGTTGCTAAAATACACTAATGACAGTAAAAAGTTTGAGTCTACAACATTTAGTTAAGGTGTGAGAGCCAAAATTAACTTTGTATTGCTTTAAAATTCATTTTCAGCCCGATTGTACACTTCAGGTGAAACTGTCAAAATCTTCAAAATGAGCAAAAGCACAATGAAATGAACGCTGGAATCATCTTCAAGTTGCTAAAATACACTAATGACAGCAAAAGGTTTGAGTCTACAACATTTAGTTAAGGTGTGAGAGCCTAAATGAACTTTTTATTGCTGTAAACGCGTTTTCAGCACCTGAATGTACACTTCAGGTGAAACTGTCAAAATCTTCAAAATGAGCAAAAGCACAATGAAATTAATGCTGGAATCATCTTCAAGTTGCTAAAATACACTAATGACAGCAAAACGTTTGAGTCTACAACATTTAGTTAAGGTGTGAGAGCAAAAATTAACTTTGTATTGCTTTAAATGCATTTTCAGCCCGATAGTACACTTCAGGTGAAACTGTCAAAATCTTCAAAATGAGCAAAAACACAATGAAATTAATGCTGGAATCATCTTCAGGTTGCTAAAATACACTAATGACAGCAAAAAGTTTTAGTCTACAACATTTAGTTAAGGTGTGAGAGCCAAAATGAACTTTGTATTGCTGTAAACGTGTTTTCAGCACCTGATTGTACACTTCAGGTGAAACTGTCAAAATCTTCAAAATTAGCAAAAGCACAATGAAATTAATGCTGGAATCATCTTCAAGTTGCTAAAATACACTAATGACAGCAAAAAGTTTGAGTCTACAACATTTAGTTAAGGTGTGAGAGCCAAAATTAACTTTGTATTGCTTTAAATGCATTTTCAGCCCGATTGGACACTTCAGGTGAAAGTGTCAAAATCTTCAAAATGAGAAAAAGCACAATGAAATTAATGCTGGAATCATCTTCAATATGCTAAAATACAATAATGACAGCAAAAAGTTTGAGTCTACAACATTTAGTTAAGGTGTGAGAGCCAAAATGAACTTTGTATTGCTTTAAATGCATTATCAGGCCGATTGTACACTTCAGGTGAAACTGTCAAAATCTTCAAAATGAGCAAAAGCACAATGAAATGAATGCTGGAATCATCTTCAAGTTGCTAAAATACACTAATGACAGCAAAAAGTTTGAGTCTACAACATTTAGTTAAGGTGTGAGAGCCAAAATGAACTTTGTATTGCTGTAAACTCGTTTTCAGCACCTGATTGTACACTTCAGGTGAAACTGTCAAAATCTTCAAAATGAGCAAAAGCACAATGAAATTAATGCTGGAATCATCTTCAAGTTGCTAAAATACACTAATGACAGCAAAAAGTTTGAGTCTACAACATTTAGTTAAGGTGTGAGAGCCAAAATTAACTTTGTATTGCTTTAAAATTCATTTTCAGCCCGATTGTACACTTCAGGTGAAACTGTCAAAATCTTCAAAATGAGCAAAAGCACAATGAAATGAATGCTGGAATCATCTTCAAGTTGCTAAAATACACTAATGAAAGCAAAAAGTTTGAGTCTACAACATTTAGTTAAGGTGTGAGAGCCTAAATGAACTTTTCATTGCTTTAAACGCGTTTTCAGCCCTTGATTGTACAATTCAGGTGAAACTGTCAAAATCTTCAAAATGAAAAAAAGCACAATGAAATTAATGCTGGAATCATCTTCAAGTTGCTAAAATACACTAATGACAGCAACAAGTTTGAGTCTACAACATTTAGTTAAGGTGTGAGATTCTAAATTAACTTTGTATTGCTGTAAACGCGTTTTCAGCCCCTGATTGTACACTTCAGGTGAAACTGTCAAAATCTTCAAAATGAGCAAAAGCACAATGAAATTAATGCTGGAATCATCTTCAAGTTGCTAAAATACACTAATGACAGTAAAAAGTTTGAGTGTACAACATTTAGTTAAGGTGTGAGAGCCAAAATGAACTTTGTATTGCTTTAAATGCACTTTCAGCCCGAATGTACACTTCAGGTGAAACTGTCAAAATCTTCAAAATGAGCAAAAGCACAATGAAATTAAGGCTGGAATCATCTTCAAGTTGCTAAAATACACTAATGACAGCAAAAAGTTTGAGTCTACAACATTTAGTTAAGGTGTGAGAGCCTAAATGAACTTTGTATTGCTGTAAACGCGTTTTCAGCACCTGATTATACACTTCAGGTGAAACTGTCAAAATCTTCAAAATGAGCAAAAGCACAATGAAATTAATGCTGGAATCATCTTCAGGTTGCTAAAATACACTAATGACAGCAAAAAGTTTGAGTCTACAACATTTAGTTAAGGTGTGAGAGCCAAAATTAACTTTGTATTGCTTTAAAATTCATTTTCAGCCCGATTGTACACTTCAGGTGAAACTGTCAAAATCTTCAAAATGAGCAAAAGCACAATGAAATGAACGCTGGAATCATCTTCAAGTTGCTAAAATACACTAATGACAGCAAAAAGTTTGAGTCTACAACATTTAGTTAAGGTGTGAGAGCCTAAATGAACTTTTCATTGCTTTAAACGCGTTTTCAGCCCGATTGTACACTTCAGGTAAAACTGTCAAAATCTTCAAAATGAGCAAAAGCACAATGATATAAATACTGGAATCATCTTCAAGTTGCTAAAATACACTAATGACAGCAAAAAGTTTGTGTCTACAACATTTAGTTAAGGTGTGAGAGCCAAAATGAACTTTTTATTGCTGTAAACGCGTTTTCAGCACCTGAATGTACACTTCAGGTGAAACTATCAAAATCTTCAAAATGAGCAAAAGCACAATGAAATTAATGCTGGAATCATCTTCAAGTTGCTAAAATACACTAATGACAGCAAAAAGTTTGAGTCTACAACATTTAGTTAAGGTGTGAGAGCAAAAATTAACTTTGTATTGCTTTAAATGCATTTTCAGCCCGATAGTACACTTCAGGTGAAACTGTCAAAATCTTCAAAATGAGCAAAAGCACAATGAAATTAATGCTGGAATCATCTTCAGGTTGCTAAAATACACTAATGACAGCAAAAAGTTTTAGTCTACAACATTTAGTTAAGGTGTGAGAGCCAAAATGAACTTTGTATTGCTGTAAACGCGTTTTCAGCACCTGATTGTACATTTCAGGTGAAACTGTCAAAATCTTCAAAATGAGCAAAAGCACAATGAAATTAATGCTGGAATCATCTTCAAGTTGCTAAAATACACTAATGACAGCAAAAAGTTTGAGTCTACAACATTTAGTTAAGGTGTGAGAGCCAAAATTAACTTTGTATTGCTTTAAATGCATTTTCAGCCCGATTGGACACTTCAGGTGAAAGTGTCAAAATCTTCAAAATGAGAAAAAGCACAATGAAATTAATGCTGGAATCATCTTCAATATGCTAAAATACACTAATGACAGCAAAAAGTTTGAGTCTACAACATTTAGTTAAGGTGTGAGAGCCAAAATGAACTTTGTATTGCTTTAAATGCATTATCAGGCCGATTGTACACTTCAGGTGAAACTGTCAAAATCTTCAAAATGAGCAAAAGCACAATGAAATGAATGCTGGAATCATCTTCAAGTTGCTAAAATACACTAATGACAGCAAAAAGTTTGAGTCTACAACATTTAGTAAAGGTGTGAGAGCCTAAATGAACTTTTCATTGCTTTAAACGCGTTTTCAGCCCTTGATTGTACAATTCAGGTGAAACTGTCAAAATCTTCAAAATGAGCAAAAGCACAATGAAATTAATGCTGGAATCATCTTCAAGTTGCTAAAATACACTAATGACAGCAACAAGTTTGAGTCTACAACATTTAGTTAAGGTGTGAGATTCTAAATTAACTTTGTATTGCTGTAAACGCGTTTTCAGCCCCTGATTGTACACTTCAGGTGAAACTGTCAAAATCTTCAAAATGAGCAAAAGCACAATGAAATTAATGCTGGAATCATCTTCAAGTTGCTAAAATACACTAATGACAGTAAAAAGTTTGAGTGTACAACATTTAGTTAAGGTGTGAGAGCCAAAATGAACTTTGTATTGCTTTAAATGCACTTTCAGCCCGAATGTACACTTCAGGTGAAACTGTCAAAATCTTCAAAATGAGCAAAAGCACAATGAAATTAAGGCTGGAATCATCTTCAAGTTGCTAAAATACACTAATGACAGCAAAAAGTTTGAGTCTACAACATTTAGTTAAGGTGTGAGAGCCTAAATGAACTTTGTATTGCTGTAAACGCGTTTTCAGCACCTGATTATACACTTCAGGTGAAACTGTCAAAATCTTCAAAATGAGCAAAAGCACAATGAAATTAATGCTGGAATCATCTTCAGGTTGCTAAAATACACTAATGACAGCAAAAAGTTTGAGTCTACAACATTTAGTTAAGGTGTGAGAGCCAAAATTAACTTTGTATTGCTTTAAAATTCATTTTCAGCCCGATTGTACACTTCAGGTGAAACTGTCAAAATCTTCAAAATGAGCAAAAGCACAATGAAATGAACGCTGGAATCATCTTCAAGTTGCTAAAATACACTAATGACAGCAAAAAGTTTGAGTCTACAACATTTAGTTAAGGTGTGAGAGCCTAAATGAACTTTTCATTGCTTTAAACGCGTTTTCAGCCCGATTGTACACTTCAGGTAAAACTGTCAAAATCTTCAAAATGAGCAAAAGCACAATGAAATAAATGCTGGAATCATCTTCAAGTTGCTAAAATACACTAATGACAGCAAAAAGTTTGTGTCTACAACATTTAGTTAAGGTGTGAGAGCCAAAATGAACTTTTTATTGCTGTAAACGCGTTTTCAGCACCTGAATGTACACTTCAGGTGAAACTGTCAAAATCTTCAAAATGAGCAAAAGCACAATGAAATTAATGCTGGAATCATCTTCAAGTTGCTAAAATACACTAATGACAGCAAAAAGTTTGAGTCTACAACATTTAGTTAAGGTGTGAGAGCAAAAATTAACTTTGTATTGCTTTAAATGCATTTTCAGCCCGATAGTACACTTCAGGTGAAACTGTCAAAATCTTCAAAATGAGCAAAAGCACAATGAAATTAATGCTGGAATCATCTTCAGGTTGCTAAAATACACTAATGACAGCAAAAAGTTTTAGTCTACAACATTTAGTTAAGGTGTGAGAGCCAAAATGAACTTTGTATTGCTGTAAACGCGTTTTCAGCACCTGATTGTACACTTCAGGTGAAACTGTCAAAATCTTCAAAATGAGCAAAAGCACAATGAAATTAATGCTGGAATCATCTTCAAGTTGCTAAAATACACTAATGACAGCAAAAAGTTTGAGTCTACAACATTTAGTTAAGGTGTGAGAGCCAAAATTAACTTTGTATTGCTTTAAATGCATTTTCAGCCCGATTGGACACTTCAGGTGAAAGTGTCAAAATCTTCAAAATGAGAAAAAGCACAATGAAATTAATGCTGGAATCATCTTCAATATGCTAAAATACACTAATGACAGCAAAAAGTTTGAGTCTACAACATTTAGTTAAGGTGTGAGAGCCAAAATGAACTTTGTATTGCTTTAAATGTATTATCAGGCCGATTGTACACTTCAGGTGAAACTGTCAAAATCTTCAAAATGAGCAAAAGCACAATGAAATGAATGCTGGAATCATCTTCAAGTTGCTAAAATACACTAATGACAGCAAAAAGTTTGAGTCTACAACATTTAGTAAAGGTGTGAGAGCCTAAATGAACTTTTCATTGCTTTAAACGCGTTTTCAGCCCTTGATTGTACAATTCAGGTGAAACTGTCAAAATCTTCAAAATGAGCAAAAGCACAATGAAATTAATGCTGGAATCATCTTCAAGTTGCTAAAATACACTAATGACAGCAACAAGTTTGAGTCTACAACATTTAGTTAAGGTGTGAGAGCCTAAATGAACTTTGTATTGCTTTAAATGCACTTTCAGCCCGAATGTACACTTCAGGTGAAACTGTCAAAATCTTCAAAATGAGCAAAAGCACAATGAAATTAAGGCTGGAATCATCTTCAAGTTGCTAAAATACACTAATGACAGCAAAAAGTTTGAGTCTACAACATTTAGTTAAGGTGTGAGAGCCTAAATGAACTTTGTATTGCTGTAAACGCGTTTTCAGCACCTGATTGTACACTTCAGGTGAAACTGTCAAAATCTTCAAAATGAGCAAAAGCACAATGAAATTAATGCTGGAATCATCTTCAGGTTGCTAAAATACACTAATGACAGCAAAAAGTTTGAGTCTACAACATTTAGTTAAGGTGTGAGAGCCAAAATTAACTTTGTATTGCTTTAAAATTCATTTTCAGCCCGATTGTACACTTCAGGTGAAACTGTCAAAATCTTCAAAATGAGCAAAAGCACAATGAAATGAATGCTCGAATCATCTTCAAGTTGCTAAAATACACTAATGACAGCAAAAAGTTTGAGTCTACAACATTTAGTTAAGGTGTGAGAGCCTAAATGAACTTTTCATTGCTTTAAACGCGTTTTCAGCCCGATTGTACACTTCAGGTAAAACTGTCAAAATCTTCAAAATGAGCAAAAGCACAATGAAATTAATGCTGGAATCATCTTCAAGTTGCTAAAATACACTAATGACAGCAAAAAGTTTGAGTCTACAACATTTAGTTAAGGTGTGAGAGCCTAAATGAACTTTTCATTGCTTTAAACGCGTTTTCAGCCCTTGATTGTACAATTCAGGTGAAACTGTCAAAATCTTCAAAATGAGCAAAAGCACAATGAAATTAATGCTGGAATCATCTTCAAGTTGCTAAAATACACTAATGACAGCAACAAGTTTGAGTCTACAACATTTAGTTAAGGTGTGAGATTCTAAATTAACTTTGTATTGCTGTAAACGCGTTTTCAGCCCCTGATTGTACACTTCAGGTGAAACTGTCAAAATCTTCAAAATGAGCAAAAGCACAATGAAATTAATGCTGGAATCATCTTCAAGTTGCTAAAATACACTAATGACAGCAAAAAGTTTGAGTCTACAACATTTAGTTAAGGTGTGAGAGCCAAAATGAACTTTTTATTGCTGTAAACGCGTTTTCAGCACCTGAATGTACACTTCAGGTGAAACTGTCAAAATCTTCAAAATGAGCAAAAGCACAATGAAATTAATGCTGGAATCATCTTCAAGTTGCTAAAATACACTAATGACAGCAAAAAGTTTGAGTCTACAACATTTAGTTAAGGTGTGAGAGCAAAAATTAACTTTGTATTGCTTTAAATGCATTTTCAGCCCGATAGTACACTTCAGGTGAAACTGTCAAAATCTTCAAAATGAGCAAAAGCACAATGAAATTAATGCTGGAATCATCTTCAGGTTGCTAAAATACACTAATGACAGCAAAAAGTTTTAGTCTACAACATTTAGTTAAGGTGTGAGAGCCAAAATGAACTTTGTATTGCTGTAAACGCGTTTTCAGCACCTGATTGTACACTTCAGGTGAAACTGTCAAAATCTTCAAAATGAGCAAAAGCACAATGAAATTAATGCTGGAATCATCTTCAAGTTGCTAAAATACACTAATGACAGCAAAAAGTTTGAGTCTACAACATTTAGTTAAGGTGTGAGAGCCAAAATTAACTTTGTATTGCTTTAAATGCATTTTCAGCCCGATTGGACACTTCAGGTGAAAGTGTCAAAATCTTCAAAATGAGAAAAAGCACAATGAAATTAATGCTGGAATCATCTTCAATATGCTAAAATACACTAATGACAGCAAAAAGTTTGAGTCTACAACATTTAGTTAAGGTGTGAGAGCCAAAATGAACTTTGTATTGCTTTAAATGTATTATCAGGCCGATTGTACACTTCAGGTGAAACTGTCAAAATCTTCAAAATGAGCAAAAGCACAATGAAATGAATGCTGGAATCATCTTCAAGTTGCTAAAATACACTAATGACAGCAAAAAGTTTGAGTCTACAACATTTAGTAAAGGTGTGAGAGCCTAAATGAACTTTTCATTGCTTTAAACGCGTTTTCAGCCCTTGATTGTACAATTCAGGTGAAACTGTCAAAATCTTCAAAATGAGCAAAAGCACAATGAAATTAATGCTGGAATCATCTTCAAGTTGCTAAAATACACTAATGACAGCAACAAGTTTGAGTCTACAACATTTAGTTAAGGTGTGAGAGCCTAAATGAACTTTGTATTGCTTTAAATGCACTTTCAGCCCGAATGTACACTTCAGGTGAAACTGTCAAAATCTTCAAAATGAGCAAAAGCACAATGAAATTAAGGCTGGAATCATCTTCAAGTTGCTAAAATACACTAATGACAGCAAAAAGTTTGAGTCTACAACATTTAGTTAAGGTGTGAGAGCCTAAATGAACTTTGTATTGCTGTAAACGCGTTTTCAGCACCTGATTGTACACTTCAGGTGAAACTGTCAAAATCTTCAAAATGAGCAAAAGCACAATGAAATTAATGCTGGAATCATCTTCAGGTTGCTAAAATACACTAATGACAGCAAAAAGTTTGAGTCTACAACATTTAGTTAAGGTGTGAGAGCCAAAATTAACTTTGTATTGCTTTAAAATTCATTTTCAGCCCGATTGTACACTTCAGGTGAAACTGTCAAAATCTTCAAAATGAGCAAAAGCACAATGAAATGAATGCTCGAATCATCTTCAAGTTGCTAAAATACACTAATGACAGCAAAAAGTTTGAGTCTACAACATTTAGTTAAGGTGTGAGAGCCTAAATGAACTTTTCATTGCTTTAAACGCGTTTTCAGCCCGATTGTACACTTCAGGTAAAACTGTCAAAATCTTCAAAATGAGCAAAAGCACAATGAAATTAATGCTGGAATCATCTTCAAGTTGCTAAAATACACTAATGACAGCAAAAAGTTTGAGTCTACAACATTTAGTTAAGGTGTGAGAGCCTAAATGAACTTTTCATTGCTTTAAACGCGTTTTCAGCCCTTGATTGTACAATTCAGGTGAAACTGTCAAAATCTTCAAAATGAGCAAAAGCACAATGAAATTAATGCTGGAATCATCTTCAAGTTGCTAAAATACACTAATGACAGCAACAAGTTTGAGTCTACAACATTTAGTTAAGGTGTGAGATTCTAAATTAACTTTGTATTGCTGTAAACGCGTTTTCAGCCCCTGATTGTACACTTCAGGTGAAACTGTCAAAATCTTCAAAATGAGCAAAAGCACAATGAAATTAATGCTGGAATCATCTTCAAGTTGCTAAAATACACTAATGACAGCAAAAAGTTTGAGTCTACAACATTTAGTTAAGGTGTGAGAGCCAAAATTAACTTTGTATTGCTTTAAATGCATTTTCAGCCCGATTGGACACTTCAGGTGAAAGTGTCAAAATCTTCAAAATGAGAAAAAGCACAATGAAATTAATGCTGGAATCATCTTCAAGTTGCTAAAATACACTAATGACAGCAACAAGTTTGAGTCTACAACATTTAGTTAAGGTGTGAGAGCCTAAATGAACTTTGTATTGCTTTAAATGCATTTTCAGCCCGATTGTACACTTCAGGTAAAACTGTCAAAATCTTCAAAATGAGCAAAAGCACAATGAAATTAATGCTGGAATCATCTTCAAGTTGCTAAAATACACTAATGACAGCAAAAAGTTTGTGTCTACAACATTTAGTTAAGGTGTGAGAGCCAAAATGAACTTTTTATTGCTGTAAACGCGTTTTCAGCACCTGAATGTACACTTCAGGTGAAACTGTCAAAATCTTCAAAATGAGCAAAAGCACAATGAAATTAATGCTGGAATCATCTTCAAGTTGCTAAAATACACTAATGACAGCAAAAGGTTTGAGTCTACAACATTTAGTTAAGGTGTGAGAGCAAAAATTAACTTTGTATTGCTTTAAATGCATTTTCAGCCCGATAGTACACTTCAGGTGAAACTGTCAAAATCTTCAAAATGAGCAAAAGCACAATGAAATTAATGCTGGAATCATCTTCAGGTTGCTAAAATACACTAATGACAGCAAAAAGTTTTAGTCTACAACATTTAGTTAAGGTGTGAGAGCCAAAATGAACTTTGTATTGCTGTAAACACGTTTTCAGCACCTGATTGCACACTTCAGGTGAAAATGTGGAAAATCTTCAAAATGAGCAAAAGCACAATGAAATTAATGCTGGAATCATCTTCAAGTTGCTAAAATACACTAATGACAGCAAAAAGTTTGAGTCTACAACATTTAGTTAAGGTGTGAGAGCCAAAATTAACTTTTTTATTGCTTTAAAATTCATTTTCAGCCCGATTGTACACTTCAGGTGAAACTGTCAAAATCTTCAAAATGAGCAAAAGCACAATGAAATGAATGCTGGAATCATCTTCAAGTTGCTAAAATACACTAATGAAAGCAAAAAGTTTGAGTCTACAACATTTAGTTAAGGTGTGAGAGCCTAAATGAACTTTTCATTGCTTTAAACGCGTTTTCAGCCCTTGATTGTACAATTCAGGTGAAACTGTCAAAATCTTCAAAATGAGCAAAAGCACAATGAAAATTAATGCTGGAATCATCTTCAAGTTGCTAAAATACACTAATGACAGCAACAAGTTTGAGTCTACAACATTTAGTTAAGGTGTGAGATTCTAAATTAACTTTGTATTGCTGTAAACGCGTTTTCAGCCCCTGATTGTACACTTCAGGTGAAACTGTCAAAATCATCTAAATGAGCAAAAGCACAATGAAATTAATGCTGGAATCATCTTCAAGTTGCTAAAATACACTAATGACAGTAAAAAGTTTGAGTCTACAACATTTAGTTAAGGTGTGAGAGCCTAAATGAACTTTTCATTGCTTTAAACGCGTTTTCAGCCCGATTGTACACTTCAGGTAAAACTGTCAAAATCTTCAAAATGAGCAAAAGCACAATGAAATAAATGCTGGAATCATCTTCAAGTTGCTAAAATACACTAATGACAGCAAAAAGTTTGTGTCTACAACATTTAGTTAAGGTGTGAGAGCCAAAATGAACTTTTTATTGCTGTAAACGCGTTTTCAGCACCTGAATGTACACTTCAGGTGAAACTGTCAAAATCTTCAAAATGAGCAAAAGCACAATGAAATTAATGCTGGAATCATCTTCAAGTTGCTAAAATACACTAATGACAGCAAAAAGTTTGAGTCTACAACATTTAGTTAAGGTGTGAGAGCAAAAATTAACTTTGTATTGCTTTAAATGCATTTTCAGCCCGATAGTACACTTCAGGTGAAACTGTCAAAATCTTCAAAATGAGCAAAAGCACAATGAAATTAATGCTGGAATCATCTTCAGGTTGCTAAAATACACTAATGACAGCAAAACGTTTTAGTCTACAACATTTAGTTAAGGAGTGAGAGCCAAAATGAACTTTGTATTGCTGTAAACGCGTTTTCAGCACCTGATTGTACACTTCAGGTGAAACTGTCAAAATCTACAAAATTAGCAAAAGCACAATGAAATTAATGCTGGAATCATCTTCAAGTTGCTAAAATACACTAATGACAGCAAAAAGTTTGAGTCTACAACATTTAGTTAAGGTGTGAGAGCCAAAATTAACTTTGTATTGCTTTAAATGCATTTTCAGCCCGATAGTACACTTCAGGTGAAACTGTCAAAATCTTCAAAATGAGCAAAAGCACAATGAAATTAATGCTGGAATCATCTTCAGGTTGCTAAAATACACTAATGACAGCAAAAAGTTTTAGTCTACAACATTTAGTTAAGGTGTGAGAGCCAAAATGAACTTTGTATTGCTGTAAACGCGTTTTCAGCACCTGATTGTACACTTCAGGTGAAACTGTCAAAATCTTCAAAATTAGCAAAAGCACAATGAAATTAATGCTGGAATCATCTTCAAGTTGCTAAAATACACTAATGACAGCAAAAAGTTTGAGTCTACAACATTTAGTTAAGGTGTGAGAGCCAAAATTAACTTTGTATTGCTTTAAATGCATTTTCAGCCCGATTGGACACTTCAGGTGAAAGTGTCAAAATCTTCAAAATGAGAAAAAGCACAATGAAATTAATGCTGGAATCATCTTCAATATGCTAAAATTCAATAATGACAGCAAAAAGTTTGAGTCTACAACATTTAGTTAAGGTGTGAGAGCCAAAATGAACTTTATATTGCTTTAAATGCATTATCAGGCCGATTGTACACTTCAGGTGAAACTGTCAAAATCTTCAAAATGAGCAAAAGCACAATGAAATGAATGCTGGAATCATCTTCAAGTTGCTAAAATACACTAATGACAGCAAAAAGTTTGAGTCTACAACATTTAGTAAAGGTGTGAGAGCCTAAATGAACTTTTCATTGCTTTAAACGCGTTTTCAGCCCTTGATTGTACAATTCAGGTGAAACTGTCAAAATCTTCAAAATGAGCAAAAGCACAATGAAATTAATGCTGGAATCATCTTCAAGTTGCTAAAATACACTAATGACAGCAACAAGTTTGAGTCTACAACATTTAGTTAAGGTGTGAGAGCCTAAATTAACTTTTTATGGCTTTAAATGCATTTTCAGCACCTGATTGTACACTTCAGGTGAAACTGTCAAAATCTTCAAAATGAGCAAAAGCACAATGAAATTAATGCTGGAATCATCTTCAAGTTGCTAAAATACACTAATGACAGCAAAAAGTTTGAGTCTACAATATTTAGTTAAGGTGTGAGAGCCAAAATGAACTTTGTATTGCTTTAAAATTCATTTTCAGCCCGATTGTACACTTCAGGTGAAACTGTCAAAATCTTCAAAATGAGCAAAAGCACAATGAAATTAATGTTGGAATCATCTTCAAGTTGCTAAAATACACTAATGACAGCAAAAAGTTTGAGTCTACAACATTTAGTTGAGGTGTGAGAGCCTAAATGAACTTTGTATTGCTTTAAATGCATTTTCAGCCCGATTGTACACTTCAGGTAAAACTGTCAAAATCTTCAAAATGAGCAAAAGCACAATGAAATTAATGCTGGAATCATCTTCAAGTTGCTAAAATACACTAATGACAGCAACAAGTTTGAGTCTACAACATTTAGTTAAGGTGTGAGAGCCTAAATGAACTTTGTATTGCTTTAAATGCATTTTCAGCCCGATTGTACACTTCAGGTAAAACTGTCAAAATCTTCAAAATGAGCAAAAGCACAATGAAATTAATGCTGGAATCATCTTCAAGTTGCTAAAATACACTAATGACAGCAAAAAGTTTGTGTCTACAACATTTAGTTAAGGTGTGAGAGCAAAAATTAACTTTGTATTGCTTTAAATGCATTTTCAGCCCGATAGTACACTTCAGGTGAAACTGTCAAAATCTTCAAAATGAGCAAAAGCACAATGAAATAAATGCTGGAATCATCTTCAAGTTGCTAAAATACACTAATGACAGCAAAAAGTTTGTGTCTACAACATTTAGTTAAGGTGTGAGAGCCAAAATGAACTTTTTATTGCTGTAAACGCGTTTTCAGCACCTTAATGTACACTTCAGGTGAAACTGTCAAAATCTTCAAAATGAGCAAAAGCACAATGAAATTAATGCTGGAATCATCTTCAAGTTGCTAAAATACACTAATGACAGCAAAAAGTTTGAGTCTACAACATTTAGTTAAGGTGTGAGAGCAAAAATTAACTTTGTATTGCTTTAAATGCATTTTCAGCCCGATAGTACACTTCAGGTGAAACTGTCAAAATCTTCAAAATGAGCAAAAGCACAATGAAATTAATGCTGGAATCATCTTCAGGTTGCTAAAATACACTAATGACAGCAAAAAGTTTTAGTCTACAACATTTAGTTAAGGTGTGAGAGCCAAAATGAACTTTGTATTGCTGTAAACGCGTTTTCAGCACCTGATTGTACACTTCAGGTGAAACTGTCAAAATCTTCAAAATGAGCAAAAGCACAATGAAATTAATGCTGGAATCATCTTCAAGTTGCTAAAATACACTAATGACAGCAAAAAGTTTGAGTCTACAACATTTAGTTAAGGTGTGAGAGCCAAAATTAACTTTGTATTGCTTTAAATGCATTTTCAGCCCGATTGGACACTTCAGGTGAAAGTGTCAAAATCTTCAAAATGAGAAAAAGCACAATGAAATTAATGCTGGAATCATCTTCAATATGCTAAAATACACTAATGACAGCAAAAAGTTTGAGTCTACAACATTTAGTTAAGGTGTGAGAGCCAAAATGAACTTTGTATTGCTTTAAATGTATTATCAGGCCGATTGTACACTTCAGGTGAAACTGTCAAAATCTTCAAAATGAGCAAAAGCACAATGAAATGAATGCTGGAATCATCTTCAAGTTGCTAAAATACACTAATGACAGCAAAAAGTTTGAGTCTACAACATTTAGTAAAGGTGTGAGAGCCTAAATGAACTTTTCATTGCTTTAAACGCGTTTTCAGCCCTTGATTGTACAATTCAGGTGAAACTGTCAAAATCTTCAAAATGAGCAAAAGCACAATGAAATTAATGCTGGAATCATCTTCAAGTTGCTAAAATACACTAATCACAGCAACAAGTTTGAGTCTACAACATTTAGTTAAGGTGTGAGAGCCTAAATGAACTTTGTATTGCTTTAAATGCACTTTCAGCCCGAATGTACACTTCAGGTGAAACTGTCAAAATCTTCAAAATGAGCAAAAGCACAATGAAATTAAGGCTGGAATCATCTTCAAGTTGCTAAAATACACTAATGACAGCAAAAAGTTTGAGTCTACAACATTTAGTTAAGGTGTGAGAGCCTAAATGAACTTTGTATTGCTGTAAACGCGTTTTCAGCACCTGATTGTACACTTCAGGTGAAACTGTCAAAATCTTCAAAATGAGCAAAAGCACAATGAAATTAATGCTGGAATCATCTTCAGGTTGCTAAAATACACTAATGACAGCAAAAAGTTTGAGTCTACAACATTTAGTTAAGGTGTGAGAGCCAAAATTAACTTTGTATTGCTTTAAAATTCATTTTCAGCCCGATTGTACACTTCAGGTGAAACTGTCAAAATCTTCAAAATGAGCAAAAGCACAATGAAATGAATGCTCGAATCATCTTCAAGTTGCTAAAATACACTAATGACAGCAAAAAGTTTGAGTCTACAACATTTAGTTAAGGTGTGAGAGCCTAAATGAACTTTTCATTGCTTTAAACGCGTTTTCAGCCCGATTGTACACTTCAGGTAAAACTGTCAAAATCTTCAAAATGAGCAAAAGCACAATGAAATTAATGCTGGAATCATCTTCAAGTTGCTAAAATACACTAATGACAGCAAAAAGTTTGAGTCTACAACATTTAGTTAAGGTGTGAGAGCCTAAATGAACTTTTCATTGCTTTAAACGCGTTTTCAGCCCTTGATTGTACAATTCAGGTGAAACTGTCAAAATCTTCAAAATGAGCAAAAGCACAATGAAATTAATGCTGGAATCATCTTCAAGTTGCTAAAATACACTAATGACAGCAACAAGTTTGAGTCTACAACATTTAGTTAAGGTGTGAGATTCTAAATTAACTTTGTATTGCTGTAAACGCGTTTTCAGCCCCTGATTGTACACTTCAGGTGAAACTGTCAAAATCTTCAAAATGAGCAAAAGCACAATGAAATTAATGCTGGAATCATCTTCAAGTTGCTAAAATACACTAATGACAGCAAAAAGTTTGAGTCTACAACATTTAGTTAAGGTGTGAGAGCCTAAATGAACTTTTCATTGCTTTAAACGCGTTTTCAGCCCTTGATTGTACAATTCAGGTGAAACTGTCAAAATCTTCAAAATGAGCAAAAGCACAATGAAATTAATGCTGGAATCATCTTCAAGTTGCTAAAATACACTAATGACAGCAACAAGTTTGAGTCTACAACATTTAGTTAAGGTGTGAGATTCTAAATTAACTTTGTATTGCTGTAAACGCGTTTTCAGCCCCTGATTGTACACTTCAGGTGAAACTGTCAAAATCTTCAAAATGAGCAAAAGCACAATGAAATTAATGCTGGAATCATCTTCAAGTTGCTAAAATACACTAATGACAGCAAAAAGTTTGAGTCTACAACATTTAGTTAAGGTGTGAGAGCCAAAATTAACTTTGTATTGCTTTAAATGCATTTTCAGCCCGATTGGACACTTCAGGTGAAAGTGTCAAAATCTTCAAAATGAGAAAAAGCACAATGAAATTAATGCTGGAATCATCTTCAAGTTGCTAAAATACACTAATGACAGCAACAAGTTTGAGTCTACAACATTTAGTTAAGGTGTGAGAGCCTAAATGAACTTTGTATTGCTTTAAATGCATTTTCAGCCCGATTGTACACTTCAGGTAAAACTGTCAAAATCTTCAAAATGAGCAAAAGCACAATGAAATTAATGCTGGAATCATCTTCAAGTTGCTAAAATACACTAATGACAGCAAAAAGTTTGTGTCTACAACATTTAGTTAAGGTGTGAGAGCCAAAATGAACTTTTTATTGCTGTAAACGCGTTTTCAGCACCTGAATGTACACTTCAGGTGAAACTGTCAAAATCTTCAAAATGAGCAAAAGCACAATGAAATTAATGCTGGAATCATCTTCAAGTTGCTAAAATACACTAATGACAGCAAAAGGTTTGAGTCTACAACATTTAGTTAAGGTGTGAGAGCAAAAATTAACTTTGTATTGCTTTAAATGCATTTTCAGCCCGATAGTACACTTCAGGTGAAACTGTCAAAATCTTCAAAATGAGCAAAAGCACAATGAAATTAATGCTGGAATCATCTTCAGGTTGCTAAAATACACTAATGACAGCAAAAAGTTTTAGTCTACAACATTTAGTTAAGGTGTGAGAGCCAAAATGAACTTTGTATTGCTGTAAACACGTTTTCAGCACCTGATTGTACACTTCAGGTGAAAATGTGGAAAATCTTCAAAATGAGCAAAAGCACAATGAAATTAATGCTGGAATCATCTTCAAGTTGCTAAAATACACTAATGACAGCAAAAAGTTTGAGTCTACAACATTTAGTTAAGGTGTGAGAGCCAAAATTAACTTTTTTATTGCTTTAAAATTCATTTTCAGCCCGATTGTACACTTCAGGTGAAACTGTCAAAATCTTCAAAATGAGCAAAAGCACAATGAAATGAATGCTGGAATCATCTTCAAGTTGCTAAAATACACTAATGAAAGCAAAAAGTTTGAGTCTACAACATTTAGTTAAGGTGTGAGAGCCTAAATGAACTTTTCATTGCTTTAAACGCGTTTTCAGCCCTTGATTGTACAATTCAGGTGAAACTGTCAAAATCTTCAAAATGAGCAAAAGCACAATGAAATTAATGCTGGAATCATCTTCAAGTTGCTAAAATACACTAATGACAGCAACAAGTTTGAGTCTACAACATTTAGTTAAGGTGTGAGATTCTAAATTAACTTTGTATTGCTGTAAACGCGTTTTCAGCCCCTGATTGTACACTTCAGGTGAAACTGTCAAAATCATCAAAATGAGCAAAAGCACAATGAAATTAATGCTGGAATTATCTTCAAGTTGCTAAAATACACTAATGACAGTAAAAAGTTTGAGTCTACAACATTTAGTTAAGGTGTGAGAGCCAAAATTAACTTTGTATTGCTTTAAAATTCATTTTCAGCCCGATTGTACACTTCAGGTGAAACTGTCAAAATCTTCAAAATGAGCAAAAGCACAATGAAATGAACGCTGGAATCATCTTCAAGTTGCTAAAATACACTAATGACAGCAAAAGGTTTGAGTCTACAACATTTAGTTAAGGTGTGAGAGCCTAAATGAACTTTTCATTGCTTTAAACGCGTTTTCAGCCCGATTGTACACTTCAGGTAAAACTGTCAAAATCTTCAAAATGAGCAAAAGCACAATGAAATAAATGCTGGAATCATCTTCAAGTTGCTAAAATACACTAATGACAGCAAAAAGTTTGTGTCTACAACATTTAGTTAAGGTGTGAGAGCCAAAATGAACTTTTTATTGCTGTAAACGCGTTTTCAGCACCTGAATGTACACTTCAGGTGAAACTGTCAAAATCTTCAAAATGAGCAAAAGCACAATGAAATTAATGCTGGAATCATCTTCAAGTTGCTAAAATACACTAATGACAGCAAAAAGTTTGAGTCTACAACATTTAGTTAAGGTGTGAGAGCAAAAATTAACTTTGTATTGCTTTAAATGCATTTTCAGCCCGATAGTACACTTCAGGTGAAACTGTCAAAATCTTCAAAATGAGCAAAAGCACAATGAAATTAATGCTGGAATCATCTTCAGGTTGCTAAAATACACTAATGACAGCAAAAAGTTTTAGTCTACAACATTTAGTTAAGGAGTGAGAGCCAAAATGAACTTTGTATTGCTGTAAACGCGTTTTCAGCACCTGATTGTACACTTCAGGTGAAACTGTCAAAATCTACAAAATTAGCAAAAGCACAATGAAATTAATGCTGGAATCATCTTCAAGTTGCTAAAATACACTAATGACAGCAAAAAGTTTGAGTCTACAACATTTAGTTAAGGTGTGAGAGCCAAAATTAACTTTGTATTGCTTTAAATGCATTTTCAGCCCGATAGTACACTTCAGGTGAAACTGTCAAAATCTTCAAAATGAGCAAAAGCACAATGAAATTAATGCTGGAATCATCTTCAGGTTGCTAAAATACACTAATGACAGCAAAAAGTTTTAGTCTACAACATTTAGTTAAGGTGTGAGAGCCAAAATGAACTTTGTATTGCTGTAAACGCGTTTTCAGCACCTGATTGTACACTTCAGGTGAAACTGTCAAAATCTTCAAAATTAGCAAAAGCACAATGAAATTAATGCTGGAATCATCTTCAAGTTGCTAAAATACACTAATGACAGCAAAAAGTTTGAGTCTACAACATTTAGTTAAGGTGTGAGAGCCAAAATTAACTTTGTATTGCTTTAAATGCATTTTCAGCCCGATTGGACACTTCAGGTGAAAGTGTCAAAATCTTCAAAATGAGAAAAAGCACAATGAAATTAATGCTGGAATCATCTTCAATATGCTAAAATACAATAATGACAGCAAAAAGTTTGAGTCTACAACATTTAGTTAAGGTGTGAGAGCCAAAATGAACTTTGTATTGCTTTAAATGCATTATCAGGCCGATTGTACACTTCAGGTGAAACTGTCAAAATCTTCAAAATGAGCAAAAGCACAATGAAATGAATGCTGGAATCATCTTCAAGTTGCTAAAATACACTAATGACAGCAAAAAGTTTGAGTCTACAACATTTAGTAAAGGTGTGAGAGCCTAAATGAACTTTTCATTGCTTTAAACGCGTTTTCAGCCCTTGATTGTACAATTCAGGTGAAACTGTCAAAATCTTCAAAATGAGCAAAAGCACAATGAAATTAATGCTGGAATCATCTTCAAGTTGCTAAAATACACTAATGACAGCAACAAGTTTGAGTCTACAACATTTAGTTAAGGTGTGAGAGCCTAAATTAACTTTTTATGGCTTTAAATGCATTTTCAGCACCTGATTGTACACTTCAGGTGAAACTGTCAAAATCTTCAAAATGAGCAAAAGCACAATGAAATTAATACTGGAATCATCTTCAAGTTGCTAAAATACACTAATGACAGCAAAAAGTTTGAGTCTACAATATTTAGTTAAGGTGTGAGAGCCAAAATGAACTTTGTATTGCTTTAAAATTCATTTTCAGCCCGATTGTACACTTCAGGTGAAACTGTCAAAATCTTCAAAATGAGCAAAAGCACAATGAAATTAATGCTGGAATCATCTTCAGGTTGCTAAAATACACTAATGACAGCAAAAAGTTTGAGTCTACAACATTTAGTTAAGGTGTGAGAGCCAAAATTAACTTTGTATTGCTTTAAAATTCATTTTCAGCCCGATTGTACACTTCAGGTGAAACTGTCAAAATCTTCAAAATGAGCAAAAGCACAATGAAATGAATGCTCGAATCATCTTCAAGTTGCTAAAATACACTAAAGACAGCAAAAAGTTTGAGTCTACAACATTTAGTTAAGGTGTGAGAGCCTAAATGAACTTTTCATTGCTTTAAACGCGTTTTCAGCCCGATTGTACACTTCAGGTAAAACTGTCAAAATCTTCAAAATGAGCAAAAGCACAATGAAATTAATGCTGGAATCATCTTCAAGTTGCTAAAATACACTAATGACAGCAAAAAGTTTGAGTCTACAACATTTAGTTAAGGTGTGAGAGCCTAAATGAACTTTCCATTGCTTTAAACGCGTTTTCAGCCCTTGATTGTACAATTCAGGTGAAACTGTCAAAATCTTCAAAATGAGCAAAAGCACAATGAAATTAATGCTGGAATCATCTTCAAGTTGCTAAAATACACTAATGACAGCAACAAGTTTGAGTCTACAACATTTAGTTAAGGTGTGAGATTCTAAATTAACTTTGTATTGCTGTAAACGCGTTTTCAGCCCCTGATTGTACACTTCAGGTGAAACTGTCAAAATCTTCAAAATGAGCAAAAGCACAATGAAATTAATGCTGGAATCATCTTCAAGTTGCTAAAATACACTAATGACAGCAAAAAGTTTGAGTCTACAACATTTAGTTAAGGTGTGAGAGCCAAAATTAACTTTGTATTGCTTTAAATGCATTTTCAGCCCGATTGGACACTTCAGGTGAAAGTGTCAAAATCTTCAAAATGAGAAAAAGCACAATGAAATTAATGCTGGAATCATCTTCAAGTTGCTAAAATACACTAATGACAGCAACAAGTTTGAGTCTACAACATTTAGTTAAGGTGTGAGAGCCTAAATGAACTTTGTATTGCTTTAAATGCATTTTCATCCCGATTGTACACTTCAGGTAAAACTGTCAAAATCTTCAAAATGAGCAAAAGCACAATGAAATTAATGCTGGAATCATCTTCAAGTTGCTAAAATACACTAATGACAGCAAAAAGTTTGTGTCTACAACATTTAGTTAAGGTGTGAGAGCCAAAATGAACTTTTTATTGCTGTAAACGCGTTTTCAGCACCTGAATGTACACTTCAGGTGAAACTGTCAAAATCTTCAAAATGAGCAAAAGCACAATGAAATTAATGCTGGAATCATCTTCAAGTTGCTAAAATACACTAATGACAGCAAAAGGTTTGAGTCTACAACATTTAGTTAAGGTGTGAGAGCAAAAATTAACTTTGTATTGCTTTAAATGCATTTTCAGCCCGATAGTACACTTCAGGTGAAACTGTCAAAATCTTCAAAATGAGCAAAAGCACAATGAAATTAATGCTGGAATCATCTTCAGGTTGCTAAAATACACTAATGACAGCAAAAAGTTTTAGTCTACAACATTTAGTTAAGGTGTGAGAGCCAAAATGAACTTTGTATTGCTGTAAACACGTTTTCAGCACCTGATTGTACACTTCAGGTGAAAATGTGGAAAATCTTCAAAATGAGCAAAAGCACAATGAAATTAATGCTGGAATCATCTTCAAGTTGCTAAAATACACTAATGAAAGCAAAAAGTTTGAGTCTACAACATTTAGTTAAGGTGTGAGAGCCTAAATGAACTTTTCATTGCTTTAAACGCGTTTTCAGCCCTTGATTGTACAATTCAGGTGAAACTGTCAAAATCTTCAAAATGAGCAAAAGCACAATGAAATTAATGCTGGAATCATCTTCAAGTTGCTAAAATACACTAATGACAGCAACAAGTTTGAGTCTACAACATTTAGTTAAGGTGTGAGATTCTAAATTAACTTTGTATTGCTGTAAACGCGTTTTCAGCCCCTGATTGTACACTTCAGGTGAAACTGTCAAAATCATCAAAATGAGCAAAAGCACAATGAAATTAATGCTGGAATTATCTTCAAGTTGCTAAAATACACTAATGACAGTAAAAAGTTTGAGTCTACAACATTTAGTTAAGGTGTGAGAGCCAAAATTAACTTTGTATTGCTTTAAAATTCATTTTCAGCCCGATTGTACACTTCAGGTGAAACTGTCAAAATCTTCAAAATGAGCAAAAGCACAATGAAATGAACGCTGGAATCATCTTCAAGTTGCTAAAATACACTAATGACAGCAAAAGGTTTGAGTCTACAACATTTAGTTAAGGTGTGAGAGCCTAAATGAACTTTTCATTGCTTTAAACGCGTTTTCAGCCCGATTGTACACTTCAGGTAAAACTGTCAAAATCTTCAAAATGAGCAAAAGCACAATGAAATAAATGCTGGAATCATCTTCAAGTTGCTAAAATACACTAATGACAGCAAAAAGTTTGTGTCTACAACATTTAGTTAAGGTGTGAGAGCCAAAATGAACTTTTTATTGCTGTAAACGCGTTTTCAGCACCTGAATGTACACTTCAGGTGAAACTGTCAAAATCTTCAAAATGAGCAAAAGCACAATGAAATTAATGCTGGAATCATCTTCAAGTTGCTAAAATACACTAATGACAGCAAAAAGTTTGAGTCTACAACATTTAGTTAAGGTGTGAGAGCAAAAATTAACTTTGTATTGCTTTAAATGCATTTTCAGCCCGATAGTACACTTCAGGTGAAACTGTCAAAATCTTCAAAATGAGCAAAAGCACAATGAAATTAATGCTGGAATCATCTTCAGGTTGCTAAAATACACTAATGACAGCAAAAAGTTTTAGTCTACAACATTTAGTTAAGGAGTGAGAGCCAAAATGAACTTTGTATTGCTGTAAACGCGTTTTCAGCACCTGATTGTACACTTCAGGTGAAACTGTCAAAATCTACAAAATTAGCAAAAGCACAATGAAATTAATGCTGGAATCATCTTCAAGTTGCTAAAATACACTAATGACAGCAAAAAGTTTGAGTCTACAACATTTAGTTAAGGTGTGAGAGCCAAAATTAACTTTGTATTGCTTTAAATGCATTTTCAGCCCGATAGTACACTTCAGGTGAAACTGTCAAAATCTTCAAAATGAGCAAAAGCACAATGAAATTAATGCTGGAATCATCTTCAGGTTGCTAAAATACACTAATGACAGCAAAAAGTTTTAGTCTACAACATTTAGTTAAGGTGTGAGAACCAAAATGAACTTTGTATTGCTGTAAACGCGTTTTCAGCACCTGATTGTACACTTCAGGTGAAACTGTCAAAATCTTCAAAATTAGCAAAAGCACAATGAAATTAATGCTGGAATCATCTTCAAGTTGCTAAAATACACTAATGACAGCAAAAAGTTTGAGTCTACAACATTTAGTTAAGGTGTGAGAGCCAAAATTAACTTTGTATTGCTTTAAATGCATTTTCAGCCCGATTGGACACTTCAGGTGAAAGTGTCAAAATCTTCAAAATGAGAAAAAGCACAATGAAATTAATGCTGGAATCATCTTCAATATGCTAAAATACAATAATGACAGCAAAAAGTTTGAGTCTACAACATTTAGTTAAGGTGTGAGAGCCAAAATGAACTTTGTATTGCTTTAAATGCATTATCAGGCCGATTGTACACTTCAGGTGAAACTGTCAAAATCTTCAAAATGAGCAAAAGCACAATGAAATGAATGCTGGAATCATCTTCAAGTTGCTAAAATACACTAATGACAGCAAAAAGTTTGAGTCTACAACATTTAGTAAAGGTGTGAGAGCCTAAATGAACTTTTCATTGCTTTAAACGCGTTTTCAGCCCTTGATTGTACAATTCAGGTGAAACTGTCAAAATCTTCAAAATGAGCAAAAGCACAATGAAATTAATGCTGGAATCATCTTCAAGTTGCTAAAATACACTAATGACAGCAACAAGTTTGAGTCTACAACATTTAGTTAAGGTGTGAGAGCCTAAATTAACTTTTTATGGCTTTAAATGCATTTTCAGCACCTGATTGTACACTTCAGGTGAAACTGTCAAAATCTTCAAAATGAGCAAAAGCACAATGAAATTAATGCTGGAATCATCTTCAAGTTGCTAAAATACACTAATGACAGCAAAAAGTTTGAGTCTACAATATTTAGTTAAGGTGTGAGAGCCAAAATGAACTTTGTATTGCTTTAAAATTCATTTTCAGCCCGATTGTACACTTCAGGTGAAACTGTCAAAATCTTCAAAATGAGCAAAAGCACAATGAAATTAATGTTGGAATCATCTTCAAGTTGCTAAAATACACTAATGACAGCAAAAAGTTTGAGTCTACAACATTTAGTTGAGGTGTGAGAGCCTAAATGAACTTTGTATTGCTTTAAATGCATTTTCAGCCCGATTGTACACTTCAGGTAAAACTGTCAAAATCTTCAAAATGAGCAAAAGCACAATGAAATTAATGTTGGAATCATCTTCAAGTTGCTAAAATACACTAATGACAGCAACAAGTTTGAGTCTACAACATTTAGTTAAGGTGTGAGATTCTAAATTAACTTTGTATTGCTGTAAACGCGTTTTCAGCCCCTGATTGTACACTTCAGGTGAAACTGTCAAAATAATCAAAATGAGCAAAAGCACAATGAAATTAATGCTGGAAACATCTTCAAGTTGCTAAAATACACTAATGACAGTAAAAAGTTTGAGTCTACAACATTTAGTTAAGGTGTGAGAGCCAAAATTAACTTTGTATTGCTTTAAAATTCATTTTCAGCCCGATTGTACACTTCAGGTGAAACTCTCAAAATCTTCAAAATGAGCAAAAGCACAATGAAATGAACGCTGGAATCATCTTCAAGTTGCTAAAATACACTAATGACAGCAAAAGGTTTGAGTCTACAACATTTAGTTAAGGTGTGAGAGCCTAAATGAACTTTTCATTGCTTTAAACGCGTTTTCAGCCCGATTGTACACTTCAGGTAAAACTGTCAAAATCTTCAAAATGAGCAAAAGCACAATGAAATAAATGCTGGAATCATCTTCAAGTTGCTAAAATACACTAATGACAGCAAAAAGTTTGTGTCTACAACATTTAGTTAAGGTGTGAGAGCCAAAATGAACTTTTTATTGCTGTAAACGCGTTTTCAGCACCTGAATGTACACTTCAGGTGAAACTGTCAAAATCTTCAAAATGAGCAAAAGCACAATGAAATTAATGCTGGAATCATCTTCAAGTTGCTAAAATACACTAATGACAGCAAAACGTTTGAGTCTACAACATTTAGTTAAGGTGTGAGAGCAAAAATTAACTTTGTATTGCTTTAAATGCATTTTCAGCCCGATAGTACACTTCAGGTGAAACTGTCAAAATCTTCAAAATGAGCAAAAGCACAATGAAATTAATGCTGGAATCATCTTCAGGTTGCTAAAATACACTAATGACAGCAAAAAGTTTTAGTCTACAACATTTAGTTAAGGTGTGAGAGCCAAAATGAACTTTGTATTGCTGTAAACGTGTTTTCAGCACCTGATTGTACACTTCAGGTGAAACTGTCAAAATCTTCAAAATTAGCAAAAGCACAATGAAATTAATGCTGGAATCATCTTCAAGTTGCTAAAATACACTAATGACAGCAAAAAGTTTGAGTCTACAACATTTAGTTAAGGTGTGAGAGCCAAAATTAACTTTGTATTGCTTTAAATGCATTTTCAGCCCGATTGGACACTTCAGGTGAAAGTGTCAAAATCTTCAAAATGAGAAAAAGCACAATGAAATTAATGCTGGAATCATCTTCAATATGCTAAAATACAATAATGACAGCAAAAAGTTTGAGTCTACAACATTTAGTTAAGGTGTGAGAGCCAAAATGAACTTTGTATTGCTTTAAATGCATTATCAGGCCGATTGTACACTTCAGGTGAAACTGTCAAAATCTTCAAAATGAGCAAAAGCACAATGAAATGAATGCTGGAATCATCTTCAAGTTGCTAAAATACACTAATGACAGCAAAAAGTTTGAGTCTACAACATTTAGTTAAGGTGTGAGAGCCAAAATGAACTTTGTATTGCTGTAAACTCGTTTTCAGCACCTGATTGTACACTTCAGGTGAAACTGTCAAAATCTTCAAAATGAGCAAAAGCACAATGAAATTAATGCTGGAATCATCTTCAAGTTGCTAAAATACACTAATGACAGCAAAAAGTTTGAGTCTACAACATTTAGTTAAGGTGTGAGAGCCAAAATTAACTTTGTATTGCTTTAAAATTCATTTTCAGCCCGATTGTACACTTCAGGTGAAACTGTCAAAATCTTCAAAATGAGCAAAAGCACAATGAAATGAATGCTGGAATCATCTTCAAGTTGCTAAAATACACTAATGAAAGCAAAAAGTTTGAGTCTACAACATTTAGTTAAGGTGTGAGAGCCTAAATGAACTTTTCATTGCTTTAAACGCGTTTTCAGCCCTTGATTGTACAATTCAGGTGAAACTGTCAAAATCTTCAAAATGAGCAAAAGCACAATGAAATTAATGCTGGAATCATCTTCAAGTTGCTAAAATACACTAATGACAGCAACAAGTTTGAGTCTACAACATTTAGTTAAGGTGTGAGATTCTAAATTAACTTTGTATTGCTGTAAACGCGTTTTCAGCCCCTGATTGTACACTTCAGGTGAAACTGTCAAAATCTTCAAAATGAGCAAAAGCACAATGAAATTAATGCTGGAATCATCTTCAAGTTGCTAAAATACACTAATGACAGCAAAAAGTTTGAGTCTACAACATTTAGTTAAGGTGTGAGAGCCTAAATGAACTTTGTATTGCTGTAAACGCGTTTTCAGCACCTGATTGTACACTTCAGGTGAAAGTGTCAAAATCTTCAAAATGAGAAAAAGCACAATGAAATTAATGCTGGAATCATCTTCAATATGATAAAATACACTAATGACAGCAAAAAGTTTGAGTCTACAACATTTAGTTAAGGTGTGAGAGCCAAAATGAACTTTGTATTGCTTTAAATGCATTATCAGGCCGATTGTACACTTCAGGTGAAACTGTCAAAATCTTCAAAATGAGCAAATGCACAATGAAATGAATGCTGGAATCATCTTCAAGTTGCTAAAATACACTAATGACAGCAAAAAGTTTGAGTCTACAACATTTAGTAAAGGTGTGAGAGCCTAAATGAACTTGTCATTGCTTTAAACGCGTTTTCAGCCCTTGATTGTACAATTCAGGTGAAACTGTCAAAATCTTCAAAATGAGCAAAAGCACAATGAAATTAATGCTGGAATCATCTTCAAGTTGCTAAAATACACTAATGACAGCAACAAGTTTGAGTCTACAACATTTAGTTAAGGTGTGAGAGCCTAAATGAACTTTGTATTGCTTTAAATGCACTTTCAGCCCGAATGTACACTTCAGGTGAAACTGTCAAAATCTTCAAAATGAGCAAAAGCACAATGAAATTAAGGCTGGAATCATCTTCAAGTTGCTAAAATACACTAATGACAGCAAAAAGTTTGAGTCTACAACATTTAGTTAAGGTGTGAGAGCCTAAATGAACTTTGTATTGCTGTAAACGCGTTTTCAGCACCTGATTATACACTTCAGGTGAAACTGTCAAAATCTTCAAAATGAGCAAAAGCACAATGAAATTAATGCTGGAATCATCTTCAGGTTGCTAAAATACACTAATGACAGCAAAAAGTTTGAGTCTACAACATTTAGTTAAGGTGTGAGAGCCAAAATTAACTTTGTATTGCTTTAAAATTCATTTTCAGCCCGATTGTACACTTCAGGTGAAACTGTCAAAATCTTCAAAATGAGCAAAAGCACAATGAAATGAACGCTGGAATCATCTTCAAGTTGCTAAAATACACTAATGACAGCAAAAAGTTTGAGTCTACAACATTTAGTTAAGGTGTGAGAGCCTAAATGAACTTTTCATTGCTTTAAACGCGTTTTCAGCCCGATTGTACACTTCAGGTAAAACTGTCAAAATCTTCAAAATGAGCAAAAGCACAATGAAATAAATGCTGGAATCATCTTCAAGTTGCTAAAATACACTAATGACAGCAAAAAGTTTGTGTCTACAACATTTAGTTAAGGTGTGAGAGCCAAAATGAACTTTTTATTGCTGTAAACGCGTTTTCAGCACCTGAATGTACACTTCAGGTGAAACTATCAAAATCTTCAAAATGAGCAAAAGCACAATGAAATTAATGCTGGAATCATCTTCAAGTTGCTAAAATACACTAATGACAGCAAAAAGTTTGAGTCTACAACATTTAGTTAAGGTGTGAGAGCAAAAATTAACTTTGTATTGCTTTAAATGCATTTTCAGCCCGATAGTACACTTCAGGTGAAACTGTCAAAATCTTCAAAATGAGCAAAAGCACAATGAAATTAATGCTGGAATCATCTTCAGGTTGCTAAAATACACTAATGACAGCAAAAAGTTTTAGTCTACAACATTTAGTTAAGGTGTGAGAGCCAAAATTAACTTTGTATTGCTGTAAACGCGTTTTCAGCACCTGATTGTACACTTCAGGTGAAACTGTCAAAATCTTCAAAATGAGCAAAAGCACAATGAAATTAATGCTGGAATCATCTTCAAGTTGCTAAAATACACTAATGACAGCAAAAAGTTTGAGTCTACAACATTTAGTTAAGGTGTGAGAGCCAAAATTAACTTTGTATTGCTTTAAATGCATTTTCAGCCCGATTGGACACTTCAGGTGAAAGTGTCAAAATCTTCAAAATGAGAAAAAGCACAATGAAATTAATGCTGGAATCATCTTCAATATGCTAAAATACACTAATGACAGCAAAAAGTTTGAGTCTACAACATTTAGTTAAGGTGTGAGAGCCAAAATGAACTTTGTATTGCTTTAAATGCATTATCAGGCCGATTGTACACTTCAGGTGAAACTGTCAAAATCTTCAAAATGAGCAAAAGCACAATGAAATGAATGCTGGAATCATCTTCAAGTTGCTAAAATACACTAATGACAGCAAAAAGTTTGAGTCTACAACATTTAGTAAAGGTGTGAGAGCCTAAATGAACTTTTCATTGCTTTAAACGCGTTTTCAGCCCTTGATTGTACAATTCAGGTGAAACTGTCAAAATCTTCAAAATGAGCAAAAGCACAATGAAATTAATGCTGGAATCATCTTCAAGTTGCTAAAATACACTAATGACAGCAACAAGTTTGAGTCTACAACATTTAGTTAAGGTGTGAGATTCTAAATTAACTTTGTATTGCTGTAAACGCGTTTTCAGCCCCTGATTGTACACTTCAGGTGAAACTGTCAAAATCATCAAAATGAGCAAAAGCACAATGAAATTAATGCTGGAATTATCTTCAAGTTGCTAAAATACACTAATGACAGTAAAAAGTTTGAGTCTACAACATTTAGTTAAGGTGTGAGAGCCAAAATTAACTTTGTATTGCTTTAAAATTCATTTTCAGCCCGATTGTACACTTCAGGTGAAACTGTCAAAATCTTCAAAATGAGCAAAAGCACAATGAAATGAATGCTGGAATCATCTTCAAGTTGCTAAAATACACTAATGACAGCAAAAGGTTTGAGTCTACAACATTTAGTTAAGGTGTGAGAGCCTAAATGAACTTTTCATTGCTTTAAACGCGTTTTCAGCCCGATTGTACACTTCAGGTAAAACTGTCAAAATCTTCAAAATGAGCAAAAGCACAATGAAATAAATGCTGGAATCATCTTCAAGTTGCTAAAATACACTAATGACAGCAAAAAGTTTGTGTCTACAACATTTAGTTAAGGTGTGAGAGCCAAAATGAACTTTGTATTGCTTTAAATGCATTATCAGGCCGATTGTACACTTCAGGTGAAACTGTCAAAATCTTCAAAATGAGCAAAAGCACAATGAAATGAATGCTGGAATCATCTTCAAGTTGCTAAAATACACTAATGACAGCAAAAAGTTTGAGTCTACAACATTTAGTAAAGGTGTGAGAGCCTAAATGAACTTTTCATTGCTTTAAACGCGTTTTCAGCCCTTGATTGTACAATTCAGGTGAAACTGTCAAAATCTTCAAAATGAGCAAAAGCACAATGAAATTAATGCTGGAATCATCTTCAAGTTGCTAAAATACACTAATGACAGCAACAAGTTTGATTCTACAACATTTAGTTAAGGTGTGAGATTCTAAATTAACTTTGTATTGCTGTAAACGCGTTTTCAGCCCCTGATTGTACACTTCAGGTGAAACTGTCAAAATCATCAAAATGAGCAAAAGCACAATGAAATTAATGCTGGAATTATCTTCAAGTTGCTAAAATACACTAATGACAGTAAAAAGTTTGAGTCTACAACATTTAGTTAAGGTGTGAGAGCCAAAATTAACTTTGTATTGCTTTAAAATTCATTTTCAGCCCGATTGTACACTTCAGGTGAAACTGTCAAAATCTTCAAAATGAGCAAAAGCACAATGAAATGAACGCTGGAATCATCTTCAAGTTGCTAAAATACACTAATGACAGCAAAAGGTTTGAGTCTACAACATTTAGTTAAGGTGTGAGAGCCTAAATGAACTTTTCATTGCTTTAAACGCGTTTTCAGCCCGATTGTACACTTCAGGTAAAACTGTCAAAATCTTCAAAATGAGCAAAAGCACAATGAAATAAATGCTGGAATCATCTTCAAGTTGCTAAAATACACTAATGACAGCAAAAAGTTTGTGTCTACAACATTTAGTTAAGGTGTGAGAGCCAAAATGAACTTTTTATTGCTGTAAACGCGTTTTCAGCACCTGAATGTACACTTCAGGTGAAACTGTCAAAATCTTCAAAATGAGCAAAAGCACAATGAAATTAATGCTGGAATCATCTTCAAGTTGCTAAAATACACTAATGACAGCAAAAAGTTTGAGTCTACAACATTTAGTTAAGGTGTGAGAGCAAAAATTAACTTTGTATTGCTTTAAATGCATTTTCAGCCCGATAGTACACTTCAGGTGAAACTGTCAAAATCTTCAAAATGAGCAAAAGCACAATGAAATTAATGCTGGAATCATCTTCAGGTTGCTAAAATACACTAATGACAGCAAAAAGTTTTAGTCTACAACATTTAGTTAAGGAGTGAGAGCCAAAATGAACTTTGTATTGCTGTAAACGCGTTTTCAGCACCTGATTGTACACTTCAGGTGAAACTGTCAAAATCTACAAAATTAGCAAAAGCACAATGAAATTAATGCTGGAATCATCTTCAAGTTGCTAAAATACACTAATGACAGCAAAAAGTTTGAGTCTACAACATTTAGTTAAGGTGTGAGAGCCAAAATTAACTTTGTATTGCTTTAAATGCATTTTCAGCCCGATAGTACACTTCAGGTGAAACTGTCAAAATCTTCAAAATGAGCAAAAGCACAATGAAATTAATGCTGGAATCATCTTCAGGTTGCTAAAATACACTAATGACAGCAAAAAGTTTTAGTCTACAACGTTTAGTTAAGGTGTGAGAGCCAAAATGAACTTTGTATTGCTGTAAACGCGTTTTCAGCACCTGATTGTACACTTCATGTGAAACTGTCAAAATCTTCAAAATTAGCAAAAGCACAATGAAATTAATGCTGGAATCATCTTCAAGTTGCTAAAATACACTAATGACAGCAAAAAGTTTGAGTCTACAACATTTAGTTAAGGTGTGAGAGCCAAAATTAACTTTGTATTGCTTTAAATGCATTTTCAGCCCGATTGGACACTTCAGGTGAAACTGTCAAAATCTTCAAAATGAGCAAAAGCACAATGAAATTAATGCTGGAATCATCTTCAAGTTGCTAAAATACACTAATGACAGCAACAAGTTTGAGTCTACAACATTTAGTTAAGGTGTGAGAGCCTAAATGAACTTTGTATTGCTTTAAATGCATTTTCAGCCCGATTGTACACTTCAGGTAAAACTGTCAAAATCTTCAAAATGAGCAAAAGCACAATGAAATTAATGCTGGAATCATCTTCAAGTTGCTAAAATACACTAATGACAGTAAAAAGTTTGAGTCTACAACATTTAGTTAAGGTGTGAGAGCCAAAATTAACTTTGTATTGCTTTAAAATTCATTTTCAGCCCGATTGTACACTTCAGGTGAAACTCTCAAAATCTTCAAAATGAGCAAAAGCACAATGAAATGAACGCTGGAATCATCTTCAAGTTGCTAAAATACACTAATGACAGCAAAAGGTTTGAGTCTACAACATTTAGTTAAGGTGTGAGAGCCAAAATGAACTTTTTATTGCTGTAAACGCGTTTTCAGCACCTGAATGTACACTTCAGGTGAAACTGTCAAAATCTTCAAAATGAGCAAAAGCACAATGAAATTAATGCTGGAATCATCTTCAAGTTGCTAAAATACACTAATGACAGCAAAACGTTTGAGTCTACAACATTTAGTTAAGGTGTGAGAGCAAAAATTAACTTTGTATTGCTTTAAATGCATTTTCAGCCCGATAGTACACTTCAGGTGAAACTGTCAAAATCTTCAAAATGAGCAAAAGCACAATGAAATTAATGCTGGAATCATCTTCAGGTTGCTAAAATACACTAATGACAGCAAAAAGTTTTAGTCTACAACATTTAGTTAAGGTGTGAGAGCCAAAATGAACTTTGTATTGCTGTAAACCTGTTTTCAGCACCTGATTGTACACTTCAGGTGAAACTGTCAAAATCTTCAAAATTAGCAAAAGCACAATGAAATTAATGCTGGAATCATCTTCAAGTTGCTAAAATACACTAATGACAGCAAAAAGTTTGAGTCTACAACATTTAGTTAAGGTGTGAGAGCCAAAATTAACTTTGTATTGCTTTAAATGCATTTTCAGCCCGATTGGACACTTCAGGTGAAAGTGTCAAAATCTTCAAAATGAGAAAAAGCACAATGAAATTAATGCTGGAATCATCTTCAATATGCTAAAATACAATAATGACAGCAAAAAGTTTGAGTCTACAACATTTAGTTAAGGTGTGAGAGCCAAAATGAACTTTGTATTGCTTTAAATGCATTATCAGGCCGATTGTACACTTCAGGTGAAACTGTCAAAATCTTCAAAATGAGCAAAAGCACAATGAAATGAATGCTGGAATCATCTTCAAGTTGCTAAAATACACTAATGACAGCAAAAAGTTTGAGTCTACAACATTTAGTTAAGGTGTGAGAGCCAAAATGAACTTTGTATTGCTGTAAACTCGTTTTCAGCACCTGATTGTACACTTCAGGTGAAACTGTCAAAATCTTCAAAATGAGCAAAAGCACAATGAAATTAATGCTGGAATCATCTTCAAGTTGCTAAAATACACTAATGACAGCAAAAAGTTTGAGTCTACAACATTTAGTTAAGGTGTGAGAGCCAAAATTAACTTTGTATTGCTTTAAAATTCATTTTCAGCCCGACTGTACACTTCAGGTGAAACTGTCAAAATCTTCAAAATGAGCAAAAGCACAATGAAATGAATGCTGGAATCATCTTCAAGTTGCTAAAATACACTAATGAAAGCAAAAAGTTTGAGTCTACAACATTTAGTTAAGGTGTGAGAGCCTAAATGAACTTTTCATTGCTTTAAACGCGTTTTCAGCCCTTGATTGTACAATTCAGGTGAAACTGTCAAAATCTTCAAAATGAGCAAAAGCACAATGAAATTAATGCTGGAATCATCTTCAAGTTGCTAAAATACACTAATGACAGTAAAAAGTTTGAGTGTACAAAATTTAGTTAAGGTGTGAGAGCCAAAATGAACTTTGTATTGCTTTAAATGCACTTTCAGCCCGAATGTACACTTCAGGTGAAACTGTCAAAATCTTCAAAATGAGCAAAAGCACAATGAAATTAAGGCTGGAATCATCTTCAAGTTGCTAAAATACACTAATGACAGCAAAAAGTTTGAGTCTACAACATTTAGTTAAGGTGTGAGAGCCTAAATGAACTTTGTATTGCTGTAAACGCGTTTTCAGCACCTGATTATACACTTCAGGTGAAACTGTCAAAATCTTCAAAATGAGCAAAAGCACAATGAAATTAATGCTGGAATCATCTTCAGGTTGCTAAAATACACTAATGACAGCAAAAAGTTTGAGTCTACAACATTTAGTTAAGGTGTGAGAGCCAAAATTAACTTTGTATTGCTTTAAATGCATTTTCAGCCCGATTGGACACTTCAGGTGAAAGTGTCAAAATCTTCCAAATGAGCAAAAGCACAATGAAATGAACGCTGGAATCATCTTCAAGTTGCTAAAATACACTAATGACAGCAAAAAGTTTGAGTCTACAACATTTAGTTAAGGTGTGAGAGCCTAAATGAACTTTTCATTGCTTTAAACGCGTTTTCAGCCCGATTGTACACTTCAGGTAAAACTGTCAAAATCTTCCAAATGAGCAAAAGCACAATGAAATGAACGCTGGAATCATCTTCAAGTTGCTAAAATACACTAATGACAGCAAAAAGTTTGAGTCTACAACATTTAGTTAAGGTGTGAGAGCCTAAATGAACTTTTCATTGCTTTAAACGCGTTTTCAGCCCGATTGTACACTTCAGGTAAAACTGTCAAAATCTTCAAAATGAGCAAAAGCACAATGAAATAAATGCTGGAATCATCTTCAATATGCTAAAATACACTAATGACAGCAAAAAGTTTGAGTCTACAACATTTAGTTAAGGTTTGAGAGCCAAAATGAACTTTGTATTGCTTTAAATGCATTTTCAGCCCGATTGGACACTTCAGGTGAAACTGTCAAAATCTTCAAAATGAGAAAAAGCACAATGAAATTAATGCTGGAATCATCTTCAATATGCTAAAATACACTAATGACAGCAAAAAGTTTGAGTCTACAACATTTAGTTAAGGTGTGAGAGCCAAAATGAACTTTGTATTGCTTTAAATGCATTATCAGGCCGATTGTACACTTCAGGTGAAACTGTCAAAATCTTCAAAATGAGCAAAAGCACAATGAAATGAATGCTGGAATCATCTTCAAGTTGCTAAAATACACTAATGACAGCAAAAAGTTTGAGTCTACAACATTTAGTAAAGGTGTGAGAGCCTAAATGAACTTTTCATTGCTTTAAACGCGTTTTCAGCCCTTGATTGTACAATTCAGGTGAAACTGTCAAAATCTTCAAAATGAGCAAAAGCACAATGAAATTAATGCTGGAATCATCTTCAAGTTGCTAAAATACACTAATGACAGCAACAAGTTTGAGTCTACAACATTTAGTTAAGGTGTGAGAGCCTAAATGAACTTTGTATTGCTTTAAATGCACTTTCAGCCCGAATGTACACTTCAGGTGAAACTGTCAAAATCTTCAAAATGAGCAAAAGCACAATGAAATTAAGGCTGGAATCATCTTCAAGTTGCTAAAATACACTAATGACAGCAAAAAGTTTGAGTCTACAACATTTAGTTAAGGTGTGAGAGCCTAAATGAACTTTGTATTGCTGTAAACGCGTTTTCAGCACCTGATTGTACACTTCAGGTGAAACTGTCAAAATCTTCAAAATGAGCAAAAGCACAATGAAATTAATGCTGGAATCATCTTCAGGTTGCTAAAATACACTAATGACAGCAAAAAGTTTGAGTCTACAACATTTAGTTAAGGTGTGAGAGCCAAAATTAACTTTGTATTGCTTTAAAATTCATTTTCAGCCCGATTGTACACTTCAGGTGAAACTGTCAAAATCTTCAAAATGAGCAAAAGCACAATGAAATGAATGCTCGAATCATCTTCAAGTTGCTAAAATACACTAATGACAGCAAAAAGTTTGAGTCTACAACATTTAGTTAAGGTGTGAGAGCCTAAATGAACTTTTCATTGCTTTAAACGCGTTTTCAGCCCGATTGTACACTTCAGGTAAAACTGTCAAAATCTTCAAAATGAGCAAAAGCACAATGAAATTAATGCTGGAATCATCTTCAAGTTGCTAAAATACACTAATGACAGCAAAAAGTTTGAGTCTACAACGTTTAGTTAAGGTGTGAGAGCCTAAATGAACTTTTCATTGCTTTAAACGCGTTTTCAGCCCTTGATTGTACAATTCAGGTGAAACTGTCAAAATCTTCAAAATGAGCAAAAGCACAATGAAATTAATGCTGGAATCATCTTCAAGTTGCTAAAATACACTAATGACAGCAAAAAGTTTGAGTCTACAACATTTAGTTAAGGTGTGAGAGCAAAAATTAACTTTGTATTGCTTTAAATGCATTTTCAGCCCGATAGTACACTTCAGGTGAAACTGTCAAAATCTTCAAAATGAGCAAAAGCACAATGAAATTAATGCTGGAATCATCTTCAATATGCTAAAATACACTAATGACAGCAAAAAGTTTGAGTCTAAAACATTTAGTTAAGGTTTGAGAGCCAAAATGAACTTTGTATTGCTTTAAATGCATTTTCAGCCCGATTGGACACTTCAGGTGAAACTGTCAAAATCTTCAAAATGAGAAAAAGCACAATGAAATTAATGCTGGAATCATCTTCAATATGCTAAAATACACTAATGACAGCAAAAAGTTTGAGTCTACAACATTTAGTTAAGGTGTGAGAGCCAAAATGAACTTTGTATTGCTTTAAATGCATTATCAGGCCGATTGTACACTTCAGGTGAAACTGTCAAAATCTTCAAAATGAGCAAAAGCACAATGAAATGAATGCTGGAATCATCTTCAAGTTGCTAAAATACACTAATGACAGCAAAAAGTTTGAGTCTACAACATTTAGTAAAGGTGTGAGAGCCTAAATGAACTTTTCATTGCTTTAAACGCGTTTTCAGCCCTTGATTGTACAATTCAGGTGAAACTGTCAAAATCTTCAAAATGAGCAAAAGCACAATGAAATTAATGCTGGAATCATCTTCAAGTTGCTAAAATACACTAATGACAGCAACAAGTTTGAGTCTACAACATTTAGTTAAGGTGTGAGAGCCTAAATGAACTTTGTATTGCTTTAAATGCACTTTCAGCCCGAATGTACACTTCAGGTGAAACTGTCAAAATCTTCAAAATGAGCAAAAGCACAATGAAATTAAGGCTGGAATCATCTTCAAGTTGCTAAAATACACTAATGACAGCAAAAAGTTTGAGTCTACAACATTTAGTTAAGGTGTGAGAGCCTAAATGAACTTTGTATTGCTGTAAACGCGTTTTCAGCACCTGATTGTACACTTCAGGTGAAACTGTCAAAATCTTCAAAATGAGCAAAAGCACAATGAAATTAATGCTGGAATCATCTTCAGGTTGCTAAAATACACTAATGACAGCAAAAAGTTTGAGTCTACAACATTTAGTTAAGGTGTGAGAGCCAAAATTAACTTTGTATTGCTTTAAAATTCATTTTCAGCCCGATTGTACACTTCAGGTGAAAATGTCAAAATCTTCAAAATGAGCAAAAGCACAATGAAATGAATGCTCGAATCATCTTCAAGTTGCTAAAATACACTAATGACAGCAAAAAGTTTGAGTCTACAACATTTAGTTAAGGTGTGAGAGCCTAAATGAACTTTTCATTGCTTTAAACGCGTTTTCAGCCCGATTGTACACTTCAGGTAAAACTGTCAAAATCTTCAAAATGAGCAAAAGCACAATGAAATTAATGCTGGAATCATCTTCAAGTTGCTAAAATACACTAATGACAGCAAAAAGTTTGAGTCTACAACATTTAGTTAAGGTGTGAGAGCCTAAATGAACTTTTCATTGCTTTAAACGCGTTTTCAGCCCTTGATTGTACAATTCAGGTGAAACTGTCAAAATCTTCAAAATGAGCAAAAGCACAATGAAATTAATGCTGGAATCATCTTCAAGTTGCTAAAATACACTAATGACAGCAACAAGTTTGAGTCTACAACATTTAGTTAAGGTGTGAGAGCCTAAATGAACTTTGTATTGCTTTAAATGCACTTTCAGCCCGAATGTACACTTCAGGTGAAACTGTCAAAATCTTCAAAATGAGCAAAAGCACAATGAAATTAAGGCTGGAATCATCTTCAAGTTGCTAAAATACACTAATGACAGCAAAAAGTTTGAGTCTACAACATTTAGTTAAGGTGTGAGAGCCTAAATGAACTTTGTATTGCTGTAAACGCGTTTTCAGCACCTGATTGTACACTTCAGGTGAAACTGTCAAAATCTTCAAAATGAGCAAAAGCACAATGAAATTAATGCTGGAATCATCTTCAGGTTGCTAAAATACACTAATGACAGCAAAAAGTTTGAGTCTACAACATTTAGTTAAGGTGTGAGAGCCAAAATTAACTTTGTATTGCTTTAAAATTCATTTTCAGCCCGATTGTACACTTCAGGTGAAACTGTCAAAATCTTCAAAATGAGCAAAAGCACAATGAAATGAATGCTCGAATCATCTTCAAGTTGCTAAAATACACTAATGACAGCAAAAAGTTTGAGTCTACAACATTTAGTTAAGGTGTGAGAGCCTAAATGAACTTTTCATTGCTTTAAACGCGTTTTCAGCCCGATTGTACACTTCAGGTAAAACTGTCAAAATCTTCAAAATGAGCAAAAGCACAATGAAATTAATGCTGGAATCATCTTCAAGTTGCTAAAATACACTAATGACAGCAAAAAGTTTGAGTCTACAACATTTAGTTAAGGTGTGAGAGCCTAAATGAACTTTTCATTGCTTTAAACGCGTTTTCAGCCCTTGATTGTACAATTCAGGTGAAACTGTCAAAATCTTCAAAATGAGCAAAAGCACAATGAAATTAATGCTGGAATCATCTTCAAGTTGCTAAAATACACTAATGACAGCAAAAAGTTTGAGTCTACAACATTTAGTTAAGGTGTGAGAGCAAAAATTAACTTTGTATTGCTTTAAATGCATTTTCAGCCCGATAGTACACTTCAGGTGAAACTGTCAAAATCTTCAAAATGAGCAAAAGCACAATGAAATTAATGCTGGAATCATCTTCAATATGCTAAAATACACTAATGACAGCAAAAAGTTTGAGTCTAAAACATTTAGTTAAGGTTTGAGAGCCAAAATGATCTTTGTATTGCTTTAAATGCATTTTCAGCCCGATTGGACACTTCAGGTGAAACTGTCAAAATCTTCAAAATGAGAAAAAGCACAATGAAATTAATGCTGGAATCATCTTCAATATGCTAAAATACACTAATGACAGCAAAAAGTTTGAGTCTACAACATTTAGTTAAGGTGTGAGAGCCAAAATGAACTTTGTATTGCTTTAAATGCATTATCAGGCCGATTGTACACTTCAGGTGAAACTGTCAAAATCTTCAAAATGAGCAAAAGCACAATGAAATGAATGCTGGAATCATCTTCAAGTTGCTAAAATACACTAATGACAGCAAAAAGTTTGAGTCTACAACATTTAGTAAAGGTGTGAGAGCCTAAATGAACTTTTCATTGCTTTAAACGCGTTTTCAGCCCTTGATTGTACAATTCAGGTGAAACTGTCAAAATCTTCAAAATGAGCAAAAGCACAATGAAATTAATGCTGGAATCATCTTCAAGTTGCTAAAATACACTAATGACAGCAACAAGTTTGAGTCTACAACATTTAGTTAAGGTGTGAGAGCCTAAATGAACTTTGTATTGCTTTAAATGCACTTTCAGCCCGAATGTACACTTCAGGTGAAACTGTCAAAATCTTCAAAATGAGCAAAAGCACAATGAAATTAAGGCTGGAATCATCTTCAAGTTGCTAAAATACACTAATGACAGCAAAAAGTTTGAGTCTACAACATTTAGTTAAGGTGTGAGAGCCTAAATGAACTTTGTATTGCTGTAAACGCGTTTTCAGCACCTGATTGTACACTTCAGGTGAAACTGTCAAAATCTTCAAAATGAGCAAAAGCACAATGAAATTAATGCTGGAATCATCTTCAGGTTGCTAAAATACACTAATGACAGCAAAAAGTTTGAGTCTACAACATTTAGTTAAGGTGTGAGAGCCAAAATTAACTTTGTATTGCTTTAAAATTCATTTTCAGCCCGATTGTACACTTCAGGTGAAAATGTCAAAATCTTCAAAATGAGCAAAAGCACAATGAAATGAATGCTCGAATCATCTTCAAGTTGCTAAAATACACTAATGACAGCAAAAAGTTTGAGTCTACAACATTTAGTTAAGGTGTGAGAGCCTAAATGAACTTTTCATTGCTTTAAACGCGTTTTCAGCCCGATTGTACACTTCAGGTAAAACTGTCAAAATCTTCAAAATGAGCAAAAGCACAATGAAATTAATGCTGGAATCATCTTCAAGTTGCTAAAATACACTAATGACAGCAAAAAGTTTGAGTCTACAACATTTAGTTAAGGTGTGAGAGCCTAAATGAACTTTTCATTGCTTTAAACGCGTTTTCAGCCCTTGATTGTACAATTCAGGTGAAACTGTCAAAATCTTCAAAATGAGCAAAAGCACAATGAAATTAATGCTGGAATCATCTTCAAGTTGCTAAAATACACTAATGACAGCAACAAGTTTGAGTCTACAACATTTAGTTAAGGTGTGAGATTCTAAATTAACTTTGTATTGCTGTAAACGCGTTTTCAGCCCCTGATTGTACACTTCAGGTGAAACTGTCAAAATCTTCAAAATGAGCAAAAGCACAATGAAATTAATGCTGGAATCATCTTCAAGTTGCTAAAATACACTAATGACAGTAAAAAGTTTGAGTGTACAACATTTAGTTAAGGTGTGAGAGCCAAAATGAACTTTGTATTGCTTTAAATGCACTTTCAGCCCGAATGTACACTTCAGGTGAAACTGTCAAAATCTTCAAAATGAGCAAAAGCACAATGAAATTAAGGCTGGAATCATCTTCAAGTTGCTAAAATACATTAATGACAGCAAAAAGTTTGAGTCTACAACATTTAGTTAAGGTGTGAGAGCCTAAATGAACTTTGTATTGCTGTAAACGCGTTTTCAGCACCTGATTATACACTTCAGGTGAAACTGTCAAAATCTTCAAAATGAGCAAAAGCACAATGAAATTAATGCTGGAATCATCTTCAGGTTGCTAAAATACACTAATGACAGCAAAAAGTTTGAGTCTACAACATTTAGTTAAGGTGTGAGAGCCAAAATTAACTTTGTATTGCTTTAAAATTCATTTTCAGCCCGATTGTACACTTCAGGTGAAACTGTCAAAATCTTCAAAATGAGCAAAAGCACAATAAAATGAACGCTGGAATCATCTTCAAGTTGCTAAAATACACTAATGACAGCAAAAAGTTTGAGTCTACAACATTTAGTTAAGGTGTGAGAGCCTAAATGAACTTTTTATTGCTGTAAACGCGTTTTGAGCACCTGAATGTACACTTCAGGTGAAACTGTCAAAATCTTCAAAATGAGCAAAAGCACAATGAAATTAATGCTGGAATCATCTTCAAGTTGCTAAAATACACTAATGACAGCAAAAAGTTTGAGTCTACAACATTTAGTTAAGGTGTGAGAGCAAAAATTAACTTAGTATTGCTTTAAATGCATTTTCAGCCCGATAGTACACTTCAGGTGAAACTGTCAAAATCTTCAAAATGAGCAAAAGCACAATGAAATTAATGCTGGAATCATATTCAAGTTGCTAAAATACACTAATGACAGCAACAAGTTTGAGTCTACAACATTTAGTTAAGGTGTGAGAGCCTAAATGAACTTTGTATTGCTTTAAATGCACTTTCAGCCCGAATGTACACTTCAGGTGAAACTGTCAAAATCTTCAAAATGAGCAAAAGCACAATGAAATTAATGCTGGAATCATCTTCAAGTTGCTAAAATACACTAATGACAGCAAAAAGTTTGAGTCTACAACATTTAGTTAAGGTGTGAGAGCAAAAATTAACTTTGTATTGCTTTAAATGCATTTTCAGCCCGATAGTACACTTCAGGTGAAACTGTCAAAATCTTCAAAATGAGCAAAAGCACAATGAAATTAATGCTGGAATCATCTTCAGGTTGCTAAAATACACTAATGACAGCAAAAAGTTTTAGTCTACAACATTTAGTTAAGGTGTGAGAGCCAAAATGAACTTTGTATTGCTGTAAACGCGTTTTCAGCACCTGATTGTACACTTCAGGTGAAACTGTCAAAATCTTCAAAATGAGCAAAAGCACAATGAAATTAATGCTGGAATCATCTTCAATATGCTAAAATACACTAATGACAGCAAAAAGTTTGAGTCTACAACATTTAGTTAAGGTGTGAGAGCCAAAATGAACTTTGTATTGCTTTAAATGCATTATCAGGCCGATTGTACACTTCAGGTGAAACTGTCAAAATCTTCAAAATGAGCAAAAGCACAATGAAATGAATGCTGGAATCATCTTCAAGTTGCTAAAATACACTAATGACAGCAAAAAGTTTGAGTCTACAACATTTAGTAAAGGTGTGAGAGCCTAAATGAACTTTTCATTGCTTTAAACGCGTTTTCAGCCCTTGATTGTACAATTCAGGTGAAACTGTCAAAATCTTCAAAATGAGCAAAAGCACAATGAAATTAATGCTGGAATCATATTCAAGTTGCTAAAATACACTAATGACAGCAACAAGTTTGAGTCTACAACATTTAGTTCAGGTGTGAGAGCCTAAATGAACTTTGTATTGCTTTAAATGCACTTTCAGCCCGAATGTACACTTCAGGTGAAACTGTCAAAATCTTCAAAATGAGCAAAAGCACAATGAAATTAAGGCTGGAATCATCTTCAAGTTGCTAAAATACACTAATGACAGCAAAAAGTTTGAGTCTACAACATTTAGTTAAGGTGTGAGAGCCTAAATGAACTTTGTATTGCTGTAAACGCGTTTTCAGCACCTGATTGTACACTTCAGGTGAAACTGTCAAAATCTTCAAAATGAGCAAAAGCACAATGAAAATAATGCTGGAATCATCTTCAAGTTGCTAAAATACACTAATGACAGCAAAAAGTTTGAGTCTACAACATTTAGTTAAGGTGTGAGAGCCAAAATTAACTTTGTATTGCTTTAAATGCATTTTCAGCCCGATTGGACACTTCAGGTGAAAGTGTCAAAATCTTCAAAATGAGAAAAAGCACAATGAAATTAATGCTGGAATCATCTTCAATATGCTAAAATACACTAATGACAGCAAAAAGTTTGAGTCTACAACATTTAGTTAAGGTGTGAGAGCCAAAATTAACTTTGTATTGCTTTAAAATTCATTTTCAGCCCGATTGTACACTTCAGGTGAAACTGTCAAAATCTTCAAAATGAGCAAAAGCACAATGAAATGAATGCTGGAATCATCTTCAAGTTGCTAAAATACACTAATGACAGCAAAAAGTTTGAGTCTACAACATTTAGTTAAGGTGTGAGAGCCTAAATGAACTTTTCATTGCTGTAAACGCGTTTTCAGCACCTGAATGTACACTTCAGGTGAAACTGTCAAAATCTTCAAAATGAGCAAAAGCACAATGAAATTAATGCTGGAATCATCTTCAAGTTGCTAAAATACACTAATGACAGCAAAAAGTTTGAGTCTACAACATTTAGTTAAGGTGTGAGAGCCAAAATTAACTTTGTATTGCTTTAAATGCATTTTCAGCCCGATTGGACACTTCAGGTGAAAGTGTCAAAATCTTCAAAATGAGAAAAAGCACAATGAAATTAATGCTGGAATCATCTTCAATATGCTAAAATACACTAATGACAGCAAAAAGTTTGAGTCTACAACATTTAGTTAAGGTGTGAGAGCAAAAATGAACTTTGTATTGCTTTAAATGCATTATCAGGCCGATTGTACACTTCAGGTGAAACTGTCAAAATCTTCAAAATGAGCAAAAGCACAATGAAATGAATGCTGGAATATTCTTCAAGTTGCTAAAATACACTAATGACAGCAAAAAGTTTGAGTCTACAACATTTAGTTAAGGTGTGAGAGCAAAAATTAACTTTGTATTGCTTTAAATGCATTTTCAGCCCGATAGTACACTTCAGGTGAAACTGTCAAAATCTTCAAAATGAGCAAAAGCACAAAGAAATTAATGCTGGAATCATCTTCAGGTTGCTAAAATACACTAATGACAGCAAAAAGTTTTAGTCTACAACATTTAGTTAAGGTGTGAGAGCCAAAATGAACTTTGTATTGCTGTAAACGCGTTTTCAGCACCTGATTGTACACTTCAGGTAAAACTGTCAAAATCTTCAAAATGAGCAAAAGCACAATGAAATTAATGCTGGAATCATCTTCAAGTTGCTAAAATACACTAATGACAGCAAAAAGTTTGAGTCTACAACATTTAGTTAAGGTGTGAGAGCCAAAAATAACTTTGTATTGCTTTAAATGCATTTTCAGCCCGATTGGACACTTCAGGTGAAAGTGTCAAAATCTTCAAAATGAGAAAAAGCACAATGAAATTAATGCTGGAATCATCTTCAATATGCTAAAATACACTAATGACAGCAAAAAGTTTGAGTCTACAACATTTAGTTAAGGTGTGAGAGCCAAAATGAACTTTGTATTGCTTTAAATGCATTATCAGGCCGATTGTACACTTCAGGTGAAACTGTCAAAATCTTCAAAATGAGCAAAAGCACAATGAAATGAATGCTGGAATCATCTTCAAGTTGCTAAAATACACTAATGACAGCAAAAAGTTTGAGTCTACAACATTTAGTAAAGGTGTGAGAGCCTAAATGAACTTTTCATTGCTTTAAACGCGTTTTCAGCCCTTGATTGTACAATTCAGGTGAAACTGTTAAAATCTTCAAAATGAGCAAAAGCACAATGAAATTAATGCTGGAATCATATTCAAGTTGCTAAAATACACTAATGACAGCAAAAAGTTTGAGTCTACAACATTTAGTTAAGGTGTGAGAGCCTAAATGAACTTTGTATTGCTGTAAACGCGTTTTCAGCACCTGATTATACACTTCAGGTGAAACTGTCAAAATCTTCAAAATGAGCAAAAGCACAATGAAATTAATGCTGGAATCATCTTCAGGTTGCTAAAATACACTAATGACAGCAAAAAGTTTGAGTCTACAACATTTAGTTAAGGTGTGAGAGCCAAAATTAACTTTGTATTGCTTTAAAATTCATTTTCAGCCCGATTGTACACTTCAGGTGAAACTGTCAAAATCTTCAAAATGAGCAAAAGCACAATGAAATGAACGCTGGAATCATCTTCAAGTTGCTAAAATACACTAATGACAGCAAAAAGTTTGAGTCTACAACATTTAGTTAAGGTGTGAGAGCCTAAATGAACTTTTTATTGCTGTAAACGCGTTTTCAGCACCTGAATGTACACTTCAGGTGAAACTGTCAAAATCTTCAAAATGAGCAAAAGCACAATGAAATTAATGCTGGAATCATCTTCAAGTTGCTAAAATACACTAATGACAGCAAAAAGTTTGAGTCTACAACATTTAGTTAAGGTGTGAGAGCCTAAATGAACTTTTCATTGCTTTAAACGCGTTTTCAGCCCGATTGTACACTTCAGGTAAAACTGTCAAAATCTTCAAAATGAGCAAAAGCACAATGAAATTAATGCTGGAATCATCTTCAAGTTGCTAAAATACACTAATGACAGCAAAAAGTTTGAGTCTACAACATTTAGTTAAGGTGTGAGAGCCTAAATGAACTTTTCATTGCTTTAAACGCGTTTTCAGCCCTTGATTGTACAATTCAGGTGAAACTGTCAAAATCTTCAAAATGAGCAAAAGCACAATGAAATTATTGCTGGAATCATCTTCAAGTTGCTAAAATACACTAATGACAGCAACAAGTTTGAGTCTACAACATTTAGTTAAGGTGTGAGATTCTAAATTAACTTTGTATTGCTGTAAACGCGTTTTCAGCCCCTGATTGTACACTTCAGGTGAAACTGTCAAAATCTTCAAAATGAGCAAAAGCACAATGAAATTAATGCTGGAATCATCTTCAAGTTGCTAAAATACACTAATGACAGTAAAAAGTTTGAGTGTACAACATTTAGTTAAGGTGTGAGAGCCAAAATGAACTTTGTATTGCTTTAAATGCACTTTCAGCCCGAATGTACACTTCAGGTGAAACTGTCAAAATCTTCAAAATGAGCAAAAGCACAATGAAATTAAGGCTGGAATCATCTTCAAGTTGCTAAAATACACTAATGACAGCAAAAAGTTTGAGTCTACAACATTTAGTTAAGGTGTGAGAGCCTAAATGAACTTTGTATTGCTGTAAACGCGTTTTCAGCACCTGATTATACACTTCAGGTGAAACTGTCAAAATCTTCAAAATGAGCAAAAGCACAATGAAATTAATGCTGGAATCATCTTCAGGTTGCTAAAATACACTAATGACAGCAAAAAGTTTGAGTCTACAACATTTAGTTAAGGTGTGAGAGCCAAAATTAACTTTGTATTGCTTTAAAATTCATTTTCAGCCCGATTGTACACTTCAGGTGAAACTGTCAAAATCTTCAAAATGAGCAAAAGCACAATAAAATGAACGCTGGAATCATCTTCAAGTTGCTAAAATACACTAATGACAGCAAAAAGTTTGAGTCTACAACATTTAGTTAAGGTGTGAGAGCCTAAATGAACTTTTTATTGCTGTAAACGCGTTTTCAGCACCTGAATGTACACTTCAGGTGAAACTGTCAAAATCTTCAAAATGAGCAAAAGCACAATGAAATTAATGCTGGAATCATCTTCAAGTTGCTAAAATACACTAATGACAGCAAAAAGTTTGAGTCTACAACATTTAGTTAAGGTGTGAGAGCAAAAATTAACTTTGTATTGCTTTAAATGCATTTTCAGCCCGATAGTACACTTCAGGTGAAACTGTCAAAATCTTCAAAATGAGCAAAAGCACAATGAAATTAATGCTGGAATCATCTTCAGGTTGCTAAAATACACTAATGACAGCAAAAAGTTTTAGTCTACAACATTTAGTTAAGGTGTGAGAGCCAAAATGAACTTTGTATTGCTGTAAACGCGTTTTCAGCACCTGATTGTACACTTCAGGTGAAACTGTCAAAATCTTCAAAATGAGCAAAAGCACAATGAAATTAATGCTGGAATCATCTTCAATATGCTAAAATACACTAATGACAGCAAAAAGTTTGAGTCTACAACATTTAGTTAAGGTGTGAGAGCCAAAATGAACTTTGTATTGCTTTAAATGCATTATCAGGCCGATTGTACACTTCAGGTGAAACTGTCAAAATCTTCAAAATGAGCAAAAGCACAATGAAATGAATGCTGGAATCATCTTTAAGTTGCTAAAATACACTAATGACAGCAAAAAGTTTGAGTCTACAACATTTAGTAAAGGTGTGAGAGCCTAAATGAACTTTTCATTGCTTTAAACGCGTTTTCAGCCCTTGATTGTACAATTCAGGTGAAACTGTCAAAATCTTCAAAATGAGCAAAAGCACAATGAAATTAATGCTGGAATCATATTCAAGTTGCTAAAATACACTAATGACAGCAACAAGTTTGAGTCTACAACATTTAGTTAAGGTGTGAGAGCCTAAATGAACTTTGTATTGCTTTAAATGCACTTTCAGCCCGAATGTACACTTCAGGTGAAACTGTCAAAATCTTCAAAATGAGCAAAAGCACAATGAAATTAAGGCTGGAATCATCTTCAAGTTGCTAAAATACACTAATGACAGCAAAAAGTTTGAGTCTACAACATTTAGTTAAGGTGTGAGAGCCTAAATGAACTTTGTATTGCTGTAAACGCGTTTTCAGCACCTGATTGTACACTTCAGGTGAAACTGTCAAAATCTTCAAAATGAGCAAAAGCACAATGAAATTAATGCTGGAATCATCTTCAGGTTGCTAAAATACACTAATGACAGCAAAAAGTTTGAGTCTACAACATTTAGTTAAGGTGTGAGAGCCAAAATTAACTTTGTATTGCTTTAAAATTCATTTTCAGCCCGATTGTACACTTCAGGTGAAACTGTCAAAATCTTCAAAATGAGCAAAAGCACAATGAAATGAATGCTGGAATCATCTTCAAGTTGCTAAAATACACTAATGACAGCAAAAAGTTTGAGTCTACAACATTTAGTTAAGGTGTGAGAGCCTAAATGAACTTTTCATTGCTGTAAACGCGTTTTCAGCACCTGAATGTACACTGCAGGTGAAACTGTCAAAATCTTCAAAATGAGCAAAAGCACAATGAAATTAATGCTGGAATCATCTTCAAGTTGCTAAAATACACTAATGACAGCAAAAAGTTTGAGTCTACAACATTTAGTTAAGGTGTGAGAGCAAAAATTAACTTTGTATTGCTTTAAATGCATTTTCAGCCCGATAGTACACTTCAGTTGAAACTGTCAAAATCTTCAAAATGAGCAAAAGCACAATGAAATTAATGCAGGAATCATCTTCAGGTTGCTAAAATACACTAATGACAGCAAAAAGTTTTAGTCTCCAACATTTAGTTAAGGTGTGAGAGACAAAATGAACTTTGTATTGCTGTAAACGCGTTTTCAGCACCTGATTGTACACTTCAGGTGAAACTGTCAAAATCTTCAAAATGAGCAAAAGCACAATGAAATTAATGCTGGAATCATCTTCAAGTTGCTAAAATACACTAATGACAGCAAAAAGTTTGAGTCTACAACATTTAGTTAAGGTGTGAGAGCCAAAATTAACTTTGTATTGCTTTAAATGCATTTTCAGCCCGATTGGACACTTCAGGTGAAAGTGTCAAAATCTTCAAAATGAGAAAAAGCACAATGAAATTAATGCTGGAATCATCTTCAATATGCTAAAATACACTAATGACAGCAAAAAGTTTGAGTCTACAACATTTAGTTAAGGTGTGAGAGCAAAAATGAACTTTGTATTGCTTTAAATGCATTATCAGGCCGATTGTACACTTCAGGTGAAACTGTCAAAATCTTCAAAATGAGCAAAAGCACAATGAAATGAATGCTGGAATATTCTTCAAGTTGCTAAAATACACTAATGACAGCAAAAAGTTTGAGTCTACAACATTTAGTTAAGGTGTGAGAGCAAAAATTAACTTTGTATTGCTTTAAATGCATTTTCAGCCCGATAGTACACTTCAGGTGAAACTGTCAAAATCTTCAAAATGAGCAAAAGCACAATGAAATTAATGCTGGAATCATCTTCAAGTTGCTAAAATACACTAATGACAGCAAAAAGTTTGAGTCTACAACATTTAGTTAAGGTGTGAGAGCCTAAATGAACTTTTCATTGCTTTAAACGCGTTTTCAGCCCGATTGTACACTTCAGGTAAAACTGTCAAAATCTTCAAAATGAGCAAAAGCACAATGAAATTAATGCTGGAATCATCTTCAAGTTGCTAAAATACACTAATGACAGCAAAAAGTTTGAGTCTACAACATTTAGTTAAGGTGTGAGAGCCTAAATGAACTTTTCATTGCTTTAAACGCGTTTTCAGCCCTTGATTGTACAATTCAGGTGAAACTGTCAAAATCTTCAAAATGAGCAAAAGCACAATGAAATTATTGCTGGAATCATCTTCAAGTTGCTAAAATACACTAATGACAGCAACAAGTTTGAGTCTACAACATTTAGTTAAGGTGTGAGATTCTAAATTAACTTTGTATTGCTGTAAACGCGTTTTCAGCCCCTGATTGTACACTTCAGGTGAAACTGTCAAAATCTTCAAAATGAGCAAAAGCACAATGAAATTAATGCTGGAATCATCTTCAAGTTGCTAAAATACACTAATGACAGTAAAAAGTTTGAGTGTACAACATTTAGTTAAGGTGTGAGAGCCAAAATGAACTTTGTATTGCTTTAAATGCACTTTCAGCCCGAATGTACACTTCAGGTGAAACTGTCAAAATCTTCAAAATGAGCAAAAGCACAATGAAATTAAGGCTGGAATCATCTTCAAGTTGCTAAAATACACTAATGACAGCAAAAAGTTTGAGTCTACAACATTTAGTTAAGGTGTGAGAGCCTAAATGAACTTTGTATTGCTGTAAACGCGTTTTCAGCACCTGATTATACACTTCAGGTGAAACTGTCAAAATCTTCAAAATGAGCAAAAGCACAATGAAATTAATGCTGGAATCATCTTCAGGTTGCTAAAATACACTAATGACAGCAAAAAGTTTGAGTCTACAACATTTAGTTAAGGTGTGAGAGCCAAAATTAACTTTGTATTGCTTTAAAATTCATTTTCAGCCCGATTGTACACTTCAGGTGAAACTGTCAAAATCTTCAAAATGAGCAAAAGCACAATAAAATGAACGCTGGAATCATCTTCAAGTTGCTAAAATACACTAATGACAGCAAAAAGTTTGAGTCTACAACATTTAGTTAAGGTGTGAGAGCCTAAATGAACTTTTTATTGCTGTAAACGCGTTTTCAGCACCTGAATGTACACTTCAGGTGAAACTGTCAAAATCTTCAAAATGAGCAAAAGCACAATGAAATTAATGCTGGAATCATCTTCAAGTTGCTAAAATACACTAATGACAGCAAAAAGTTTGAGTCTACAACATTTAGTTAAGGTGTGAGAGCAAAAATTAACTTTGTATTGCTTTAAATGCATTTTCAGCCCGATAGTACACTTCAGGTGAAACTGTCAAAATCTTCAAAATGAGCAAAAGCACAATGAAATTAATGCTGGAATCATCTTCAGGTTGCTAAAATACACTAATGACAGCAAAAAGTTTTAGTCTACAACATTTAGTTAAGGTGTGAGAGCCAAAATGAACTTTGTATTGCTGTAAACGCGTTTTCAGCACCTGATTGTACACTTCAGGTGAAACTGTCAAAATCTTCAAAATGAGCAAAAGCACAATGAAATTAATGCTGGAATCATCTTCAATATGCTAAAATACACTAATGACAGCAAAAAGTTTGAGTCTACAACATTTAGTTAAGGTGTGAGAGCCAAAATGAACTTTGTATTGCTTTAAATGCATTATCAGGCCGATTGTACACTTCAGGTGAAACTGTCAAAATCTTCAAAATGAGCAAAAGCACAATGAAATGAATGCTGGAATCATCTTCAAGTTGCTAAAATACACTAATGACAGCAAAAAGTTTGAGTCTACAACATTTAGTAAAGGTGTGAGAGCCTAAATGAACTTTTCATTGCTTTAAACGCGTTTTCAGCCCTTGATTGTACAATTCAGGTGAAACTGTCAAAATCTTCAAAATGAGCAAAAGCACAATGAAATTAATGCTGGAATCATATTCAAGTTGCTAAAATACACTAATGACAGCAACAAGTTTGAGTCTACAACATTTAGTTAAGGTGTGAGAGCCTAAATGAACTTTGTATTGCTTTAAATGCACTTTCAGCCCGAATGTACACTTCAGGTGAAACTGTCAAAATCTTCAAAATGAGCAAAAGCACAATGAAATTAAGGCTGGAATCATCTTCAAGTTGCTAAAATACACTAATGACAGCAAAAAGTTTGAGTCTACAACATTTAGTTAAGGTGTGAGAGCCTAAATGAACTTTGTATTGCTGTAAACGCGTTTTCAGCACCTGATTGTACACTTCAGGTGAAACTGTCAAAATCTTCAAAATGAGCAAAAGCACAATGAAATTAATGCTGGAATCATCTTCAGGTTGCTAAAATACACTAATGACAGCAAAAAGTTTGAGTCTACAACATTTAGTTAAGGTGTGAGAGCCAAAATTAACTTTGTATTGCTTTAAAATTCATTTTCAGCCCGATTGTACACTTCAGGTGAAACTGTCAAAATCTTCAAAATGAGCAAAAGCACAATGAAATGAATGCTGGAATCATCTTCAAGTTGCTAAAATACACTAATGACAGCAAAAAGTTTGAGTCTACAACATTTAGTTAAGGTGTGAGAGCCTAAATGAACTTTTCATTGCTGTAAACGCGTTTTCAGCACCTGAATGTACACTGCAGGTGAAACTGTCAAAATCTTCAAAATGAGCAAAAGCACAATGAAATTAATGCTGGAATCATCTTCAAGTTGCTAAAATACACTAATGACAGCAAAAAGTTTGAGTCTACAACATTTAGTTAAGGTGTGAGAGCAAAAATTAACTTTGTATTGCTTTAAATGCATTTTCAGCCCGATAGTACACTTCAGTTGAAACTGTCAAAATCTTCAAAATGAGCAAAAGCACAATGAAATTAATGCAGGAATCATCTTCAGGTTGCTAAAATACACTAATGACAGCAAAAAGTTTTAGTCTCCAACATTTAGTTAAGGTGTGAGAGACAAAATGAACTTTGTATTGCTGTAAACGCGTTTTCAGCACCTGATTGTACACTTCAGGTGAAACTGTCAAAATCTTCAAAATGAGCAAAAGCACAATGAAATTAATGCTGGAATCATCTTCAAGTTGCTAAAATACACTAATGACAGCAAAAAGTTTGAGTCTACAACATTTAGTTAAGGTGTGAGAGCCAAAATTAACTTTGTATTGCTTTAAATGCATTTTCAGCCCGATTGGACACTTCAGGTGAAAGTGTCAAAATCTTCAAAATGAGAAAAAGCACAATGAAATTAATGCTGGAATCATCTTCAATATGCTAAAATACACTAATGACAGCAAAAAGTTTGAGTCTACAACATTTAGTTAAGGTGTGAGAGCAAAAATGAACTTTGTATTGCTTTAAATGCATTATCAGGCCGATTGTACACTTCAGGTGAAACTGTCAAAATCTTCAAAATGAGCAAAAGCACAATGAAATGAATGCTGGAATATTCTTCAAGTTGCTAAAATACACTAATGACAGCAAAAAGTTTGAGTCTACAACATTTAGTTAAGGTGTGAGAGCAAAAATTAACTTTGTATTGCTTTAAATGCATTTTCAGCCCGATAGTACACTTCAGGTGAAACTGTCAAAATCTTCAAAATGAGCAAAAGCACAAAGAAATTAATGCTGGAATCATCTTCAGGTTGCTAAAATACACTAATGACAGCAAAAAGTTTTAGTCTACAACATTTAGTTAAGGTGTGAGAGCCAAAATGAACTTTGTATTGCTGTAAACGCGTTTTCAGCACCTGATTGTACACTTCAGGTAAAACTGTCAAAATCTTCAAAATGAGCAAAAGCACAATGAAATTAATGCTGGAATCATCTTCAAGTTGCTAAAATACACTAATGACAGCAAAAAGTTTGAGTCTACAACATTTAGTTAAGGTGTGTGAGCCTAAATGAACTTTTCATTGCTTTAAACGCGTTTTCAGCCCTTGATTGTACAATTCAGGTGAAACTGTCAAAATCTTCAAAATGAGCAAAAGCACAATGAAATTAATGCTGGAATCATCTTCAAGTTGCTAAAATACACTAATGACAGCAACAAGTTTGAGTCTACAACATTTAGTTAAGGTGTGAGATTCTAAATTAACTTTGTATTGCTGTAAACGCGTTTTCAGCCCCTGATTGTACACTTCAGGTGAAACTGTCAAAATCTTCAAAATGAGCAAAAGCACAATGAAATTAATGCTGGAATCATCTTCAAGTTGCTAAAATACACTAATGACAGTAAAAAGTTTGAGTGTACAACATTTAGTTAAGGTGTGAGAGCCAAAATGAACTTTGTATTGCTTTAAATGCACTTTCAGCCCGAATGTACACTTCAGGTGAAACTGTCAAAATCTTCAAAATGAGCAAAAGCACAATGAAATTAAGGCTGGAATCATCTTCAAGTTGCTAAAATACACTAATGACAGCAAAAAGTTTGAGTCTACAACATTTAGTTAAGGTGTGAGAGCCTAAATGAACTTTGTATTGCTGTAAACGCGTTTTCAGCACCTGATTATACACTTCAGGTGAAACTGTCAAAATCTTCAAAATGAGCAAAAGCACAATGAAATTAATGCTGGAATCATCTTCAGGTTGCTAAAATACACTAATGACAGCAAAAAGTTTGAGTCTACAACATTTAGTTAAGGTGTGAGAGCCAAAATTAACTTTGTATTGCTTTAAAATTCATTTTCAGCCCGATTGTACACTTCAGGTGAAACTGTCAAAATCTTCAAAATGAGCAAAAGCACAATAAAATGAACGCTGGAATCATCTTCAAGTTGCTAAAATACACTAATGACAGCAAAAAGTTTGAGTCTACAACATTTAGTTAAGGTGTGAGAGCCTAAATGAACTTTTTATTGCTGTAAACGCGTTTTCAGCACCTGAATGTACACTTCAGGTGAAACTGTCAAAATCTTCAAAATGAGCAAAAGCACAATGAAATTAATGCTGGAATCATCTTCAAGTTGCTAAAATACACTAATGACAGCAAAAAGTTTGAGTCTACAACATTTAGTTAAGGTGTGAGAGCAAAAATTAACTTTGTATTGCTTTAAATGCATTTTCAGCCCGATAGTACACTTCAGGTGAAACTGTCAAAATCTTCAAAATGAGCAAAAGCACAATGAAATTAATGCTGGAATCATCTTCAGGTTGCTAAAATACACTAATGACAGCAAAAAGTTTTAGTCTACAACATTTAGTTAAGGTGTGAGAGCCAAAATGAACTTTGTATTGCTGTAAACGCGTTTTCAGCACCTGATTGTACACTTCAGGTGAAACTGTCAAAATCTTCAAAATGAGCAAAAGCACAATGAAATTAATGCTGGAATCATCTTCAATATGCTAAAATACACTAATGACAGCAAAAAGTTTGAGTCTACAACATTTAGTTAAGGTGTGAGAGCCAAAATGAACTTTGTATTGCTTTAAATGCATTATCAGGCCGATTGTACACTTCAGGTGAAACTGTCAAAATCTTCAAAATGAGCAAAAGCACAATGAAATGAATGCTGGAATCATCTTCAAGTTGCTAAAATACACTAATGACAGCAAAAAGTTTGAGTCTACAACATTTAGTAAAGGTGTGAGAGCCTAAATGAACTTTTCATTGCTTTAAACGCGTTTTCAGCCCTTGATTGTACAATTCAGGTGAAACTGTCAAAATCTTCAAAATGAGCAAAAGCACAATGAAATTAATGCTGGAATCATATTCAAGTTGCTAAAATACACTAATGACAGCAACAAGTTTGAGTCTACAACATTTAGTTAAGGTGTGAGAGCCTAAATGAACTTTGTATTGCTTTAAATGCACTTTCAGCCCGAATGTACACTTCAGGTGAAACTGTCAAAATCTTCAAAATGAGCAAAAGCACAATGAAATTAAGGCTGGAATCATCTTCAAGTTGCTAAAATACACTAATGACAGCAAAAAGTTTGAGTCTACAACATTTAGTTAAGGTGTGAGAGCCTAAATGAACTTTGTATTGCTGTAAACGCGTTTTCAGCACCTGATTGTACACTTCAGGTGAAACTGTCAAAATCTTCAAAATGAGCAAAAGCACAATGAAATTAATGCTGGAATCATCTTCAGGTTGCTAAAATACACTAATGACAGCAAAAAGTTTGAGTCTACAACATTTAGTTAAGGTGTGAGAGCCAAAATTAACTTTGTATTGCTTTAAAATTCATTTTCAGCCCGATTGTACACTTCAGGTGAAACTGTCAAAATCTTCAAAATGAGCAAAAGCACAATGAAATGAATGCTGGAATCATCTTCAAGTTGCTAAAATACACTAATGACAGCAAAAAGTTTGAGTCTACAACATTTAGTTAAGGTAGCCTAAATGAACTTTTCATTGCTGTAAACGCGTTTTCAGCACCTGAATGTACACTTCAGGTGAAACTGTCAAAATCTTCAAAATGAGCAAAAGCACAATGAAATTAATGCTGGAATCATCTTCAAGTTGCTAAAATACACTAATGACAGCAAAAAGTTTGAGTCTACAACATTTAGTTAAGGTGTGAGAGCAAAAATTAACTTTGTATTGCTTTAAATGCATTTTCAGCCCGATAGTACACTTCAGTTGAAACTGTCAAAATCTTCAAAATGAGCAAAAGCACAATGAAATTAATGCAGGAATCATCTTCAGGTTGCTAAAATACACTAATGACAGCAAAAAGTTTTAGTCTCCAACATTTAGTTAAGGTGTGAGAGACAAAATGAACTTTGTATTGCTGTAAACGCGTTTTCAGCACCTGATTGTACACTTCAGGTGAAACTGTCAAAATCTTCAAAATGAGCAAAAGCACAATGAAATTAATGCTGGAATCATCTTCAAGTTGCTAAAATACACTAATGACAGCAAAAAGTTTGAGTCTACAACATTTAGTTAAGGTGTGAGAGCCAAAATTAACTTTGTATTGCTTTAAATGCATTTTCAGCCCGATTGGACACTTCAGGTGAAAGTGTCAAAATCTTCAAAATGAGCAAAAGCACAATGAAATGAATGCTGGAATATTCTTCAAGTTGCTAAAATACACTAATGACAGCAAAAAGTTTGAGTCTACAACATTTAGTTAAGGTGTGAGAGCCAAAATGAACTTTGTATTGCTGTAAACGCGTTTTCAGCACCTGATTGTACACTTCAGGTAAAACTGTCAAAATCTTCAAAATGAGCAAAAGCACAATGAAATTAATGCTGGAATCATCTTCAAGTTGCTAAAATACACTAATGACAGCAAAAAGTTTGAGTCTACAACATTTAGTTAAGGTGTGAGAGCCAAAAATAACTTTGTATTGCTTTAAATGCATTATCAGGCCGATTGTACACTTCAGGTGAAACTGTCAAAATCTTCAAAATGAGCAAAAGCACAATGAAATGAATGCTGGAATCATCTTCAAGTTGCTAAAATACACTAATGACAGCAAAAAGTTTGAGTCTACAACATTTAGTAAAGGTGTGAGAGCCTAAATGAACTTTTCATTGCTTTAAACGCGTTTTCAGCCCTTGATTGTACAATTCAGGTGAAACTGTTAAAATCTTCAAAATGAGCAAAAGCACAATGAAATTAATGCTGGAATCATATTCAAGTTGCTAAAATACACTAATGACAGCAAAAAGTTTGAGTCTACAACATTTAGTTAAGGTGTGAGAGCCTAAATGAACTTTGTATTGCTGTAAACGCGTTTTCAGCACCTGATTATACACTTCAGGTGAAACTGTCAAAATCTTCAAAATGAGCAAAAGCACAATGAAATTAATGCTGGAATCATCTTCAGGTTGCTAAAATACACTAATGACAGCAAAAAGTTTGAGTCTACAACATTTAGTTAAGGTGTGAGAGCCAAAATTAACTTTGTATTGCTTTAAAATTCATTTTCAGCCCGATTGTACACTTCAGGTGAAACTGTCAAAATCTTCAAAATAAGCAAAAGCACAATGAAATGAACGCTGGAATCATCTTCAAGTTGCTAAAATACACTAATGACAGCAAAAAGTTTGAGTCTACAACATTTAGTTAAGGTGTGAGAGCCTAAATGAACTTTTTATTGCTGTAAACGCGTTTTCAGCACCTGAATGTACACTTCAGGTGAAACTGTCAAAATCTTCAAAATGAGCAAAAGCACAATGAAATTAATGCTGGAATCATCTTCAAGTTGCTAAAATACACTAATGACAGCAAAAAGTTTGAGTCTACAACATTTAGTTAAGGTGTGAGAGCAAAAATTAACTTTGTATTGCTTTAAATGCATTTTCAGCCCGATAGTACACTTCAGGTGAAACTGTCAAAATCTTCAAAATGAGCAAAAGCACAATGAAATTAATGCTGGAATCATCTTCAGGTTGCTAAAATACACTAATGACAGCAAAAAGTTTTAGTCTACAACATTTAGTTAAGGTGTGAGAGCCAAAATGAACTTTGTATTGCTGTAAACGCGTTTTCAGCACCTGATTGTACACTTCAGGTGAAACTGTCAAAATCTTCAAAATGAGCAAAAGCACAATGAAATTAATGCTGGAATCATCTTCAAGTTGCTAAAATACACTAATGACAGCAAAAAGTTTGAGTCTACAACATTTAGTTAAGGTGTGAGAGCCAAAAATAACTTTGTATTGCTTTAAATGCATTTTCAGCCCGATTGGACACTTCAGGTGAAAGTGTCAAAATCTTCAAAATGAGAAAAAGCACAATGAAATTAATGCTGGAATCATCTTCAATATGCTAAAATACACTAATGACAGCAAAAAGTTTGAGTCTACAACATTTAGTTAAGGTGTGAGAGCCAAAATGAACTTTGTATTGCTTTAAATGCATTATCAGGCCGATTGTACACTTCAGGTGAAACTGTCAAAATCTTCAAAATGAGCAAAAGCACAATGAAATGAATGCTGGAATCATCTTCAAGTTGCTAAAATACACTAATGACAGCAAAAAGTTTGAGTCTACAACATTTAGTAAAGGTGTGAGAGCCTAAATGAACTTTTCATTGCTTTAAACGCGTTTTCAGCCCTTGATTGTACAATTCAGGTGAAACTGTCAAAATCTTCAAAATGAGCAAAAGCACAATGAAATTAATGCTGGAATCATATTCAAGTTGCTAAAATACACTAATGACAGCAACAAGTTTGAGTCTACAACATTTAGTTAAGGTGTGAGAGCCTAAATGAACTTTGTATTGCTTTAAATGCACTTTCAGCCCGAATGTACACTTCAGGTGAAACTGTCAAAATCTTCAAAATGAGCAAAAGCACAATGAAATTAAGGCTGGAATCATCTTCAAGTTGCTAAAATACACTAATGACAGCAAAAAGTTTGAGCCTACAACATTTAGTTAAGGTGTGAGAGCCTAAATGAACTTTGTATTGCTGTAAACGCGTTTTCAGCACCTGATTGTACACTTCAGGTGAAACTGTCAAAATCTTCAAAATGAGCAAAAGCACAATGAAATTAATGCTGGAATCATCTTCAGGTTGCTAAAATACACTAATGACAGCAAAAAGTTTGAGTCTACAACATTTAGTTAAGGTGTGAGAGCCAAAATTAACTTTGTATTGCTTTAAAATTCATTTTCAGCCCGATTGTACACTTCAGGTGAAACTGTCAAAATCTTCAAAATGAGCAAAAGCACAATGAAATGAATGCTGGAATCATCTTCAAGTTGCTAAAATACACTAATGACAGCAAAAAGTTTGAGTCTACAACATTTAGTTAAGGTGTGAGAGCCTAAATGAACTTTTCATTGCTGTAAACGCGTTTTCAGCACCTGAATGTACACTTCAGGTGAAACTGTCAAAATCTTCAAAATGAGCAAAAGCACAATGAAATTAATGCTGGAATCATCTTCAAGTTGCTAAAATACACTAATGACAGCAAAAAGTTTGAGTCTACAACATTTAGTTAAGGTGTGAGAGCAAAAATTAACTTTGTATTGCTTTAAATGCATTTTCAGCCCGATAGTACACTTCAGTTGAAACTGTCAAAATCTTCAAAATGAGCAAAAGCACAATGAAATTAATGCAGGAATCATCTTCAGGTTGCTAAAATACACTAATGACAGCAAACAGTTTTAGTCTCCAACATTTAGTTAAGGTGTGAGAGACAAAATGAACTTTGTATTGCTGTAAACGCGTTTTCAGCACCTGATTGTACACTTCAGGTGAAACTGTCAAAATCTTCAAAATGAGCAAAAGCACAATGAAATTAATGCTGGAATCATCTTCAAGTTGCTAAAATACACTAATGACAGCAAAAAGTTTGAGTCTACAACATTTAGTTAAGGTGTGAGAGCCAAAATTAACTTTGTATTGCTTTAAATGCATTTTCAGCCCGATTGGACACTTCAGGTGAAAGTGTCAAAATCTTCAAAATGAGAAAAAGCACAATGAAATTAATGCTGGAATCATCTTCAATATGCTAAAATACACTAATGACAGCAAAAAGTTTGAGTCTACAACATTTAGTTAAGGTGTGAGAGCAAAAATGAACTTTGTATTGCTTTAAATGCATTATCAGGCCGATTGTACACTTCAGGTGAAACTGTCAAAATCTTCAAAATGAGCAAAAGCACAATGAAATGAATGCTGGAATATTCTTCAAGTTGCTAAAATACACTAATGACAGCAAAAAGTTTGAGTCTACAACATTTAGTTAAGGTGTGAGAGCAAAAATTAACTTTGTATTGCTTTAAATGCATTTTCAGCCCGATAGTACACTTCAGGTGAAACTGTCAAAATCTTCAAAATGAGCAAAAGCACAAAGAAATTAATGCTGGAATCATCTTCAGGTTGCTAAAATACACTAATGACAGCAAAAAGTTTTAGTCTACAACATTTAGTTAAGGTGTGAGAGCCAAAATGAACTTTGTATTGCTGTAAACGCGTTTTCAGCACCTGATTGTACACTTCAGGTAAAACTGTCAAAATCTTCAAAATGAGCAAAAGCACAATGAAATTAATGCTGGAATCATCTTCAAGTTGCTAAAATACACTAATGACAGCAAAAAGTTTGAGTCTACAACATTTAGTTAAGGTGTGAGAGCCAAAAATAACTTTGTATTGCTTTAAATGCATTTTCAGCCCGATTGGACACTTCAGGTGAAAGTGTCAAAATCTTCAAAATGAGAAAAAGCACAATGAAATTAATGCTGGAATCATCTTCAATATGCTAAAATACACTAATGACAGCAAAAAGTTTGAGTCTACAACATTTAGTTAAGGTGTGAGAGCCAAAATGAACTTTGTATTGCTTTAAATGCATTATCAGGCCGATTGTACACTTCAGGTGAAACTGTCAAAATCTTCAAAATGAGCAAAAGCACAATGAAATGAATGCTGGAATCATCTTCAAGTTGCTAAAATACACTAATGACAGCAAAAAGTTTGAGTCTACAACATTTAGTAAAGGTGTGAGAGCCTAAATGAACTTTTCATTGCTTTAAACGCGTTTTCAGCCCTTGATTGTACAATTCAGGTGAAACTGTTAAAATCTTCAAAATGAGCAAAAGCACAATGAAATTAATGCTGGAATCATATTCAAGTTGCTAAAATACACTAATGACAGCAACAAGTTTGAGTCTACAACATTTAGTTAAGGTGTGAGAGCCTAAATGAACTTTGTATTGCTTTAAATGCACTTTCAGCCCGAATGTACACTTCAGGTGAAACTGTCAAAATCTTCAAAATGAGCAAAAGCACAATGAAATTAAGGCTGGAATCATCTTCAAGTTGCTAAAATACACTAATGACAGCAAAAAGTTTGAGTCTACAACATTTAGTTAAGGTGTGAGAGCATAAATGAACTTTGTATTGCTGTAAACGCGTTTTCAGCACCTGATTGTACACTTCAGGTGAAACTGTCAAAATCTTCAAAATGAGCAAAAGCACAATGAAATTAATGCTGGAATCATCTTCAGGTTGCTAAAATACACTAATGACAGCAAAAAGTTTGAGTCTACAACATTTAGTTAAGGTGTGAGAGCCAAAATTAACTTTGTATTGCTTTAAAATTCATTTTCAGCCCGATTGTACACTTCAGGTGAAACTGTCAAAATCTTCAAAATGAGCAAAAGCACAATGAAATGAATGCTGGAATCATCTTCAAGTTGCTAAAATACACTAATGACAGCAAAAAGTTTGAGTCTACAACATTTAGTTAAGGTGTGAGAGCCTAAATGAACTTTTCATTGCTGTAAACGCGTTTTCAGCACCTGAATGTACACTTCAGGTGAAACTGTCAAAATCTTCAAAATGAGCAAAAGCACAATGAAATTAATGCTGGAATCATCTTCAAGTTGCTAAAATACACTAATGACAGCAAAAAGTTTGAGTCTACAACATTTAGTTAAGGTGTGAGAGCAAAAATTAACTTTGTATTGCTTTAAATGCATTTTCAGCCCGATAGTACACTTCAGTTGAAACTGTCAAAATCTTCAAAATGAGCAAAAGCACAATGAAATTAATGCAGGAATCATCTTCAGGTTGCTAAAATACACTAATGACAGCAAACAGTTTTAGTCTCCAACATTTAGTTAAGGTGTGAGAGACAAAATGAACTTTGTATTGCTGTAAACGCGTTTTCAGCACCTGATTGTACACTTCAGGTGAAACTGTCAAAATCTTCAAAATGAGCAAAAGCACAATGAAATTAATGCTGGAATCATCTTCAAGTTGCTAAAATACACTAATGACAGCAAAAAGTTTGAGTCTACAACATTTAGTTAAGGTGTGAGAGCCAAAATTAACTTTGTATTGCTTTAAATGCATTTTCAGCCCGATTGGACACTTCAGGTGAAAGTGTCAAAATCTTCAAAATGAGAAAAAGCACAATGAAATTAATGCTGGAATCATCTTCAATATGCTAAAATACACTAATGACAGCAAAAAGTTTGAGTCTACAACATTTAGTTAAGGTGTGAGAGCAAAAATGAACTTTGTATTGCTTTAAATGCATTATCAGGCCGATTGTACACTTCAGGTGAAACTGTCAAAATCTTCAAAATGAGCAAAAGCACAATGAAATGAATGCTGGAATATTCTTCAAGTTGCTAAAATACACTAATGACAGCAAAAAGTTTGAGTCTACAACATTTAGTTAAGGTGTGAGAGCAAAAATTAACTTTGTATTGCTTTAAATGCATTTTCAGCCCGATAGTACACTTCAGGTGAAACTGTCAAAATCTTCAAAATGAGCAAAAGCACAAAGAAATTAATGCTGGAATCATCTTCAGGTTGCTAAAATACACTAATGACAGCAAAAAGTTTTAGTCTACAACATTTAGTTAAGGTGTGAGAGCCAAAATGAACTTTGTATTGCTGTAAACGCGTTTTCAGCACCTGATTGTACACTTCAGGTAAAACTGTCAAAATCTTCAAAATGAGCAAAAGCACAATGAAATTAATGCTGGAATCATCTTCAAGTTGCTAAAATACACTAATGACAGCAAAAAGTTTGAGTCTACAACATTTAGTTAAGGTGTGAGAGCCAAAAATAACTTTGTATTGCTTTAAATGCATTTTCAGCCCGATTGGACACTTCAGGTGAAAGTGTCAAAATCTTCAAAATGAGAAAAAGCACAATGAAATTAATGCTGGAATCATCTTCAATATGCTAAAATACACTAATGACAGCAAAAAGTTTGAGTCTACAACATTTAGTTAAGGTGTGAGAGCCAAAATGAACTTTGTATTGCTTTAAATGCATTATCAGGCCGATTGTACACTTCAGGTGAAACTGTCAAAATCTTCAAAATGAGCAAAAGCACAATGAAATGAATGCTGGAATCATCTTCAAGTTGCTAAAATACACTAATGACAGCAAAAAGTTTGAGTCTACAACATTTAGTAAAGGTGTGAGAGCCTAAATGAACTTTTCATTGCTTTAAACGCGTTTTCAGCCCTTGATTGTACAATTCAGGTGAAACTGTTAAAATCTTCAAAATGAGCAAAAGCACAATGAAATTAATGCTGGAATCATATTCAAGTTGCTAAAATACACTAATGACAGCAACAAGTTTGAGTCTACAACATTTAGTTAAGGTGTGAGAGCCAAAATTAACTTTGTATTGCTTTAAAATTCATTTTCAGCCCGATTGTACACTTCAGGTGAAACTGTCAAAATCTTCAAAATGAGCAAAAGCACAATGAAATGAATGCTGGAATCATCTTCAAGTTGCTAAAATACACTAATGACAGCAAAAAGTTTGAGTCTACAACATTTAGTTAAGGTGTGAGAGCCTAAATGAACTTTTCATTGCTGTAAACGCGTTTTCAGCACCTGAATGTACACTTCAGGTGAAACTGTCAAAATCTTCAAAATGAGCAAAAGCACAATGAAATTAATGCTGGAATCATCTTCAAGTTGCTAAAATACACTAATGACAGCAAAAAATTTGAGTCTACAACATTTAGTTAAGGTGTGAGAGCAAAAATTAACTTTGTATTGCTTTAAATGCATTTTCAGCCCGATAGTACACTTCAGGTGAAACTGTCAAAATCTTCAAAATGAGCAAAAGCACAATGAAATTAATGCAGGAATCATCTTCAGGTTGCTAAAATACACTAATGACAGCAAAAAGTTTTAGTCTCCAACATTTAGTTAAGGTGTGAGAGCCAAAATGAACTTTGTATTGCTGTAAACGCGTTTTCAGCACCTGATTGTACACTTCAGGTGAAACTGTCAAAATCTTCAAAATGAGCAAAAGCACAATGAAATTAATGCTGGAATCATCTTCAAGTTGCTAAAATACACTAATGACAGCAAAAAGTTTGAGTCTACAACATTTAGTTAAGGTGTGAGAGCCAAAATGAACTTTGTATTGCTTTAAATGCATTATCAGGCCGATTGTACACTTCAGGTGAAACTGTCAAAATCTTCAAAATGAGCAAAAGCACAATGAAATGAATGCTGGAATCATCTTCAAGTTGCTAAAATACACTAATGACAGCAAAAATTTTGAGTCTACAACATTTAGTTAAGGTGTGAGAGCCTAAATGAACTTTCCATTGCTTTAAACGCGTTTTCAGCCCTTGATTGTACAATTCAGGTGAAACTGTCAAAATCTTCAAAATGAGCAAAAGCACAATGAAATTAATGCTGGAATCATCTTCAAGTTGCTAAAATACACTAATGACAAATTTGAGTCTACAACATTTAGTTAAGGTGTGAGAGCCAAAATGAACTTTGTATTGCTGTAAACGCGTTTTCAGCACCTGATTGTACACTTCAGGTGAAACTGTCAAAATCTTCAAAATGAGCAAAAGCACAATGAAATGAATGCTGGAATCATCTTCAAGTTGCTAAAATACACTAATGACAGCAAAAAGTTTGAGTCTACAACATTTAGTTAAGGTGTGAGAGCCTAAATGAACTTTGTATTGCTTTAAATGCACTTTCAGCCCGAATGTACACTTCAGGTGAAACTGTCAAAATCTTCAAAATGAGCAAAAGCACAATGAAATTAAGGCTGGAATCATCTTCAAGTTGCTAAAATACACTAATGACAGCAAAAAGTTTGAGTCTACAACATTTAGTTAAGGTGTGAGAGCCTAAATGAACTTTGTATTGCTGTAAACGCGTTTTCAGCACCTGATTGTACACTTCAGGTGAAACTGTCAAAATCTTCAAAATGAGCAAAAGCACAATGAAATTAATGCTGGAATCATCTTCAGGTTGCTAAAATACACTAATGACAGCAAAAAGTTTGAGTCTACAACATTTAGTTAAGGTGTGAGAGCCAAAATTAACTTTGTATTGCTTTAAAATTCATTTTCAGCCCGATTGTACACTTCAGGTGAAACTGTCAAAATCTTCAAAATGAGCAAAAGCACAATGAAATGAATGCTGGAATCATCTTCAAGTTGCTAAAATACACTAATGACAGCAAAAAGTTTGAGTCTACAACATTTAGTTAAGGTGTGAGAGCCTAAATGAACTTTTCATTGCTGTAAACGCGTTTTCAGCACCTGAATGTACACTTCAGGTGAAACTGTCAAAATCTTCAAAATGAGCAAAAGCACAATGAAATTAATGCTGGAATCATCTTCAAGTTGCTAAAATACACTAATGACAGCAAAAAGTTTGAGTCTACAACATTTAGTTAAGGTGTGAGAGACAAAATTAACTTTGTATTGCTTTAAATGCATTTTCAGCCCGATAGTACACTTCAGGTGAAACTGTCAAAATCTTCAAAATGAGCAAAAGCACAATGAAATTAATGCAGGAATCATCTTCAGGTTGCTAAAATACACTAATGACAGCAAAAAGTTTTAGTCTCCAACATTTAGTTAAGGTGTGAGAGCCAAAATGAACTTTGTATTGCTGTAAACGCGTTTTCAGCACCTGATTGTACACTTCAGGTGAAACTGTCAAAATCTTCAAAATGAGCAAAAGCACAATGAAATTAATGCTGGAATCATCTTCAAGTTGCTAAAATACACTAATGACAGCAAAAAGTTTGAGTCTACAACATTTAGTTAAGGTGTGAGAGACAAAATTAACTTTGTATTGCTTTAAATGCATTTTCAGCCCGATTGGACACTTCAGGTGAAAGTGTCAAAATCTTCAAAATGAGAAAAAGCACAATGAAATTAATGCTGGAATCATCTTCAATATGCTAAAATACACTAATGACAGCAAAAAGTTTGAGTCTACAACATTTAGTTAAGGTGTGAGAGCCAAAATGAACTTTGTATTGCTTTAAATGCATTATCAGGCCGATTGTACACTTCAGGTGAAACTGTCAAAATCTTCAAAATGAGCAAAAGCACAATGAAATGAATGCTGGAATCATCTTCAAGTTGCTAAAATACACTAATGACAGCAAAAATTTTGAGTCTACAACATTTAGTTAAGGTGTGAGAGCCTAAATGAACTTTCCATTGCTTTAAACGCGTTTTCAGCCCTTGATTGTACAATTCAGGTGAAACTGTCAAAATCTTCAAAATGAGCAAAAGCACAATGAAATTAATGCTGGAATCATCTTCAAGTTGCTAAAATACACTAATGACAGCAACAAGTTTGAGTCTACAACATTTAGTTAAGGTGTGAGAGCCAAAATGAACTTTGTATTGCTGTAAACGCGTTTTCAGCACCTGATTGTACACTTCAGGTGAAACTGTCAAAATCTTCAAAATGAGCAAAAGCACAATGAAATGAATGCTGGAATCATCTTCAAGTTGCTAAAATACACTAATGACAGCAAAAAGTTTGAGTCTACAACATTTAGTTAAGGTGTGAGAGCCAAAATGAACTTTGTATTGCTTTAAAATTCATTTTCAGCCCGAATGTACACTTCAGGTGAAACTGTCAAAATCTTCAAAATGAGCAAAAGCACAATGAAATGAACGCTGGAATTATCTTCAAGTTGCTAAAATACACTAATGACAGCAAAAAGTTTGAGTCTACAACATTTAGTTAAGGTGTGAGAGCCAAAATGAACTTTTTATTGCTGTAAACGCGTTTTCAGCACCTGAATGTACATTTCAGGTGAAACTGTCAAAATCTTCAAAATGAGCAAAAGCACAATGAAATTAATGCTGGAATCATCTTCAAGTTGCTAAAATACACTAATGACAGCAAAAAGTTTGAGTCTACAACATTTAGTTAAGGTGTGAGAGACAAAATTAACTTTGTATTGCTTTAAATGCATTTTCAGCCCGATTGGACACTTCAGGTGAAAGTGTCAAAATCTTCAAAATGAGAAAAAGCACAATGAAATTAATGCTGGAATCATCTTCAATATGCTAAAATACACTAATGACAGCAAAAAGTTTGAGTCTACAACATTTAGTTAAGGTGTGAGAGCCAAAATGAACTTTGTATTGCTTTAAATGCATTATCAGGCCGATTGTACACTTCAGGTGAAACTGTCAAAATCTTCAAAATGAGCAAAAGCACAATGAAATGAATGCTGGAATCATCTTCAAGTTGCTAAAATACACTAATGACAGCAAAAATTTTGAGTCTACAACATTTAGTTAAGGTGTGAGAGCCTAAATGAACTTTCCATTGCTTTAAACGCGTTTTCAGCCCTTTATTGTACAATTCAGGTGAAACTGTCAAGATCTTCAAAATGAGCAAAAGCACAATGAAATTAATGCTGGAATCATCTTCAAGTTGCTAAAATACACTAATGACAGCAACAAGTTTGAGTCTACAACATTTAGTTAAGGTGTGAGAGCCAAAATGAACTTTGTATTGCTGTAAACGCGTTTTCAGCACCTGATTGTACACTTCAGGTGAAACTGTCAAAATCTTCAAAATGAGCAAAAGCACAATGAAATGAATGCTGGAATCATCTTCAAGTTGCTAAAATACACTAATGACAGCAAAAAGTTTGAGTCTACAACATTTAGTTAAGGTGTGAGAGCCAAAATGAACTTTGTATTGCTTTAAATGCACTTTCAGCCCGAATGTACACTTCAGGTGAAACTGTCAAAATCTTCAAAATGAGCAAAAGCACAATGAAGTTAATGCTGGAATCATCTTCAGGTTGCTAAAATACACTAATGACAGCAAAAAGTTTGAGTCTATAACATTTAGTTAAGGTGTGAGAGCCAAAATTAACTTTGTATTGCTTTAAAATTCATTTTCAGCCCGATTGTACACTTCAGGTGAAACTGTCAAAATCTTCAAAATGAGCAAAAGCACAATGAAATGAACGCTGGAATCATCTTCAAGTTGCTAAAATACACTAATGACAGCAAAAAGTTTGAGTCTACAACATTTAGTTAAGGTGTGAGAGCCAAAATGAACTTTTTATTGCTGTAAACGCGTTTTCAGCACCTGAATGTACATTTCAGGTGAAACTGTCAAAATCTTCAAAATGAGCAAAAGCACAATGAAATTAATGCTGGAATCATCTTCAAGTTGCTAAAATACACTAATGACAGCAAAAAGTTTGAGTCTACAACATTTAGTTAAGGTGTGAGAGCAAAAATTAACTTTGTATTGCTTTAAATGCATTTTCAGCCCGATAGTACACTTCAGGTGAAACTGTCAAAATCTTCAAAATGAGCAAAAGCACAATGAAATTAATGCTGGAATCATCTTCAGGTTGCTAAAATACACTAATGACAGCAAAAAGTTTTAGTCTACAACATTTAGTTAAGGTGTGAGAGCCAAAATGAACTTTGTATTGCTGTAAACGCGTTTTCAGCACCTGATTGTACACTTCAGGTGAAACTGTCAAAATCTTCAAAATGAGCAAAAGCACAATGAAATGAATGCTGGAATCATCTTCAAGTTGCTAAAATACACTAATGACAGCAAAAAGTTTGAGTCTACAATATTTAGTTAAGGTCTGAGAGCCAAAATGAACTTTGTATTGCTTTAAAATTCATTTTCAGCCCGATTGTACACTTCAGGTGAAACTGTCAAAATCTTCAAAATGAGCAAAAGCACAATGAAATTAATGTTGGAATCATCTTCAAGTTGCTAAAATACACTAATGACAGCAAAAAGTTTGAGTCTACAACATTTAGTTGAGGTGTGAGAGCCTAAATGAACTTTGTATTGCTGTAAACGCGTTTTCAGCACCTGATTGTACACTTCAGGTGAAACTGTCAAAATCTTCAAAATGAGCAAAAGCACAATGAAATTAATGCTGGAATCATCTTCAAGTTGCTAAAATACACTAATGACAGCAAAAAGTTTGAGTCTACAACATTTAGTTAAGGTGTGAGAGCCAAAATGAACTTTGTATTGCTTTAAATGCATTATCAGGCCGATTGTACACTTCAGGTGAAACTGTCAAAATCTTCAAAATGAGCAAATGCACAATGAAATGAATGCTGGAATCATCTTCAAGTTGCTAAAATACACTAATGACAGCAAAAAGTTTGAGTCTACAACATTTAGTAAAGGTGTGAGAGCCTAAATGAACTTTTCATTGCTTTAAACGCGTTTTCAGCCCTTGATTGTACAATTCAGGTGAAACTGTCAAAATCTTCAAAATGAGCAAAAGCACAATGAAATTAATGCTGGAATCATCTTCAAGTTGCTAAAATACACTAATGACAGCAACAAGTTTGAGTCTACAACATTTAGTTAAGGTGTGAGAGCCAAAATGAACTTTGTATTGCTGTAAACGCGTTTTCAGCACCTGATTGTACACTTCAGGTGAAACTGTCAAAATCTTCAAAATGAGCAAAAGCACAATGAAATGAATGCTGGAATCATCTTCAAGTTGCTAAAATACACTAATGACAGCAAAAAGTTTGAGTCTACAACATTTAGTTAAGGTGTGAGAGCCAAAATGAACTTTGTATTGCTTTAAAATTCATTTTCAGCCCGAATGTACACTTCAGGTGAAACTGTCAAAATCTTCAAAATGAGCAAAAGCACAATGAAATGAACGCTGGAATTATCTTCAAGTTGCTAAAATACACTAATGACAGCAAAAAGTTTGAGTCTACAACATTTAGTTAAGGTGTGAGAGCCAAAATGAACTTTTTATTGCTGTAAACGCGTTTTCAGCACCTGAATGTACATTTCAGGTGAAACTGTCAAAATCTTCAAAATGAGCAAAAGCACAATGAAATTAATGCTGGAATCATCTTCAAGTTGCTAAAATACACTAATGACAGCAAAAAGTTTGAGTCTACAACATTTAGTTAAGGTGTGAGAGACAAAATTAACTTTGTATTGCTTTAAATGCATTTTCAGCCCGATTGGACACTTCAGGTGAAAGTGTCAAAATCTTCAAAATGAGAAAAAGCACAATGAAATTAATGCTGGAATCATCTTCAATATGCTAAAATACACTAATGACAGCAAAAAGTTTGAGTCTACAACATTTAGTTAAGGTGTGAGAGCCAAAATGAACTTTGTATTGCTTTAAATGCATTATCAGGCCGATTGTACACTTCAGGTGAAACTGTCAAAATCTTCAAAATGAGCAAAAGCACAATGAAATGAATGCTGGAATCATCTTCAAGTTGCTAAAATACACTAATGACAGCAAAAATTTTGAGTCTACAACATTTAGTTAAGGTGTGAGAGCCTAAATGAACTTTCCATTGCTTTAAACGCGTTTTCAGCCCTTGATTGTACAATTCAGGTGAAACTGTCAAGATCTTCAAAATGAGCAAAAGCACAATGAAATTAATGCTGGAATCATCTTCAAGTTGCTAAAATACACTAATGACAGCAACAAGTTTGAGTCTACAACATTTAGTTAAGGTGTGAGAGCCAAAATGAACTTTGTATTGCTGTAAACGCGTTTTCAGCACCTGATTGTACACTTCAGGTGAAACTGTCAAAATCTTCAAAATGAGCAAAAGCACAATGAAATGAATGCTGGAATCATCTTCAAGTTGCTAAAATACACTAATGACAGCAAAAAGTTTGAGTCTACAACATTTAGTTAAGGTGTGAGAGCCAAAATGAACTTTGTATTGCTTTAAATGCACTTTCAGCCCGAATGTACACTTCAGGTGAAACTGTCAAAATCTTCAAAATGAGCAAAAGCACAATGAAGTTAATGCTGGAATCATCTTCAGGTTGCTAAAATACACTAATGACAGCAAAAAGTTTGAGTCTATAACATTTAGTTAAGGTGTGAGAGCCAAAATTAACTTTGTATTGCTTTAAAATTCATTTTCAGCCCGATTGTACACTTCAGGTGAAACTGTCAAAATCTTCAAAATGAGCAAAAGCACAATGAAATGAACGCTGGAATCATCTTCAAGTTGCTAAAATACACTAATGACAGCAAAAAGTTTGAGTCTACAACATTTAGTTAAGGTGTGAGAGCCAAAATGAACTTTTTATTGCTGTAAACGCGTTTTCAGCACCTGAATGTACATTTCAGGTGAAACTGTCAAAATCTTCAAAATGAGCAAAAGCACAATGAAATTAATGCTGGAATCATCTTCAAGTTGCTAAAATACACTAATGACAGCAAAAAGTTTGAGTCTACAACATTTAGTTAAGGTGTGAGAGCAAAAATTAACTTTGTATTGCTTTAAATGCATTTTCAGCCCGATAGTACACTTCAGGTGAAACTGTCAAAATCTTCAAAATGAGCAAAAGCACAATGAAATTAATGCTGGAATCATCTTCAGGTTGCTAAAATACACTAATGACAGCAAAAAGTTTTAGTCTACAACATTTAGTTAAGGTGTGAGAGCCAAAATGAACTTTGTATTGCTGTAAACGCGTTTTCAGCACCTGATTGTACACTTCAGGTGAAACTGTCAAAATCTTCAAAATGAGCAAAAGCACAATGAAATGAATGCTGGAATCATCTTCAAGTTGCTAAAATACACTAATGACAGCAAAAAGTTTGAGTCTACAATATTTAGTTAAGGTCTGAGAGCCAAAATGAACTTTGTATTGCTTTAAAATTCATTTTCAGCCCGATTGTACACTTCAGGTGAAACTGTCAAAATCTTCAAAATGAGCAAAAGCACAATGAAATTAATGTTGGAATCATCTTCAAGTTGCTAAAATACACTAATGACAGCAAAAAGTTTGAGTCTACAACATTTAGTTGAGGTGTGAGAGCCTAAATGAACTTTGTATTGCTGTAAACGCGTTTTCAGCACCTGATTGTACACTTCAGGTGAAACTGTCAAAATCTTCAAAATGAGCAAAAGCACAATGAAATTAATGCTGGAATCATCTTCAAGTTGCTAAAATACACTAATGACAGCAAAAAGTTTGAGTCTACAACATTTAGTTAAGGTGTGAGAGCCAAAATGAACTTTGTATTGCTTTAAATGCATTATCAGGCCGATTGTACACTTCAGGTGAAACTGTCAAAATCTTCAAAATGAGCAAATGCACAATGAAATGAATGCTGGAATCATCTTCAAGTTGCTAAAATACACTAATGACAGCAAAAAGTTTGAGTCTACAACATTTAGTAAAGGTGTGAGAGCCTAAATGAACTTTTCATTGCTTTAAACGCGTTTTCAGCCCTTGATTGTACAATTCAGGTGAAACTGTCAAAATCTTCAAAATGAGCAAAAGCACAATGAAATTAATGCTGGAATCATCTTCAAGTTGCTAAAATACACTAATGACAGCAAAAAGTTTGAGTCTACAACATTTAGTTAAGGTGTGAGAGCCTAAATTAACTTTGTATTGCTTTAAAATTCATTTTCAGCCCGATTGTACACTTCAGGTGAAACTGTCAAAATCTTCAAAATGAGCAAAAGCACAATGAAATGAATGCTGGAATCATCTTCAAGTTGCTAAAATACACTAATGACAGCAAAAAGTTTGAGTCTACAACATTTAGTTAAGGTGTGAGAGCCTAAATGAACTTTTCATTGCTGTAAACGCGTTTTCAGCACCTGAATGTACACTTCAGGTGAAACTGTCAAAATCTTCAAAATGAGCAAAAGCACAATGAAATTAATGCTGGAATCATCTTCAAGTTGCTAAAATACACTAATGACAGCAAAAAGTTTGAGTCTACAACATTTAGTTAAGGTGTGAGAGACAAAATTAACTTTGTATTGCTTTAAATGCATTTTCAGCCCGATAGTACACTTCAGGTGAAACTGTCAAAATCTTCAAAATGAGCAAAAGCACAATGAAATTAATGCAGGAATCATCTTCAGGTTGCTAAAATACACTAATGACAGCAAAAAGTTTTAGTCTCCAACATTTAGTTAAGGTGTGAGAGCCAAAATGAACTTTGTATTGCTGTAAACGCGTTTTCAGCACCTGATTGTACACTTCAGGTGAAACTGTCAAAATCTTCAAAATGAGCAAAAGCACAATGAAATTAATGCTGGAATCATCTTCAAGTTGCTAAAATACACTAATGACAGCAAAAAGTTTGAGTCTACAACATTTAGTTAAGGTGTGAGAGACAAAATTAACTTTGTATTGCTTTAAATGCATTTTCAGCCCGATTGGACACTTCAGGTGAAAGTGTCAAAATCTTCAAAATGAGAAAAAGCACAATGAAATTAATGCTGGAATCATCTTCAATATGCTAAAATACACTAATGACAGCAAAAAGTTTGAGTCTACAACATTTAGTTAAGGTGTGAGAGCCAAAATGAACTTTGTATTGCTTTAAATGCATTATCAGGCCGATTGTACACTTCAGGTGAAACTGTCAAAATCTTCAAAATGAGCAAAAGCACAATGAAATGAATGCTGGAATCATCTTCAAGTTGCTAAAATACACTAATGACAGCAAAAATTTTGAGTCTACAACATTTAGTTAAGGTGTGAGAGCCTAAATGAACTTTCCATTGCTTTAAACGCGTTTTCAGCCCTTGATTGTACAATTCAGGTGAAACTGTCAAAATCTTCAAAATGAGCAAAAGCACAATGAAATTAATGCTGGAATCATCTTCAAGTTGCTAAAATACACTAATGACAGCAACAAGTTTGAGTCTACAACATTTAGTTAAGGTGTGAGAGCCAAAATGAACTTTGTATTGCTGTAAACGCGTTTTCAGCACCTGATTGTACACTTCAGGTGAAACTGTCAAAATCTTCAAAATGAGCAAAAGCACAATGAAATGAATGCTGGAATCATCTTCAAGTTGCTAAAATACACTAATGACAGCAAAAAGTTTGAGTCTACAACATTTAGTTAAGGTGTGAGAGCCAAAATGAACTTTGTATTGCTTTAAAATTCATTTTCAGCCCGAATGTACACTTCAGGTGAAACTGTCAAAATCTTCAAAATGAGCAAAAGCACAATGAAATGAACGCTGGAATTATCTTCAAGTTGCTAAAATACACTAATGACAGCAAAAAGTTTGAGTCTACAACATTTAGTTAAGGTGTGAGAGCCAAAATGAACTTTTTATTGCTGTAAACGCGTTTTCAGCACCTGAATGTACATTTCAGGTGAAACTGTCAAAATCTTCAAAATGAGCAAAAGCACAATGAAATTAATGCTGGAATCATCTTCAAGTTGCTAAAATACACTAATGACAGCAAAAAGTTTGAGTCTACAACATTTAGTTAAGGTGTGAGAGACAAAATTAACTTTGTATTGCTTTAAATGCATTTTCAGCCCGATTGGACACTTCAGGTGAAAGTGTCAAAATCTTCAAAATGAGAAAAAGCACAATGAAATTAATGCTGGAATCATCTTCAATATGCTAAAATACACTAATGACAGCAAAAAGTTTGAGTCTACAACATTTAGTTAAGGTGTGAGAGCCAAAATGAACTTTGTATTGCTTTAAATGCATTATCAGGCCGATTGTACACTTCAGGTGAAACTGTCAAAATCTTCAAAATGAGCAAAAGCACAATGAAATGAATGCTGGAATCATCTTCAAGTTGCTAAAATACACTAATGACAGCAAAAATTTTGAGTCTACAACATTTAGTTAAGGTGTGAGAGCCTAAATGAACTTTCCATTGCTTTAAACGCGTTTTCAGCCCTTGATTGTACAATTCAGGTGAAACTGTCAAGATCTTCAAAATGAGCAAAAGCACAATGAAATTAATGCTGGAATCATCTTCAAGTTGCTAAAATACACTAATGACAGCAACAAGTTTGAGTCTACAACATTTAGTTAAGGTGTGAGAGCCAAAATGAACTTTGTATTGCTGTAAACGCGTTTTCAGCACCTGATTGTACACTTCAGGTGAAACTGTCAAAATCTTCAAAATGAGCAAAAGCACAATGAAATGAATGCTGGAATCATCTTCAAGTTGCTAAAATACACTAATGACAGCAAAAAGTTTGAGTCTACAACATTTAGTTAAGGTGTGAGAGCCAAAATGAACTTTGTATTGCTTTAAATGCACTTTCAGCCCGAATGTACACTTCAGGTGAAACTGTCAAAATCTTCAAAATGAGCAAAAGCACAATGAAGTTAATGCTGGAATCATCTTCAGGTTGCTAAAATACACTAATGACAGCAAAAAGTTTGAGTCTATAACATTTAGTTAAGGTGTGAGAGCCAAAATTAACTTTGTATTGCTTTAAAATTCATTTTCAGCCCGATTGTACACTTCAGGTGAAACTGTCAAAATCTTCAAAATGAGCAAAAGCACAATGAAATGAACGCTGGAATCATCTTCAAGTTGCTAAAATACACTAATGACAGCAAAAAGTTTGAGTCTACAACATTTAGTTAAGGTGTGAGAGCCAAAATGAACTTTTTATTGCTGTAAACGCGTTTTCAGCACCTGAATGTACATTTCAGGTGAAACTGTCAAAATCTTCAAAATGAGCAAAAGCACAATGAAATTAATGCTGGAATCATCTTCAAGTTGCTAAAATACACTAATGACAGCAAAAAGTTTGAGTCTACAACATTTAGTTAAGGTGTGAGAGCAAAAATTAACTTTGTATTGCTTTAAATGCATTTTCAGCCCGATAGTACACTTCAGGTGAAACTGTCAAAATCTTCAAAATGAGCAAAAGCACAATGAAATTAATGCTGGAATCATCTTCAGGTTGCTAAAATACACTAATGACAGCAAAAAGTTTTAGTCTACAACATTTAGTTAAGGTGTGAGAGCCAAAATGAACTTTGTATTGCTGTAAACGCGTTTTCAGCACCTGATTGTACACTTCAGGTGAAACTGTCAAAATCTTCAAAATGAGCAAAAGCACAATGAAATGAATGCTGGAATCATCTTCAAGTTGCTAAAATACACTAATGACAGCAAAAAGTTTGAGTCTACAATATTTAGTTAAGGTCTGAGAGCCAAAATGAACTTTGTATTGCTTTAAAATTCATTTTCAGCCCGATTGTACACTTCAGGTGAAACTGTCAAAATCTTCAAAATGAGCAAAAGCACAATGAAATTAATGTTGGAATCATCTTCAAGTTGCTAAAATACACTAATGACAGCAAAAAGTTTGAGTCTACAACATTTAGTTGAGGTGTGAGAGCCTAAATGAACTTTGTATTGCTGTAAACGCGTTTTCAGCACCTGATTGTACACTTCAGGTGAAACTGTCAAAATCTTCAAAATGAGCAAAAGCACAATGAAATTAATGCTGGAATCATCTTCAAGTTGCTAAAATACACTAATGACAGCAAAAAGTTTGAGTCTACAACATTTAGTTAAGGTGTGAGAGCCAAAATGAACTTTGTATTGCTTTAAATGCATTATCAGGCCGATTGTACACTTCAGGTGAAACTGTCAAAATCTTCAAAATGAGCAAATGCACAATGAAATGAATGCTGGAATCATCTTCAAGTTGCTAAAATACACTAATGACAGCAAAAAGTTTGAGTCTACAACATTTAGTAAAGGTGTGAGAGCCTAAATGAACTTTTCATTGCTTTAAACGCGTTTTCAGCCCTTGATTGTACAATTCAGGTGAAACTGTCAAAATCTTCAAAATGAGCAAAAGCACAATGAAATTAATGCTGGAATCATCTTCAAGTTGCTAAAATACACTAATGACAGCAAAAAGTTTGAGTCTACAACATTTAGTTAAGGTGTGAGAGCCTAAATTAACTTTGTATTGCTTTAAAATTCATTTTCAGCCCGATTGTACACTTCAGGTGAAACTGTCAAAATCTTCAAAATGAGCAAAAGCACAATGAAATGAATGCTGGAATCATCTTCAAGTTGCTAAAATACACTAATGACAGCAAAAAGTTTGAGTCTACAACATTTAGTTAAGGTGTGAGAGCCTAAATGAACTTTTTATTGCTGTAAACGCGTTTTCAGCACCTGAATGTACACTTCAGGTGAAACTGTCAAAATCTTCAAAATGAGCAAAAGCACAATGAAATTAATGCTGGAATCATCTTCAAGTTGCTAAAATACACTAATGACAGCAAAAAGTTTGAGTCTACAACATTTAGTTAAGGTGTGAGAGCAAAAATTAACTTTGTATTGCTTTAAATGCATTTTCAGCCCGATAGTACACTTCAGGTGAAACTGTCAAAATCTTCAAAATGAGCAAAAGCACAATGAAATTAATGCTGGAATCATCTTCAGGTTGCTAAAATACACTAATGACAGCAAAAAGTTTTAGTCTACAACATTTAGTTAAGGTGTGAGAGCCAAAATGAACTTTGTATTGCTGTAAACGCGTTTTCAGCACCTGATTGTACACTTCAGGTGAAACTGTCAAAATCTTCAAAATGAGCAAAAGCACAATGAAATTAATGTTGGAATCATCTTCAAGTTGCTAAAATACACTAATGACAGCAAAAAGTTTGAGTCTACAACATTTAGTTGAGGTGTGAGAGCCTAAATGAACTTTGTATTGCTTTAAATGCATTTTCAGCCCGATTGTACACTTCAGGTAAAACTGTCAAAATCTTCAAAATGAGCAAAAGCACAATGAAATTAATGCTGGAATCATCTTCAAGTTGCTAAAATACACTAATGACAGCAAAAAGTTTGAGTCTACAACATTTAGTTAAGGTGTGAGAGCCAAAATGAACTTTGTATTGCTTTAAATGCATTATCAGGCCAATTGTACACTTCAGGTGAAACTGTCAAAATCTTCAAAATGAGCAAAAGCACAATGAAATGAATGCTGGAATCATCTTCAAGTTGCTAAAATACACTAATGACAGCAAAAAGTTTGAGTCTACAACATTTAGTTAAGGTGTGAGAGCCTAAATGAACTTTCCATTGCTTTAAACGCGTTTTCAGCCCTTGATTGTACAATTCAGGTGAAACTGTCAAAATCTTCAAAATGAGCAAAAGCACAATGAAATTAATGCTGGAATCATCTTCAAGTTGCTAAAATACACTAATGACAGCAACAAGTTTGAGTCTACAACATTTAGTTAAGGTGTGAGAGCCTAAATTAACTTTTTATGGCTTTAAATGCATTTTCAGCACCTGATTGTACACTTCAGGTGAAACTGTCAAAATCTTCAAAATGAGCAAAAGCACAATGAAATTAATGCTGGAATCATCTTCAAGTTGCTAAAATACACTAATGACAGCAAAAAGTTTGAGTCTACAATATTTAGTTAAGGTGTGAGAGCCAAAATGAACTTTGTATTGCTTTAAAATTCATTTTCAGCCCGATTGTACACTTCAGGTGAAACTGTCAAAATCTTCAAAATGAGCAAAAGCACAATGAAATTAATGTTGGAATCATCTTCAAGTTGCTAAAATACACTAATGACAGCAAAAAGTTTGAGTCTACAACATTTAGTTGAGGTGTGAGAGCCTAAATGAACTTTGTATTGCTTTAAATGCATTTTCAGCCCGATTGTACACTTCAGGTAAAACTGTCAAAATCTTCAAAACGAGCAAAAGCACAATGAAATTAATGCTGGAATCATCTTCAAGTTGCTAAAATACACTAATGACAGCAACAAGTTTGAGTCTACAACATTTAGTTAAGGTGTGAGAGCCAAAATGAACTTTGTATTGCTGTAAACGCGTTTTCAGCACCTGATTGTACACTTCAGGTGAAACTGTCAAAATCTTCAAAATGAGCAAAAGCACAATGAAATGAATGCTGGAATCATCTTCAAGTTGCTAAAATACACTAATGACAGCAAAAAGTTTGAGTCTACAACATTTAGTTAAGGTGTGAGAGCCAAAATGAACTTTGTATTGCTTTAAATGCACTTTCAGCCCGAATGTACACTTCAGGTGAAACTGTCAAAATCTTCAAAATGAGCAAAAGCACAATGAAATTAAGGCTGGAATCATCTTCAAGTTGCTAAAATACACTAATGACAGCAAAAAGTTTGAGTCTACAACATTTAGTTAAGGTGTGAGAGCCTAAATGAACTTTGTATTGCTGTAAACGCGTTTTCAGCACCTGATTATACACTTCAGGTGAAACTGTCAAAATCTTCAAAATGAGCAAAAGCACAATGAAGTTAATGCTGGAATCATCTTCAGGTTGCTAAAATACACTAATGACAGCAAAAAGTTTGAGTCTATAACATTTAGTTAAGGTGTGAGAGCCAAAATTAACTTTGTATTGCTTTAAAATTCATTTTCAGCCCGATTGTACACTTCAGGTGAAACTGTCAAAATCTTCAAAATGAGCAAAAGCACAATGAAATGAACGCTGGAATCATCTTCAAGTTGCTAAAATACACTAATGACAGCAAAAAGTTTGAGTCTACAACATTTAGTTAAGGTGTGAGAGCCAAAATGAACTTTTTATTGCTGTAAACGCGTTTTCAGCACCTGAATGTACATTTCAGGTGAAACTGTCAAAATCTTCAAAATGAGCAAAAGCACAATGAAATTAATGCTGGAATCATCTTCAAGTTGCTAAAATACACTAATGACAGCAAAAAGTTTGAGTCTACAACATTTAGTTAAGGTGTGAGAGCAAAAATTAACTTTGTATTGCTTTAAATGCATTTTCAGCCCGATAGTACACTTCAGGTGAAACTGTCAAAATCTTCAAAATGAGCAAAAGCACAATGAAATTAATGCTGGAATCATCTTCAGGTTGCTAAAATACACTAATGACAGCAAAAAGTTTTAGTCTACAACATTTAGTTAAGGTGTGAGAGCCAAAATGAACTTTGTATTGCTGTAAACGCGTTTTCAGCACCTGATTGTACACTTCAGGTGAAACTGTCAAAATCTTCAAAATGAGCAAAAGCACAATGAAATGAATGCTGGAATCATCTTCAAGTTGCTAAAATACACTAATGACAGCAAAAAGTTTGAGTCTACAATATTTAGTTAAGGTCTGAGAGCCAAAATGAACTTTGTATTGCTTTAAAATTCATTTTCAGCCCGATTGTACACTTCAGGTGAAACTGTCAAAATCTTCAAAATGAGCAAAAGCACAATGAAATTAATGTTGGAATCATCTTCAAGTTGCTAAAATACACTAATGACAGCAAAAAGTTTGAGTCTACAACATTTAGTTGAGGTGTGAGAGCCTAAATGAACTTTGTATTGCTGTAAACGCGTTTTCAGTACCTGATTGTACACTTCAGGTGAAACTGTCAAAATCTTCAAAATGAGCAAAAGCACAATGAAATTAATGCTGGAATCATCTTCAAGTTGCTAAAATACACTAATGACAGCAACAAGTTTGAGTCTACAACATTTAGTTAAGGTGTGAGAGCCAAAATGAACTTTGTATTGCTTTAAATGCATTATCAGGCCGATTGTACACTTCAGGTGAAACTGTCAAAATCTTCAAAATGAGCAAATGCACAATGAAATGAATGCTGGAATCATCTTCAAGTTGCTAAAATACACTAATGACAGCAAAAAGTTTGAGTCTACAACATTTAGTAAAGGTGTGAGAGCCTAAATGAACTTTTCATTGCTTTAAACGCGTTTTCAGCCCTTGATTGTACAATTCAGGTGAAACTGTCAAAATCTTCAAAATGAGCAAAAGCACAATGAAATTAATGCTGGAATCATCTTCAAGTTGCTAAAATACACTAATGACAGCAACAAGTTTGATTCTACAACATTTAGTTAAGGTGTGAGAGCCTAAATGAACTTTGTATTGCTTTAAATGCACTTTCAGCCCGAATGTACACTTCAGGTGAAACTGTCAAAATCTTCAAAATGAGCAAAAGCACAATGAAATTAAGGCTGGAATCATCTTCAAGTTGCTAAAATACACTAATGACAGCAAAAAGTTTGAGTCTACAACATTTAGTTAAGGTGTGAGAGCCTAAATGAACTTTGTATTGCTGTAAACGCGTTTTCAGCACCTGATTGTACACTTCAGGTGAAACTGTCAAAATCTTCAAAATGAGCAAAAGCACAATGAAATTAATGCTGGAATCATCTTCAGGTTGCTAAAATACACTAATGACAGCAAAAAGTTTGAGTCTACAACATTTAGTTAAGGTGTGAGAGCCAAAATTAACTTTGTATTGCTTTAAAATTCATTTTCAGCCCGATTGTACACTTCAGGTGAAACTGTCAAAATCTTCAAAATGAGCAAAAGCACAATGAAATGAATGCTGGCATCATCTTCAAGTTGCTAAAATACACTAATGACAGCAAAAAGTTTGAGTCTACAACATTTAGTTAAGGTGTGAGAGCCTAAATGAACTTTTCATTGCTTTAAACGCGTTTTCAGCCCGATTGTACACTTCAGGTAAAACTGTCAAAATCTTCAAAATGAGCAAAAGCACAATGAAATTAATGCTGGAATCATCTTCAAGTTGCTAAAATACACTAATGACAGCAAAAAGTTTGTGTCTACAACATTTAGTTAAGGTGTGAGAGCCAAAATGAACTTTTTATTGCTGTAAACGCGTTTTCAGCACCTGAATGTACACTTCAGGTGAAACTGTCAAAATCTTCAAAATGAGCAAAAGCACAATGAAATTAATGCTGGAATCATCTTCAAGTTGCTAAAATACACTAATGACAGCAAAAAGTTTGAGTCTACAACATTTAGTTAAGGTGTGAGAGCAAAAATTAACTTTGTATTGCTTTAAATGCATTTTCAGCCCGATAGTACACTTCAGGTGAAACTGTCAAAATCTTCAAAATGAGCAAAAGCACAATGAAATTAATGCTGGAATCATCTTCAGGTTGCAAAAATACACTAATGACAGCAAAAAGTTTTAGTCTACAACATTTAGTTAAGGTGTGAGAGCCAAAATGAACTTTGTATTGCTGTAAACGCGTTTTCAGCACCTGATTGTACACTTCAGGTGAAACTGTCAAAATCTTCAAAATGAGCAAAAGCACAATGAAATTAATGTTGGAATCATCTTCAAGTTGCTAAAATACACTAATGACAGCAAAAAGTTTGAGTCTACAACATTTAGTTGAGGTGTGAGAGCCTAAATGAACTTTGTATTGCTTTAAATGCATTTTCAGCCCGATTGTACACTTCAGGTAAAACTGTCAAAATCTTCAAAATGAGCAAAAGCACAATGAAATTAATGCTGGAATCATCTTCAAGTTGCTAAAATACACTAATGACAGCAAAAAGTTTGAGTCTACAACATTTAGTTAAGGTGTGAGAGCCAAAATGAACTTTGTATTGCTTTAAATGCATTATCAGGCCAATTGTACACTTCAGGTGAAACTGTCAAAATCTTCAAAATGAGCAAAAGCACAATGAAATGAATGCTGGAATCATCTTCAAGTTGCTAAAATACACTAATGACAGCAAAAAGTTTGAGTCTACAACATTTAGTTAAGGTGTGAGAGCCTAAATGAACTTTCCATTGCTTTAAACGCGTTTTCAGCCCTTGATTGTAAAATTCAGGTGAAACTGTCAAAATCTTCAAAATGAGCAAAAGCACAATGAAATTAATGCTGGAATCATCTTCAAGTTGCTAAAATACACTAATGACAGCAACAAGTTTGAGTCTACAACATTTAGTTAAGGTGTGAGAGCCTAAATTTACTTTTTATGGCTTTAAATGCATTTTCAGCACCTGATTGTACACTTCAGGTGAAACTGTCAAAATCTTCAAAATGAGCAAAAGCACAATGAAATTAATGCTGGAATCATCTTCAAGTTGCTAAAATACACTAATGACAGCAAAAAGTTTGAGTCTACAATATTTAGTTAAGGTGTGAGAGCCAAAATGAACTTTGTATTGCTTTAAAATTCATTTTCAGCCCGATTGTACACTTCAGGTGAAACTGTCAAAATCTTCAAAATGAGCAAAAGCACAATGAAATTAATGCTGGAATCATCTTCAAGTTGCTAAAATACACTAATGACAGCAACAAGTTTGAGTCTACAACATTTAGTTAAGGTGTGAGAGCCAAAATGAACTTTGTATTGCTTTAAAATTCATTTTCAACCCGATTGTACACTTCAGGTGAAACTGTCAAAATCTTCAAAATGAGCAAAAGCACAATGAAATGAACGCTGGAATCATCTTCAAGTTGCTAAAATACACTAATGACAGCAAAAAGTTTGAGTCTACAACATTTAGTTAAGGTGTGAGAGCCTAAATGAACTTTTTATTGCTGTAAACGCGTTTTCAGCACCTGAATGTACATTTCAGGTGAAACTGTCAAAATCTTCAAAATGAGCAAAAGCACAATGAAATTAATGCTGGAATCATCTTCAAGTTGCTAAAATACACTAATGACAGCAAAAAGTTTGAGTCTACAACATTTAGTTAAGGTGTGAGAGCAAAAATTAACTTTGTATTGCTTTAAATGCATTTTCAGCCCGATAGTACACTTCAGGTGAAACTGTCAAAATCTTCAAAATGAGCAAAAGCACAATGAAATTAATGCTGGAATCATCTTCAGGTTGCTAAAATACACTAATGACAGCAAAAAGTTTTAGTCTACAACATTTAGTTAAGGTGTGAGAGCCAAAATGAACTTTGTATTGCTGTAAACGCGTTTTCAGCACCTGATTGTACACTTCAGGTGAAACTGTCAAAATCTTCAAAATGAGCAAAAGCACAAAGAAATTAATGCTGGAATCATCTTCAGGTTGCTAAAATACACTAATGACAGCAAAAAGTTTTAGTCTACAACATTTAGTTAAGGTGTGAGAGCCAAAATGAACTTTGTATTGCTGTAAACGCGTTTTCAGCACCTGATTGTACACTTCAGGTAAAACTGTCAAAATCTTCAAAATGAGCAAAAGCACAATGAAATTAATGCTGGAATCATCTTCAAGTTGCTAAAATACACTAATGACAGCAAAAAGTTTGAGTCTACAACATTTAGTTAAGGTGTGAGAGCCAAAAATAACTTTGTATTGCTTTAAATGCATTTTCAGCCCGATTGGACACTTCAGGTGAAACTGTCAAAATCTTCAAAATGAGAAAAAGCACAATGAAATTAATGCTGGAATCATCTTCAATATGCTAAAATACACTAATGACAGCAAAAAGTTTGAGTCTACAACATTTAGTTAAGGTGTGAGAGCCAAAATGAACTTTGTATTGCTTTAAATGCATTATCAGGCCGATTGTACACTTCAGGTGAAACTGTCAAAATCTTCAAAATGAGCAAAAGCACAATGAAATGAATGCTGGAATCATCTTCAAGTTGCTAAAATACACTAATGACAGCAAAAAGTTTGAGTCTACAACATTTAGTAAAGGTGTGAGAGCCTAAATGAACTTTTCATTGCTTTAAACGCGTTTTCAGCCCTTGATTGTACAATTCAGGTGAAACTGTTAAAATCTTCAAAATGAGCAAAAGCACAATGAAATTAATGCTGGAATCATATTCAAGTTGCTAAAATACACTAATGACAGCAACAAGTTTGAGTCTACAACATTTAGTTAAGGTGTGAGAGCCTAAATGAACTTTGTATTGCTTTAAATGCACTTTCAGCCCGAATGTACACTTCAGGTGAAACTGTCAAAATCTTCAAAATGAGCAAAAGCACAATGAAATTAAGGCTGGAATCATCTTCAAGTTGCTAAAATACACTAATGACAGCAAAAAGTTTGAGTCTACAACATTTAGTTAAGGTGTGAGAGCCTAAATGAACTTTGTATTGCTGTAAACGCGTTTTCAGCACCTGATTGTACACTTCAGGTGAAACTGTCAAAATCTTCAAAATGAGCAAAAGCACAATGAAATTAATGCTGGAATCATCTTCAGGTTGCTAAAATACACTAATGACAGCAAAAAGTTTGAGTCTACAACATTTAGTTAAGGTGTGAGAGCCAAAATTAACTTTGTATTGCTTTAAAATTCATTTTCAGCCCGATTGTACACTTCAGGTGAAACTGTCAAAATCTTCAAAATGAGCAAAAGCACAATGAAATGAATGCTGGAATCATCTTCAAGTTGCTAAAATACACTAATGACAGCAAAAAGTTTGAGTCTACAACATTTAGTTAAGGTGTGAGAGCCTAAATGAACTTTTCATTGCTGTAAACGCGTTTTCAGCACCTGAATGTACACTTCAGGTGAAACTGTCAAAATCTTCAAAATGAGCAAAAGCACAATGAAATTAATGCTGGAATCATCTTCAAGTTGCTAAAATACACTAATGACAGCAAAAAGTTTGAGTCTACAACATTTAGTTAAGGTGTGAGAGCAAAAATTAACTTTGTATTGCTTTAAATGCATTTTCAGCCCGATAGTACACTTCAGTTGAAACTGTCAAAATCTTCAAAATGAGCAAAAGCACAATGAAATTAATGCAGGAATCATCTTCAGGTTGCTAAAATACACTAATGACAGCAAACAGTTTTAGTCTCCAACATTTAGTTAAGGTGTGAGAGACAAAATGAACTTTGTATTGCTGTAAACGCGTTTTCAGCACCTGATTGTACACTTCAGGTGAAACTGTCAAAATCTTCAAAATGAGCAAAAGCACAATGAAATTAATGCTGGAATCATCTTCAAGTTGCTAAAATACACTAATGACAGCAAAAAGTTTGAGTCTACAACATTTAGTTAAGGTGTGAGAGCCAAAATTAACTTTGTATTGCTTTAAATGCATTTTCAGCCCGATTGGACACTTCAGGTGAAAGTGTCAAAATCTTCAAAATGAGAAAAAGCACAATGAAATTAATGCTGGAATCATCTTCAATATGCTAAAATACACTAATGACAGCAAAAAGTTTGAGTCTACAACATTTAGTTAAGGTGTGAGAGCAAAAATGAACTTTGTATTGCTTTAAATGCATTATCAGGCCGATTGTACACTTCAGGTGAAACTGTCAAAATCTTCAAAATGAGCAAAAGCACAATGAAATGAATGCTGGAATATTCTTCAAGTTGCTAAAATACACTAATGACAGCAAAAAGTTTGAGTCTACAACATTTAGTTAAGGTGTGAGAGCAAAAATTAACTTTGTATTGCTTTAAATGCATTTTCAGCCCGATAGTACACTTCAGGTGAAACTGTCAAAATCTTCAAAATGAGCAAAAGCACAAAGAAATTAATGCTGGAATCATCTTCAGGTTGCTAAAATACACTAATGACAGCAAAAAGTTTTAGTCTACAACATTTAGTTAAGGTGTGAGAGCCAAAATGAACTTTGTATTGCTGTAAACGCGTTTTCAGCACCTGATTGTACACTTCAGGTAAAACTGTCAAAATCTTCAAAATGAGCAAAAGCACAATGAAATTAATGCTGGAATCATCTTCAAGTTGCTAAAATACACTAATGACAGCAAAAAGTTTGAGTCTACAACATTTAGTTAAGGTGTGAGAGCCAAAAATAACTTTGTATTGCTTTAAATGCATTTTCAGCCCGATTGGACACTTCAGGTGAAAGTGTCAAAATCTTCAAAATGAGAAAAAGCACAATGAAATTAATGCTGGAATCATCTTCAATATGCTAAAATACACTAATGACAGCAAAAAGTTTGAGTCTACAACATTTAGTTAAGGTGTGAGAGCCAAAATGAACTTTGTATTGCTTTAAATGCATTATCAGGCCGATTGTACACTTCAGGTGAAACTGTCAAAATCTTCAAAATGAGCAAAAGCACAATGAAATGAATGCTGGAATAATCTTCAAGTTGCTAAAATACACTAATGACAGCAAAAAGTTTGAGTCTACAACATTTAGTAAAGGTGTGAGAGCCTAAATGAACTTTTCATTGCTTTAAACGCGTTTTCAGCCCTTGATTGTACAATTCAGGTGAAACTGTTAAAATCTTCAAAATGAGCAAAAGCACAATGAAATTAATGCTGGAATCATATTCAAGTTGCTAAAATACACTAATGACAGCAACAAGTTTGAGTCTACAACATTTAGTTAAGGTGTGAGAGCCTAAATGAACTTTGTATTGCTTTAAATGCACTTTCAGCCCGAATGTACACTTCAGGTGAAACTGTCAAAATCTTCAAAATGAGCAAAAGCACAATGAAATTAAGGCTGGAATCATCTTCAAGTTGCTAAAATACACTAATGACAGCAAAAAGTTTGAGTCTACAACATTTAGTTAAGGTGTGAGAGCCTAAATGAACTTTGTATTGCTGTAAACGCGTTTTCAGCACCTGATTGTACACTTCAGGTGAAACTGTCAAAATCTTCAAAATGAGCAAAAGCACAATGAAATGAATGCTGGAATCATCTTCAAGTTGCTAAAATACACTAATGACAGCAACAAATTTGAGTCTACAACATTTAGTTAAGGTGTGAGAGCCAAAATGAACTTTGTATTGCTGTAAACGCGTTTTCAGCACCTGATTGTACACTTCAGGTGAAACTGTCAAAATCTTCAAAATGAGCAAAAGCACAATGAAATGAATGCTGGAATCATCTTCAAGTTGCTAAAATACACTAATGACAGCAAAAAGTTTGAGTCTACAACATTTAGTTAAGGTGTGAGAGCCTAAATGAACTTTGTATTGCTTTAAATGCACTTTCAGCCCGAATGTACACTTCAGGTGAAACTGTCAAAATCTTCAAAATGAGCAAAAGCACAATGAAATTAAGGCTGGAATCATCTTCAAGTTGCTAAAATACACTAATGACAGCAAAAAGTTTGAGTCTACAACATTTAGTTAAGGTGTGAGAGCCTAAATGAACTTTGTATTGCTGTAAACGCGTTTTCAGCACCTGATTGTACACTTCAGGTGAAACTGTCAAAATCTTCAAAATGAGCAAAAGCACAATGAAATTAATGCTGGAATCATCTTCAGGTTGCTAAAATACACTAATGACAGCAAAAAGTTTGAGTCTACAACATTTAGTTAAGGTGTGAGAGCCAAAATTAACTTTGTATTGCTTTAAAATTCATTTTCAGCCCGATTGTACACTTCAGGTGAAACTGTCAAAATCTTCAAAATGAGCAAAAGCACAATGAAATGAATGCTGGAATCATCTTCAAGTTGCTAAAATACACTAATGACAGCAAAAAGTTTGAGTCTACAACATTTAGTTAAGGTGTGAGAGCCTAAATGAACTTTTCATTGCTGTAAACGCGTTTTCAGCACCTGAATGTACACTTCAGGTGAAACTGTCAAAATCTTCAAAATGAGCAAAAGCACAATGAAATTAATGCTGGAATCATCTTCAAGTTGCTAAAATACACTAATGACAGCAAAAAGTTTGAGTCTACAACATTTAGTTAAGGTGTGAGAGCAAAAATTAACTTTGTATTGCTTTAAATGCATTTTCAGCCCGATAGTACACTTCAGGTGAAACTGTCAAAATCTTCAAAATGAGCAAAAGCACAATGAAATTAATGCAGGAATCATCTTCAGGTTGCTAAAATACACTAATGACAGCAAAAAGTTTTAGTCTCCAACATTTAGTTAAGGTGTGAGAGCCAAAATGAACTTTGTATTGCTGTAAACGCGTTTTCAGCACCTGATTGTACACTTCAGGTGAAACTGTCAAAATCTTCAAAATGAGCAAAAGCACAATGAAATTAATGCTGGAATCATCTTCAAGTTGCTAAAATACACTAATGACAGCAAAAAGTTTGAGTCTACAACATTTAGTTAAGGTGTGAGAGACAAAATTAACTTTGTATTGCTTTAAATGCATTTTCAGCCCGATTGGACACTTCAGGTGAAAGTGTCAAAATCTTCAAAATGAGAAAAAGCACAATGAAATTAATGCTGGAATCATCTTCAATATGCTAAAATACACTAATGACAGCAAAAAGTTTGAGTCTACAACATTTAGTTAAGGTGTGAGAGCCAAAATGAACTTTGTATTGCTTTAAATGCATTATCAGGCCGATTGTACACTTCAGGTGAAACTGTCAAAATCTTCAAAATGAGCAAAAGCACAATGAAATGAATGCTGGAATCATCTTCAAGTTGCTAAAATACACTAATGACAGCAACAAGTTTGAGTCTACAACATTTAGTTAAGGTGTGAGAGCCAAAATGAACTTTGTATTGCTGTAAACGCGTTTTCAGCACCTGATTGTACACTTCAGGTGAAACTGTCAAAATCTTCAAAATGAGCAAAAGCACAATGAAATGAATGCTGGAATCATCTTCAAGTTGCTAAAATACACTAATGACAGCAAAAAGTTTGAGTCTACAACATTTAGTTAAGGTGTGAGAGCCAAAATGAACTTTGTATTGCTTTAAAATTCATTTTCAGCCCGAATGTACACTTCAGGTGAAACTGTCAAAATCTTCAAAATGAGCAAAAGCACAATGAAATGAACGCTGGAATCATCTTCAAGTTGCTAAAATACACTAATGACAGCAAAAAGTTTGAGTCTACAACATTTAGTTAAGGTGTGAGAGCCAAAATGAACTTTTTATTGCTGTAAACGCGTTTTCAGCACCTGAATGTACATTTCAGGTGAAACTGTCAAAATCTTCAAAATGAGCAAAAGCACAATGAAATTAATGCTGGAATCATCTTCAAGTTGCTAAAATACACTAATGACAGCAAAAAGTTTGAGTCTACAACATTTAGTTAAGGTGTGAGAGACAAAATTAACTTTGTATTGCTTTAAATGCATTTTCAGCCCGATTGGACACTTCAGGTGAAAGTGTCAAAATCTTCAAAATGAGAAAAAGCACAATGAAATTAATGCTGGAATCATCTTCAATATGCTAAAATACACTAATGACAGCAAAAAGTTTGAGTCTACAACATTTAGTTAAGGTGTGAGAGCCAAAATGAACTTTGTATTGCTTTAAATGCATTATCAGGCCGATTGTACACTTCAGGTGAAACTGTCAAAATCTTCAAAATGAGCAAAAGCACAATGAAATGAATGCTGGAATCATCTTCAAGTTGCTAAAATACACTAATGACAGCAAAAATTTTGAGTCTACAACATTTAGTTAAGGTGTGAGAGCCTAAATGAACTTTCCATTGCTTTAAACGCGTTTTCAGCCCTTGATTGTACAATTCAGGTGAAACTGTCAAAATCTTCAAAATGAGAAAAAGCACAATGAAATTAATGCTGGAATCATCTTCAAGTTGCTAAAATACACTAATGACAGCAACAAGTTTGAGTCTACAACATTTAGTTAAGGTGTGAGAGCCAAAATGAACTTTGTATTGCTGTAAACGCGTTTTCAGCACCTGATTGTACACTTCAGGTGAAACTGTCAAAATCTTCAAAATGAGCAAAAGCACAATGAAATGAATGCTGGAATCATCTTCAAGTTGCTAAAATACACTAATGACAGCAACAAGTTTGAGTCTACAACATTTAGTTAAGGTGTGAGAGCCAAAATGAACTTTGTATTGCTTTAAATGCACTTTCAGCCCGAATGTACACTTCAGGTGAAACTGTCAAAATCTTCAAAATGAGCAAAAGCACAATGAAGTTAATGCTGGAATCATCTTCAGGTTGCTAAAATACACTAATGACAGCAAAAAGTTTGAGTCTATAACATTTAGTTAAGGTGTGAGAGCCAAAATTAACTTTGTATTGCTTTAAAATTCATTTTCAGCCCGATTGTACACTTCAGGTGAAACTGTCAAAATCTTCAAAATGAGCAAAAGCACAATGAAATGAACGCTGGAATCATCTTCAAGTTGCTAAAATACACTAATGACAGCAAAAAGTTTGAGTCTACAACATTTAGTTAAGGTGTGAGAGCCAAAATGAACTTTTTATTGCTGTAAACGCGTTTTCAGCACCTGAATGTACATTTCAGGTGAAACTGTCAAAATCTTCAAAATGAGCAAAAGCACAATGAAATTAATGCTGGAATCATCTTCAAGTTGCTAAAATACACTAATGACAGCAAAAAGTTTGAGTCTACAACATTTAGTTAAGGTGTGAGAGCAAAAATTAACTTTGTATTGCTTTAAATGCATTTTCAGCCCGATAGTACACTTCAGGTGAAACTGTCAAAATCTTCAAAATGAGCAAAAGCACAATGAAATTAATGCTGGAATCATCTTCAGGTTGCTAAAATACACTAATGACAGCAAAAAGTTTTAGTCTACAACATTTAGTTAAGGTGTGAGAGCCAAAATGAACTTTGTATTGCTGTAAACGCGTTTTCAGCACCTGATTGTACACTTCAGGTGAAACTGTCAAAATCTTCAAAATGAGCAAAAGCACAATGAAATGAATGCTGGAATCATCTTCAAGTTGCTAAAATACACTAATGACAGCAAAAAGTTTGAGTCTACAATATTTAGTTAAGGTCTGAGAGCCAAAATGAACTTTGTATTGCTTTAAAATTCATTTTCAGCCCGATTGTACACTTCAGGTGAAACTGTCAAAATCTTCAAAATGAGCAAAAGCACAATGAAATGAATGCTGGAATCATCTTCAAGTTGCTAAAATACACTAATGACAGCAAAAAGTTTGAGTCTACAACATTTAGTTAAGGTTTGAGAGCCTAAATGAACTTTTCATTGCTTTAAACGCGTTTTCAGCCCGATTGTACACTTCAGGTAAAACTGTCAAAATCTTCAAAATGAGCAAAAGCACAATGAAATTAATGCTGGAATCATCTTCAAGTTGCTAAAATACACTAATGACAGCAAAAAGTTTGTGTCTACAACATTTAGTTAAGGTGTGAGAGCCAAAATGAACTTTTTATTGCTGTAAACGCGTTTTCAGCACCTGAATGTACACTTCAGGTGAAACTGTCAAAATCTTCAAAATGAGCAAAAGCACAATGAAATTAATGCTGGAATCATCTTCAAGTTGCTAAAATACACTAATGACAGCAAAAAGTTTGAGTCTACAACATTTAGTTAAGGTGTGAGAGCAAAAATTAACTTTGTATTGCTTTAAATGCATTTTCAGCCCGATAGTACACTTCAGGTGAAACTGTCAAAATCTTCAAAATGAGCAAAAGCACAATGAAATTAATGCTGGAATCATCTTCAGGTTGCTAAAATACACTAATGACAGCAAAAAGTTTTAGTCTACAACATTTAGTTAAGGTGTGAGAGCCAAAATGAACTTTGTATTGCTGTAAACGCGTTTTCAGCACCTGATTGTACACTTCAGGTGAAACTGTCAAAATCTTCAAAATGAGCAAAAGCACAATGAAATTAATGTTGGAATCATCTTCAAGTTGCTAAAATACACTAATGACAGCAAAAAGTTTGAGTCTACAACATTTAGTTGAGGTGTGAGAGCCTAAATGAACTTTGTATTGCTTTAAATGCATTTTCAGCCCGATTGTACACTTCAGGTAAAACTGTCAAAATCTTCAAAATGAGCAAAAGCACAATGAAATTAATGCTGGAATCATCTTCAAGTTGCTAAAATACACTAATGACAGCAAAAAGTTTGAGTCTACAACATTTAGTTAAGGTGTGAGAGCCAAAATGAACTTTGTATTGCTTTAAATGCATTATCAGGCCAATTGTACACTTCAGGTGAAACTGTCAAAATCTTCAAAATGAGCAAAAGCACAATGAAATGAATGCTGGAATCATCTTCAAGTTGCTAAAATACACTAATGACAGCAAAAAGTTTGAGTCTACAACATTTAGTTAAGGTGTGAGAGCCTAAATGAACTTTCCATTGCTTTAAACGCGTTTTCAGCCCTTGATTGTACAATTCAGGTGAAACTGTCAAAATCTTCAAAATGAGCAAAAGCACAATGAAATTAATGCTGGAATCATCTTCAAGTTGCTAAAATACACTAATGACAGCAACAAGTTTGAGTCTACAACATTTAGTTAAGGTGTGAGAGCCTAAATTAACTTTTTATGGCTTTAAATGCATTTTCAGCACCTGATTGTACACTTCAGGTGAAACTGTCAAAATCTTCAAAATGAGCAAAAGCACAATGAAATTAATGCTGGAATCATCTTCAAGTTGCTAAAATACACTAATGACAGCAAAAAGTTTGAGTCTACAATATTTAGTTAAGGTGTGAGAGCCAAAATGAACTTTGTATTGCTTTAAAATTCATTTTCAGCCCGATTGTACACTTCAGGTGAAACTGTCAAAATCTTCAAAATGAGCAAAAGCACAATGAAATTAATGCTGGAATCATCTTCAAGTTGCTAAAATACACTAATGACAGCAACAAGTTTGAGTCTACAACATTTAGTTAAGGTGTGAGAGCCAAAATGAACTTTGTATTGCTTTAAAATTCATTTTCAACCCGATTGTACACTTCAGGTGAAACTGTCAAAATCTTCAAAATGAGCAAAAGCACAATGAAATTAATGTTGGAATCATCTTCAAGTTGCTAAAATACACTAATGACAGCAAAAAGTTTGAGTCTACAACATTTAGTTGAGGTGTGAGAGCCTAAATGAACTTTGTATTGCTTTAAATGCATTTTCAGCCCGATTGTACACTTCAGGTAAAACTGTCAAAATCTTCAAAATGAGCAAAAGCACAATGAAATTAATGCTGGAATCATCTTCAAGTTGCTAAAATACACTAATGACAGCAACAAGTTTGAGTCTACAACATTTAGTTAAGGTGTGAGAGCCAAAATGAACTTTGTATTGCTTTAAATGCATTATCAGGCCAATTGTACACTTCAGGTGAAACTGTCAAAATCTTCAAAATGAGCAAAAGCACAATGAAATGAATGCTGGAATCATCTTCAAGTTGCTAAAATACACTAATGACAGCAAAAAGTTTGAGTCTACAACATTTAGTTAAGGTGTGAGAGCCTAAATGAACTTTCCATTGCTTTAAACGCGTTTTCAGCCCTTGATTGTACAATTCAGGTGAAACTGTCAAAATCTTCAAAATGAGCAAAAGCACAATGAAATTAATGCTGGAATCATCTTCAAGTTGCTAAAATACACTAATGACAGCAACAAGTTTGAGTCTACAACATTTAGTTAAGGTGTGAGAGCCTAAATTAACTTTTTATGGCTTTAAATGCATTTTCAGCACCTGATTGTACACTTCAGGTGAAACTGTCAAAATCTTCAAAATGAGCAAAAGCACAATGAAATTAATGCTGGAATCATCTTCAAGTTGCTAAAATACACTAATGACAGCAAAAAGTTTGAGTCTACAATATTTAGTTAAGGTGTGAGAGCCAAAATGAACTTTGTATTGCTTTAAAATTCATTTTCAGCCCGATTGTACACTTCAGGTAAAACTGTCAAAATCTTCAAAATGAGCAAAAGCACAATGAAATTAATGCTGGAATCATCTTCAAGTTGCTAAAATACACTAATGACAGCAACAAGTTTGAGTCTACAACATTTAGTTAAGGTGTGAGAGCCAAAATGAACTTTGTATTGCTTTAAAATTCATTTTCAGCCCGATTGTACACTTCAGGTGAAACTGTCAAAATCTTCAAAATGAGCAAAAGCACAATGAAATTAATGTTGGAATCATCATCAAGTTGATAAAATACACTAATGACAGCAAAAAGTTTGAGTCTACAACATTTAGTTGAGGTGTGAGAGCCTAAATGAACTTTGTATTGCTTTAAATGCATTTTCAGCCCGATTGTACACTTCAGGTAAAACTGTCAAAATCTTCAAAATGAGCAAAAGCACAATGAAATTAATGCTGGAATCATCTTCAAGTTGCTAAAATACACTAATGACAGCAACAAGTTTGAGTCTACAACATTTAGTTAAGGTGTGAGAGCCAAAATGAACTTTTTATTGCTGTAAACGCGTTTTCAGCACCTGAATGTACACTTCAGGTGAAACTGTCAAAATCTTCAAAATGAGCAAAAGCACAATGAAATTAATGCTGGAATCATCTTCAAGTTGCTAAAATACACTAATGACAGCAAAAGGTTTGAGTCTACAACATTTAGTTAAGGTGTGAGAGCAAAAATTAACTTTGTATTGCTTTAAATTCATTTTCAGCCCGATAGTACACTTCAGGTGAAACTGTCAAAATCTTCAAAATGAGCAAAAGCACAATGAAATTAATGCTGGAATCATCTTCAGGTTGCTAAAATACACTAATGACAGCAAAAAGTTTTAGTCTACAACATTTAGTTAAGGTGTGAGAGCCTAAATGAACTTTGTATTGCTTTAAATGCATTTTCAGCCCGATTGTACACTTCAGGTAAAACTGTCAAAATCTTCAAAATGAGCAAAAGCACAATGAAATTAATGCTGGAATCATCTTCAAGTTGCTAAAATACACTAATGACAGCAACAAGTTTGAGTCTACAACATTTAGTTAAGGTGTGAGAGCCAAAATGAACTTTGTATTGCTTTAAAATTCATTTTCAGCCCGATTGTACACTTCAGGTGAAACTGTCAAAATCTTCAAAATGAGCAAAAGCACAATGAAATTAATGTTGGAATCATCATCAAGTTGATAAAATACACTAATGACAGCAAAAAGTTTGAGTCTACAACATTTAGTTGAGGTGTGAGAGCCTAAATGAACTTTGTATTGCTTTAAATGCATTTTCAGCCCGATTGTACACTTCAGGTAAAACTGTCAAAATCTTCAAAATGAGCAAAAGCACAATGAAATTAATGCTGGAATCATCTTCAAGTTGCTAAAATACACTAATGACAGCAACAAGTTTGAGTCTACAACATTTAGTTAAGGTGTGAGAGCCAAAATGAACTTTTTATTGCTGTAAACGCGTTTTCAGCACCTGAATGTACACTTCAGGTGAAACTGTCAAAATCTTCAAAATGAGCAAAAGCACAATGAAATTAATGCTGGAATCATCTTCAAGTTGCTAAAATACACTAATGACAGCAAAAGGTTTGAGTCTACAACATTTAGTTAAGGTGTGAGAGCAAAAATTAACTTTGTATTGCTTTAAATTCATTTTCAGCCCGATAGTACACTTCAGGTGAAACTGTCAAAATCTTCAAAATGAGCAAAAGCACAATGAAATTAATGCTGGAATCATCTTCAGGTTGCTAAAATACACTAATGACAGCAAAAAGTTTTAGTCTACAACATTTAGTTAAGGTGTGAGAGCCAAAATGAACTTTGTATTGCTGTAAACGCGTTTTCAGCACCTGATTGTACACTTCAGGTGAAAATGTCAAAATCTTCAAAATGAGCAAAAAGCACAATGAAATTAATGCTGGAATCATCTTCAAGTTGCTAAAATACACTAATGACAGCAAAAAGTTTGAGTCTACAACATTTAGTTAAGGTGTGAGAGCCAAAATTAACTTTGTATTGCTTTAAAATTCATTTTCAGCCCGATTGTACACTTCAGGTGAAACTGTCAAAATCTTCAAAATGAGCAAAAGCACAATGAAATGAATGCTGGAATCATCTTCAAGTTGCTAAAATACACTAATGACAGCAACAAGTTTGAGTCTACAACATTTAGTTAAGGTGTGAGAGCCAAAATGAACTTTGTATTGCTTTAAAATTCATTTTCAGCCCGATTGTACACTTCAGGTGAAACTGTCAAAATCTTCAAAATGAGCAAAAGCACAATGAAATTAATGCTGGAATCATCTTCAAGTTGCTAAAATACACTAATGACAGCAAAAAGTTTGAGTCTACAACATTTAGTTGAGGTGTGAGAGCCTAAATGAACTTTGTATTGCTTTAAATGCATTTTCAGCCCGATTGTACACTTCAGGTAAAACTGTCAAAATCTTCAAAATGAGCAAAAGCACAATGAAATTAATGCTGGAATCATCTTCAAGTTGCTAAAATACACTAATGACAGCAACAAGTTTGAGTCTACAACATTTAGTTAAGGTGTGAGAGCCAAAATGAACTTTTTATTGCTGTAAACGCGTTTTCAGCACCTGAATGTACACTTCAGGTGAAACTGTCAAAATCTTCAAAATGAGCAAAAGCAAAATGAAATTAATGCTGGAATCATCTTCAAGTTGCTAAAATACACTAATGACAGCAAAAGGTTTGAGTCTACAACATTTAGTTAAGGTGTGAGAGCAAAAATTTACTTTGTATTGCTTTAAATTCATTTTCAGCCCGATAGTACACTTCAGGTGAAACTGTCAAAATCTTCAAAATGAGCAAAAGCACAATGAAATTAATGCTGGAATCATCTTCAGGTTGCTAAAATACACTAATGACAGCAAAAAGTTTTAGTCTACAACATTTAGTTAAGGTGTGAGAGCCAAAATGAACTTTGTATTGCTGTAAACGCGTTTTCAGCACCTGATTGTACACTTCAGGTGAAAATGTCAAAATCTTCAAAATGAGCAAAAAGCACAATGAAATTAATGCTGGAATCATCTTCAAGTTGCTAAAATACACTAATGACAGCAAAAAGTTTGAGTCTACAACATTTAGTTAAGGTGTGAGAGCCAAAATTAACTTTGTATTGCTTTAAAATTCATTTTCAGCCCGATTGTACACTTCAGGTGAAACTGTCAAAATCTTCAAAATGAGCAAAAGCACAATGAAATGAATGCTGGAATCATCTTCAAGTTGCTAAAATACACTAATGACAGCAAAAAGTTTGAGTCTACAACATTTAGTTAAGGTGTGAGAGCCTAAATGAACTTTCCATTGCTTTAAACGCGTTTTCAGCCCTTGATTGTACAATTCAGGTGAAACTGTCAAAATCTTCAAAATGAGCAAAAGCACAATGAAATTAATGCTGGAATCATCTTCAAGTTGCTAAAATACACTAATGACAGCAACAAGTTTGAGTCTACAACATTTAGTTAAGGTGTGAGAGCCAAAATGAACTTTGTATTGCTGTAAACGCGTTTTCAGCACCTGATTGTACACTTCAGGTGAAACTGTCAAAATCTTCAAAATGAGCAAAAGCACAATGAAATGAATGCTGGAATCATCTTCAAGTTGCTAAAATACACTAATGACAGCAAAAAGTTTGAGTCTACAACATTTAGTTAAGGTGTGAGAGCCTAAATGAACTTTTCATTGCTTTAAACGCGTTTTCAGCCCTTGATTGTACAATTCAGGTGAAACTGTCAAAATCTTCAAAATGAGCAAAAGCACAATGAAATTAATGCTGGAATCATCTTCAAGTTGCTAAAATACACTAATGACAGCAACAAGTTTGAGTCTACAACATTTAGTTAAGGTGTGAGATTCTAAATTAACTTTGTATTGCTGTAAACGCGTTTTCAGCCCCTGATTGTACACTTCAGGTGAAACTGTCAAAATCTTCAAAATGAGCAAAAGCACAATGAAATTAATGCTGGAATCATCTTCAAGTTGCTAAAATACACTAATGACAGTAAAAAGTTTGAGTGTACAACATTTAGTTAAGGTGTGAGAGCCAAAATGAACTTTGTATTGCTTTAAATGCACTTTCAGCCCGAATGTACACTTCAGGTGAAACTGTCAAAATCTTCAAAATGAGCAAAAGCACAATGAAATTAAGGCTGGAATCATCTTCAAGTTGCTAAAATACACTAATGACAGCAAAAAGTTTGAGTCTACAACATTTAGTTAAGGTGTGAGAGCCTAAATGAACTTTGTATTGCTGTAAACGCAATTTCAGCACCTGATTATACACTTCAGGTGAAACTGTCAAAATCTTCAAAATGAGCAAAAGCACAATGAAATTAATGCTGGAATCATCTTCAAGTTGCTAAAATACACTAATGACAGCAACAAGTTTGAGTCTACAACATTTAGTTAAGGTGTGAGAGCCAAAATGAACTTTGTATTGCTTTAAATGCATTATCAGGCCGATTGTACACTTCAGGTGAAACTGTCAAAATCTTCAAAATGAGCAAATGCACAATGAAATGAATGCTGGAATCATCTTCAAGTTGCTAAAATACACTAATGACAGCAAAAAGTTTGAGTCTACAACATTTAGTTAAGGTGTGAGAGCCAAAATGAACTTTTTATTGCTGTAAACGCGTTTTCAGCACCTGAATGTACACTTCAGGTGAAACTGTCAAAATCTTCAAAATGAGCAAAAGCACAATGAAATTAATGCTGGAATCATCTTCAAGTTGCTAAAATACACTAATGACAGCAACAAGTTTGAGTCTACAACATTTAGTTAAGGTGTGAGAGCCAAAATGAACTTTGTATTGCTTTAAATGCATTATCAGGCCAATTGTACACTTCAGGTGAAACTGTCAAAATCTTCAAAATGAGCAAAAGCACAATGAAATGAATGCTGGAATCATCTTCAAGTTGCTAAAATACACTAATGACAGCAAAAAGTTTGAGTCTACAACATTTAGTTAAGGTGTGAGAGCCTAAATGAACTTTCCATTGCTTTAAACGCGTTTTCAGCCCTTGATTGTACAATTCAGGTGAAACTGTCAAAATCTTCAAAATGAGCAAAAGCACAATGAAATTAATGCTGGAATCATCTTCAAGTTGCTAAAATACACTAATGACAGCAACAAGTTTGAGTCTACAACATTTAGTTAAGGTGTGAGAGCCTAAATTAACTTTTTATGGCTTTAAATGCATTTTCAGCACCTGATTGTACACTTCAGGTGAAACTGTCAAAATCTTCAAAATGAGCAAAAGCACAATGAAATTAATGCTGGAATCATCTTCAAGTTGCTAAAATACACTAATGACAGCAAAAAGTTTGAGTCTACAATATTTAGTTAAGGTGTGAGAGCCAAAATGAACTTTGTATTGCTTTAAAATTCATTTTCAGCCCGATTGTACACTTCAGGTGAAACTGTCAAAATCTTCAAAATGAGCAAAAGCACAATGAAATTAATGTTGGAATCATCTTCAAGTTGCTAAAATACACTAATGACAGCAAAAAGTTTGAGTCTACAACATTTAGTTGAGGTGTGAGAGCCTAAATGAACTTTGTATTGCTTTAAATGCATTTTCAGCCCGATTGTACACTTCAGGTAAAACTGTCAAAATCTTCAAAATGAGCAAAAGCACAATGAAATTAATGCTGGAATCATCTTCAAGTTGCTAAAATACACTAATGACAGCAAAAAGTTTGAGTCTACAACATTTAGTTAAGGTGTGAGAGCCAAAATTAACTTTGTATTGCTTTAAAATTCATTTTCAGCCCGATTGTACACTTCAGGTGAAACTGTCAAAATCTTCAAAATGAGCAAAAGCACAATGAAATGAATGCTGGAATCATCTTCAAGTTGCTAAAATACACTAATGACAGCAAAAAGTTTGAGTCTACAACATTTAGTTAAGGTGTGAGAGCCTAAATGAACTTTCCATTGCTTTAAACGCGTTTTCAGCCCTTGATTGTACAATTCAGGTGAAACTGTCAAAATCTTCAAAATGAGCAAAAGCACAATGAAATTAATGCTGGAATCATCTTCAAGTTGCTAAAATACACTAATGACAGCAACAAGTTTGAGTCTACAACATTTAGTTAAGGTGTGAGAGCCAAAATGAACTTTGTATTGCTGTAAACGCGTTTTCAGCACCTGATTGTACACTTCAGGTGAAACTGTCAAAATCTTCAAAATGAGCAAAAGCACAATGAAATGAATGCTGGAATCATCTTCAAGTTGCTAAAATACACTAATGACAGCAAAAAGTTTGAGTCTACAACATTTAGTTAAGGTGTGAGAGCCTAAATGAACTTTTCATTGCTTTAAACGCGTTTTCAGCCCTTGATTGTACAATTCAGGTGAAACTGTCAAAATCTTCAAAATGAGCAAAAGCACAATGAAATTAATGCTGGAATCATCTTCAAGTTGCTAAAATACACTAATGACAGCAACAAGTTTGAGTCTACAACATTTAGTTAAGGTGTGAGATTCTAAATTAACTTTGTATTGCTGTAAACGCGTTTTCAGCCCCTGATTGTACACTTCAGGTGAAACTGTCAAAATCTTCAAAATGAGCAAAAGCACAATGAAATTAATGCTGGAATCATCTTCAAGTTGCTAAAATACACTAATGACAGTAAAAAGTTTGAGTGTACAACATTTAGTTAAGGTGTGAGAGCCAAAATGAACTTTGTATTGCTTTAAATGCACTTTCAGCCCGAATGTACACTTCAGGTGAAACTGTCAAAATCTTCAAAATGAGCAAAAGCACAATGAAATTAAGGCTGGAATCATCTTCAAGTTGCTAAAATACACTAATGACAGCAAAAAGTTTGAGTCTACAACATTTAGTTAAGGTGTGAGAGCCTAAATGAACTTTGTATTGCTGTAAACGCAATTTCAGCACCTGATTATACACTTCAGGTGAAACTGTCAAAATCTTCAAAATGAGCAAAAGCACAATGAAATTAATGCTGGAATCATCTTCAAGTTGCTAAAATACACTAATGACAGCAACAAGTTTGAGTCTACAACATTTAGTTAAGGTGTGAGAGCCAAAATGAACTTTGTATTGCTTTAAATGCATTATCAGGCCGATTGTACACTTCAGGTGAAACTGTCAAAATCTTCAAAATGAGCAAATGCACAATGAAATGAATGCTGGAATCATCTTCAAGTTGCTAAAATACACTAATGACAGCAAAAAGTTTGAGTCTACAACATTTAGTTAAGGTGTGAGAGCCAAAATGAACTTTTTATTGCTGTAAACGCGTTTTCAGCACCTGAATGTACACTTCAGGTGAAACTGTCAAAATCTTCAAAATGAGCAAAAGCACAATGAAATTAATGCTGGAATCATCTTCAAGTTGCTAAAATACACTAATGACAGCAACAAGTTTGAGTCTACAACATTTAGTTAAGGTGTGAGAGCCAAAATGAACTTTGTATTGCTTTAAATGCATTATCAGGCCAATTGTACACTTCAGGTGAAACTGTCAAAATCTTCAAAATGAGCAAAAGCACAATGAAATGAATGCTGGAATCATCTTCAAGTTGCTAAAATACACTAATGACAGCAAAAAGTTTGAGTCTACAACATTTAGTTAAGGTGTGAGAGCCTAAATGAACTTTCCATTGCTTTAAACGCGTTTTCAGCCCTTGATTGTACAATTCAGGTGAAACTGTCAAAATCTTCAAAATGAGCAAAAGCACAATGAAATTAATGCTGGAATCATCTTCAAGTTGCTAAAATACACTAATGACAGCAACAAGTTTGAGTCTACAACATTTAGTTAAGGTGTGAGAGCCTAAATTAACTTTTTATGGCTTTAAATGCATTTTCAGCACCTGATTGTACACTTCAGGTGAAACTGTCAAAATCTTCAAAATGAGCAAAAGCACAATGAAATTAATGCTGGAATCATCTTCAAGTTGCTAAAATACACTAATGACAGCAAAAAGTTTGAGTCTACAATATTTAGTTAAGGTGTGAGAGCCAAAATGAACTTTGTATTGCTTTAAAATTCATTTTCAGCCCGATTGTACACTTCAGGTGAAACTGTCAAAATCTTCAAAATGAGCAAAAGCACAATGAAATTAATGTTGGAATCATCTTCAAGTTGCTAAAATACACTAATGACAGCAAAAAGTTTGAGTCTACAACATTTAGTTGAGGTGTGAGAGCCTAAATGAACTTTGTATTGCTTTAAATGCATTTTCAGCCCGATTGTACACTTCAGGTAAAACTGTCAAAATCTTCAAAATGAGCAAAAGCACAATGAAATTAATGCTGGAATCATCTTCAAGTTGCTAAAATACACTAATGACAGCAACAAGTTTGAGTCTACAACATTTAGTTAAGGTGTGAGAGCCAAAATGAACTTTGTATTGCTGTAAACGCGTTTTCAGCACCTGATTGTACACTTCAGGTGAAACTGTCAAAATCTTCAAAATGAGCAAAAGCACAATGAAATGAATGCTGGAATCATCTTCAAGTTGCTAAAATACACTAATGACAGCAAAAAGTTTGAGTCTACAACATTTAGTTAAGGTGTGAGAGCCTAAATGAACTTTTCATTGCTTTAAACGCGTTTTCAGCCCTTGATTGTACAATTCAGGTGAAACTGTCAAAATCTTCAAAATGAGCAAAAGCACAATGAAATTAATGCTGGAATCATCTTCAAGTTGCTAAAATACACTAATGACAGCAACAAGTTTGAGTCTACAACATTTAGTTAAGGTGTGAGATTCTAAATTAACTTTGTATTGCTGTAAACGCGTTTTCAGCCCCTGATTGTACACTTCAGGTGAAACTGTCAAAATCTTCAAAATGAGCAAAAGCACAATGAAATTAATGCTGGAATCATCTTCAAGTTGCTAAAATACACTAATGACAGTAAAAAGTTTGAGTGTACAACATTTAGTTAAGGTGTGAGAGCCAAAATGAACTTTGTATTGCTTTAAATGCACTTTCAGCCCGAATGTACACTTCAGGTGAAACTGTCAAAATCTTCAAAATGAGCAAAAGCACAATGAAATTAAGGCTGGAATCATCTTCAAGTTGCTAAAATACACTAATGACAGCAAAAAGTTTGAGTCTACAACATTTAGTTAAGGTGTGAGAGCCTAAATGAACTTTGTATTGCTGTAAACGCAATTTCAGCACCTGATTATACACTTCAGGTGAAACTGTCAAAATCTTCAAAATGAGCAAAAGCACAATGAAATTAATGCTGGAATCATCTTCAAGTTGCTAAAATACACTAATGACAGCAACAAGTTTGAGTCTACAACATTTAGTTAAGGTGTGAGAGCCAAAATGAACTTTGTATTGCTTTAAATGCATTATCAGGCCGATTGTACACTTCAGGTGAAACTGTCAAAATCTTCAAAATGAGCAAATGCACAATGAAATGAATGCTGGAATCATCTTCAAGTTGCTAAAATACACTAATGACAGCAAAAAGTTTGAGTCTACAACATTTAGTTAAGGTGTGAGAGCCAAAATGAACTTTTTATTGCTGTAAACGCGTTTTCAGCACCTGAATGTACACTTCAGGTGAAACTGTCAAAATCTTCAAAATGAGCAAAAGCACAATGAAATTAATGCTGGAATCATCTTCAAGTTGCTAAAATACACTAATGACAGCAACAAGTTTGAGTCTACAACATTTAGTTAAGGTGTGAGAGCCAAAATGAACTTTGTATTGCTTTAAATGCATTATCAGGCCAATTGTACACTTCAGGTGAAACTGTCAAAATCTTCAAAATGAGCAAAAGCACAATGAAATGAATGCTGGAATCATCTTCAAGTTGCTAAAATACACTAATGACAGCAAAAAGTTTGAGTCTACAACATTTAGTTAAGGTGTGAGAGCCTAAATGAACTTTCCATTGCTTTAAACGCGTTTTCAGCCCTTGATTGTACAATTCAGGTGAAACTGTCAAAATCTTCAAAATGAGCAAAAGCACAATGAAATTAATGCTGGAATCATCTTCAAGTTGCTAAAATACACTAATGACAGCAACAAGTTTGAGTCTACAACATTTAGTTAAGGTGTGAGAGCCTAAATTAACTTTTTATGGCTTTAAATGCATTTTCAGCACCTGATTGTACACTTCAGGTGAAACTGTCAAAATCTTCAAAATGAGCAAAAGCACAATGAAATTAATGCTGGAATCATCTTCAAGTTGCTAAAATACACTAATGACAGCAAAAAGTTTGAGTCTACAATATTTAGTTAAGGTGTGAGAGCCAAAATGAACTTTGTATTGCTTTAAAATTCATTTTCAGCCCGATTGTACACTTCAGGTGAAACTGTCAAAATCTTCAAAATGAGCAAAAGCACAATGAAATTAATGCTGGAATCATCTTCAAGTTGCTAAAATACACTAATGACAGCAAAAAGTTTGAGTCTACAACATTTAGTTGAGGTGTGAGAGCCTAAATTAACTTTTTATGGCTTTAAATGCATTTTCAGCACCTGATTGTACACTTCAGGTGAAACTGTCAAAATCTTCAAAATGAGCAAAAGCACAATGAAATTAATGCTGGAATCATCTTCAAGTTGCTAAAATACACTAATGACAGCAAAAAGTTTGAGTCTACAACATTTAGTTGAGGTGTGAGAGCCTAAATGAACTTTGTATTGCTTTAAATGCATTTTCAGCCCGATTGTACACTTCAGGTAAAACTGTCAAAATCTTCAAAATGAGCAAAAGCACAATGAAATTAATGCTGGAATCATCTTCAAGTTGCTAAAATACACTAATGACAGCAACAAGTTTGAGTCTACAACATTTAGTTAAGGTGTGAGAGCCAAAATGAACTTTGTATTGCTTTAAAATTCATTTTCAGCCCGATTGTACACTTCAGGTGAAACTGTCAAAATCTTCAAAATGAGCAAAAGCACAATGAAATTAATGTTGGAATCATCATCAAGTTGATAAAATACACTAATGACAGCAAAAAGTTTGAGTCTACAACATTTAGTTGAGGTGTGAGAGCCTAAATGAACTTTGTATTGCTTTAAATGCATTTTCAGCCCGATTGTACACTTCAGGTAAAACTGTCAAAATCTTCAAAATGAGCAAAAGCACAATGAAATTAATGCTGGAATCATCTTCAAGTTGCTAAAATACACTAATGACAGCAACAAGTTTGAGTCTACAACATTTAGTTAAGGTGTGAGAGCCAAAATGAACTTTTTATTGCTGTAAACGCGTTTTCAGCACCTGAATGTACACTTCAGGTGAAACTGTCAAAATCTTCAAAATGAGCAAAAGCACAATGAAATTAATGCTGGAATCATCTTCAAGTTGCTAAAATACACTAATGACAGCAAAAGGTTTGAGTCTACAACATTTAGTTAAGGTGTGAGAGCAAAAATTAACTTTGTATTGCTTTAAATTCATTTTCAGCCCGATAGTACACTTCAGGTGAAACTGTCAAAATCTTCAAAATGAGCAAAAGCACAATGAAATTAATGCTGGAATCATCTTCAGGTTGCTAAAATACACTAATGACAGCAAAAAGTTTTAGTCTACAACATTTAGTTAAGGTGTGAGAGCCAAAATGAACTTTGTATTGCTGTAAACGCGTTTTCAGCACCTGATTGTACACTTCAGGTGAAAATGTCAAAATCTTCAAAATGAGCAAAAAGCACAATGAAATTAATGCTGGAATCATCTTCAAGTTGCTAAAATACACTAATGACAGCAAAAAGTTTGAGTCTACAACATTTAGTTAAGGTGTGAGAGCCAAAATTAACTTTGTATTGCTTTAAAATTCATTTTCAGTCCGATTGTACACTTCAGGTGAAACTGTCAAAATCTTCAAAATGAGCAAAAGCACAATGAAATGAATGCTGGAATCATCTTCAAGTTGCTAAAATACACTAATGACAGCAACAAGTTTGAGTCTACAACATTTAGTTAAGGTGTGAGAGCCAAAATGAACTTTGTATTGCTTTAAAATTCATTTTCAGCCCGATTGTACACTTCAGGTGAAACTGTCAAAATCTTCAAAATGAGCAAAAGCACAATGAAATTAATGCTGGAATCATCTTCAAGTTGCTAAAATACACTAATGACAGCAAAAAGTTTGAGTCTACAACATTTAGTTGAGGTGTGAGAGCCTAAATGAACTTTGTATTGCTTTAAATGCATTTTCAGCCCGATTGTACACTTCAGGTAAAACTGTCAAAATCTTCAAAATGAGCAAAAGCACAATGAAATTAATGCTGGAATCATCTTCAAGTTGCTAAAATACACTAATGACAGCAACAAGTTTGAGTCTACAACATTTAGTTAAGGTGTGAGAGCCAAAATGAACTTTTTATTGCTGTAAACGCGTTTTCAGCACCTGAATGTACACTTCAGGTGAAACTGTCAAAATCTTCAAAATGAGCAAAAGCAAAATGAAATTAATGCTGGAATCATCTTCAAGTTGCTAAAATACACTAATGACAGCAAAAGGTTTGAGTCTACAACATTTAGTTAAGGTGTGAGAGCAAAAATTTACTTTGTATTGCTTTAAATTCATTTTCAGCCCGATAGTACACTTCAGGTGAAACTGTCAAAATCTTCAAAATGAGCAAAAGCACAATGAAATTAATGCTGGAATCATCTTCAGGTTGCTAAAATACACTAATGACAGCAAAAAGTTTTAGTCTACAACATTTAGTTAAGGTGTGAGAGCCAAAATGAACTTTGTATTGCTGTAAACGCGTTTTCAGCACCTGATTGTACACTTCAGGTGAAAATGTCAAAATCTTCAAAATGAGCAAAAAGCACAATGAAATTAATGCTGGAATCATCTTCAAGTTGCTAAAATACACTAATGACAGCAAAAAGTTTGAGTCTACAACATTTAGTTAAGGTGTGAGAGCCAAAATTAACTTTGTATTGCTTTAAAATTCATTTTCAGCCCGATTGTACACTTCAGGTGAAACTGTCAAAATCTTCAAAATGAGCAAAAGCACAATGAAATGAATGCTGGAATCATCTTCAAGTTGCTAAAATACACTAATGACAGCAAAAAGTTTGAGTCTAAAACATTTAGTTAAGGTGTGAGAGCCTAAATGAACTTTCCATTGCTTTAAACGCGTTTTCAGCCCTTGATTGTACAATTCAGGTGAAACTGTCAAAATCTTCAAAATGAGCAAAAGCACAATGAAATTAATGCTGGAATCATCTTCAAGTTGCTAAAATACACTAATGACAGCAACAAGTTTGAGTCTACAACATTTAGTTAAGGTGTGAGAGCCAAAATGAACTTTGTATTGCTGTAAACGCGTTTTCAGCACCTGATTGTACACTTCAGGTGAAACTGTCAAAATCTTCAAAATGAGCAAAAGCACAATGAAATGAATGCTGGAATCATCTTCAAGTTGCTAAAATACACTAATGACAGCAAAAAGTTTGAGTCTACAACATTTAGTTAAGGTGTGAGAGCCTAAATGAACTTTTCATTGCTTTAAACGCGTTTTCAGCCCTTGATTGTACAATTCAGGTGAAACTGTCAAAATCTTCAAAATGAGCAAAAGCACAATGAAATTAATGCTGGAATCATCTTCAAGTTGCTAAAATACACTAATGACAGCAACAAGTTTGAGTCTACAACATTTAGTTAAGGTGTGAGATTCTAAATTAACTTTGTATTGCTGTAAACGCGTTTTCAGCCCCTGATTGTACACTTCAGGTGAAACTGTCAAAATCTTCAAAATGAGCAAAAGCACAATGAAATTAATGCTGGAATCATCTTCAAGTTGCTAAAATACACTAATGACAGTAAAAAGTTTGAGTGTACAACATTTAGTTAAGGTGTGAGAGCCAAAATGAACTTTGTATTGCTTTAAATGCACTTTCAGCCCGAATGTACACTTCAGGTGAAACTGTCAAAATCTTCAAAATGAGCAAAAGCACAATGAAATTAAGGCTGGAATCATCTTCAAGTTGCTAAAATACACTAATGACAGCAAAAAGTTTGAGTCTACAACATTTAGTTAAGGTGTGAGAGCCTAAATGAACTTTGTATTGCTGTAAACGCAATTTCAGCACCTGATTATACACTTCAGGTGAAACTGTCAAAATCTTCAAAATGAGCAAAAGCACAATGAAATTAATGCTGGAATCATCTTCAAGTTGCTAAAATACACTAATGACAGCAACAAGTTTGAGTCTACAACATTTAGTTAAGGTGTGAGAGCCAAAATGAACTTTGTATTGCTTTAAATGCATTATCAGGCCGATTGTACACTTCAGGTGAAACTGTCAAAATCTTCAAAATGAGCAAATGCACAATGAAATGAATGCTGGAATCATCTTCAAGTTGCTAAAATACACTAATGACAGCAAAAAGTTTGAGTCTACAACATTTGGTTAAGGTGTGAGAGCCAAAATTAACTTTGTATTGCTTTAAAATTCATTTTCAGCCCGATTGTACACTTCAGGTGAAACTGTCAAAATCTTCAAAATGAGCAAAAGCACAATGAAATTAATGCTGGAATCATCTTCAAGTTGCTAAAATACACTAATGACAGCAACAAGTTTGAGTCTACAACATTTAGTTAAGGTGTGAGAGCCAAAATGAACTTTGTATTGCTTTAAATGCATTATCAGGCCAATTGTACACTTCAGGTGAAACTGTCAAAATCTTCAAAATGAGCAAAAGCACAATGAAATGAATGCTGGAATCATCTTCAAGTTGCTAAAATACACTAATGACAGCAAAAAGTTTGAGTCTACAACATTTAGTTAAGGTGTGAGAGCCTAAATGAACTTTCCATTGCTTTAAACGCGTTTTCAGCCCTTGATTGTACAATTCAGGTGAAACTGTCAAAATCTTCAAAATGAGCAAAAGCACAATGAAATTAATGCTGGAATCATCTTCAAGTTGCTAAAATACACTAATGACAGCAACAAGTTTGAGTCTACAACATTTAGTTAAGGTGTGAGAGCCTAAATTAACTTTTTATGGCTTTAAATGCATTTTCAGCACCTGATTGTACACTTCAGGTGAAACTGTCAAAATCTTCAAAATGAGCAAAAGCACAATGAAATTAATGCTGGAATCATCTTCAAGTTGCTAAAATACACTAATGACAGCAAAAAGTTTGAGTCTACAATATTTAGTTAAGGTGTGAGAGCCAAAATGAACTTTGTATTGCTTTAAAATTCATTTTCAGCCCGATTGTACACTTCAGGTGAAACTGTCAAAATCTTCAAAATGAGCAAAAGCACAATGAAATTAATGTTGGAATCATCTTCAAGTTGCTAAAATACACTAATGACAGCAAAAAGTTTGAGTCTACAACATTTAGTTGAGGTGTGAGAGCCTAAATGAACTTTGTATTGCTTTAAATGCATTTTCAGCCCGATTGTACACTTCAGGTAAAACTGTCAAAATCTTCAAAATGAGCAAAAGCACAATGAAATTAATGCTGGAATCATCTTCAAGTTGCTAAAATACACTAATGACAGCAACAAGTTTGAGTCTACAACATTTAGTTAAGGTGTGAGAGCCAAAATGAACTTTGTATTGCTTTAAAATTCATTTTCAGCCCGATTGTACACTTCAGGTGAAACTGTCAAAATCTTCAAAATGAGCAAAAGCACAATGAAATTAATGTTGGAATCATCATCAAGTTGATAAAATACACTAATGACAGCAAAAAGTTTGAGTCTACAACATTTAGTTGAGGTGTGAGAGCCTAAATGAACTTTGTATTGCTTTAAATGCATTTTCAGCCCGATTGTACACTTCAGGTAAAACTGTCAAAATCTTCAAAATGAGCAAAAGCACAATGAAATTAATGCTGGAATCATCTTCAAGTTGCTAAAATACACTAATGACAGCAACAAGTTTGAGTCTACAACATTTAGTTAAGGTGTGAGAGCCAAAATGAACTTTTTATTGCTGTAAACGCGTTTTCAGCACCTGAATGTACACTTCAGGTGAAACTGTCAAAATCTTCAAAATGAGCAAAAGCACAATGAAATTAATGCTGGAATCATCTTCAAGTTGCTAAAATACACTAATGACAGCAAAAGGTTTGAGTCTACAACATTTAGTTAAGGTGTGAGAGCAAAAATTAACTTTGTATTGCTTTAAATTCATTTTCAGCCCGATAGTACACTTCAGGTGAAACTGTCAAAATCTTCAAAATGAGCAAAAGCACAATGAAATTAATGCTGGAATCATCTTCAGGTTGCTAAAATACACTAATGACAGCAAAAAGTTTTAGTCTACAACATTTAGTTAAGGTGTGAGAGCCAAAATGAACTTTGTATTGCTGTAAACGCGTTTTCAGCACCTGATTGTACACTTCAGGTGAAAATGTCAAAATCTTCAAAATGAGCAAAAAGCACAATGAAATTAATGCTGGAATCATCTTCAAGTTGCTAAAATACACTAATGACAGCAAAAAGTTTGAGTCTACAACATTTAGTTAAGGTGTGAGAGCCAAAATTAACTTTGTATTGCTTTAAAATTCATTTTCAGCCCGATTGTACACTTCAGGTGAAACTGTCAAAATCTTCAAAATGAGCAAAAGCACAATGAAATGAATGCTGGAATCATCTTCAAGTTGCTAAAATACACTAATGACAGCAACAAGTTTGAGTCTACAACATTTAGTTAAGGTGTGAGAGCCAAAATGAACTTTGTATTGCTTTAAAATTCATTTTCAGCCCGATTGTACACTTCAGGTGAAACTGTCAAAATCTTCAAAATGAGCAAAAGCACAATGAAATTAATGCTGGAATCATCTTCAAGTTGCTAAAATACACTAATGACAGCAAAAAGTTTGAGTCTACAACATTTAGTTAAGGTGTGAGAGCCAAAATGAACTTTTTATTGCTGTAAACGCGTTTTCAGCACCTGAATGTACACTTCAGGTGAAACTGTCAAAATCTTCAAAATGAGCAAAAGCAAAATGAAATTAATGCTGGAATCATCTTCAAGTTGCTAAAATACACTAATGACAGCAAAAGGTTTGAGTCTACAACATTTAGTTAAGGTGTGAGAGCAAAAATTTACTTTGTATTGCTTTAAATTCATTTTCAGCCCGATAGTACACTTCAGGTGAAACTGTCAAAATCTTCAAAATGAGCAAAAGCACAATGAAATTAATGCTGGAATCATCTTCAGGTTGCTAAAATACACTAATGACAGCAAAAAGTTTTAGTCTACAACATTTAGTTAAGGTGTGAGAGCCAAAATGAACTTTGTATTGCTGTAAACGCGTTTTCAGCACCTGATTGTACACTTCAGGTGAAAATGTCAAAATCTTCAAAATGAGCAAAAAGCACAATGAAATTAATGCTGGAATCATCTTCAAGTTGCTAAAATACACTAATGACAGCAAAAAGTTTGAGTCTACAACATTTAGTTAAGGTGTGAGAGCCAAAATTAACTTTGTATTGCTTTAAAATTCATTTTCAGCCCGATTGTACACTTCAGGTGAAACTGTCAAAATCTTCAAAATGAGCAAAAGCACAATGAAATGAATGCTGGAATCATCTTCAAGTTGCTAAAATACACTAATGACAGCAAAAAGTTTGAGTCTACAACATTTAGTTAAGGTGTGAGAGCCTAAATGAACTTTCCATTGCTTTAAACGCGTTTTCAGCCCTTGATTGTACAATTCAGGTGAAACTGTCAAAATCTTCAAAATGAGCAAAAGCACAATGAAATTAATGCTGGAATCATCTTCAAGTTGCTAAAATACACTAATGACAGCAACAAGTTTGAGTCTACAACATTTAGTTAAGGTGTGAGAGCCAAAATGAACTTTGTATTGCTGTAAACGCGTTTTCAGCACCTGATTGTACACTTCAGGTGAAACTGTCAAAATCTTCAAAATGAGCAAAAGCACAATGAAATGAATGCTGGAATCATCTTCAAGTTGCTAAAATACACTAATGACAGCAAAAAGTTTGAGTCTACAACATTTAGTTAAGGTGTGAGAGCCTAAATGAACTTTTCATTGCTTTAAACGCGTTTTCAGCCCTTGATTGTACAATTCAGGTGAAACTGTCAAAATCTTCAAAATGAGCAAAAGCACAATGAAATTAATGCTGGAATCATCTTCAAGTTGCTAAAATACACTAATGACAGCAACAAGTTTGAGTCTACAACATTTAGTTAAGGTGTGAGATTCTAAATTAACTTTGTATTGCTGTAAACGCGTTTTCAGCCCCTGATTGTACACTTCAGGTGAAACTGTCAAAATCTTCAAAATGAGCAAAAGCACAATGAAATTAATGCTGGAATCATCTTCAAGTTGCTAAAATACACTAATGACAGTAAAAAGTTTGAGTGTACAACATTTAGTTAAGGTGTGAGAGCCAAAATGAACTTTGTATTGCTTTAAATGCACTTTCAGCCCGAATGTACACTTCAGGTGAAACTGTCAAAATCTTCAAAATGAGCAAAAGCACAATGAAATTAAGGCTGGAATCATCTTCAAGTTGCTAAAATACACTAATGACAGCAAAAAGTTTGAGTCTACAACATTTAGTTAAGGTGTGAGAGCCTAAATGAACTTTGTATTGCTGTAAACGCAATTTCAGCACCTGATTATACACTTCAGGTGAAACTGTCAAAATCTTCAAAATGAGCAAAAGCACAATGAAATTAATGCTGGAATCATCTTCAAGTTGCTAAAATACACTAATGACAGCAACAAGTTTGAGTCTACAACATTTAGTTAAGGTGTGAGAGCCAAAATGAACTTTGTATTGCTTTAAATGCATTATCAGGCCGATTGTACACTTCAGGTGAAACTGTCAAAATCTTCAAAATGAGCAAATGCACAATGAAATGAATGCTGGAATCATCTTCAAGTTGTTAAAATACACTAATGACAGCAAAAAGTTTGAGTCTACAACATTTAGTAAAGGTGTGAGAGCCTAAATGAACTTTTCATTGCTTTAAACGCGTTTTCAGCCCTTGATTGTACAATTCAGGTGAAACTGTCAAAATCTTCAAAATGAGCAAAAGCACAATGAAATTAATGCTGGAATCATCTTCAAGTTGCTAAAATACACTAATGACAGCAAAAAGTTTGAGTCTACAACATTTAGTTAAGGTGTGAGAGCCAAAATTAACTTTGTATTGCTTTAAAATTCATTTTCAGCCCGATTGTACACTTCAGGTGAAACTGTCAAAATCTTCAAAATGAGCAAAAGCACAATGAAATGAATGCTGGAATCATCTTCAAGTTGCTAAAATACACTAATGACAGCAAAAAGTTTGAGTCTACAACATTTAGTTAAGGTGTGAGAGCCTAAATGAACTTTTCATTGCTTTAAACGCGTTTTCAGCCCGATTGTACACTTCAGGTAAAACTGTCAAAATCTTCAAAATGAGCAAAAGCACAATGAAATTAATGCTGGAATCATCTTCAAGTTGCTAAAATACACTAATGACAGCAAAAAGTTTGTGTCTACAACATTTAGTTAAGGTGTGAGAGCCAAAATGAACTTTTTATTGCTGTAAACGCGTTTTCAGCACCTGAATGTACACTTCAGGTGAAACTGTCAAAATCTTCAAAATGAGCAAAAGCACAATGAAATTAATGCTGGAATCATCTTCAAGTTGCTAAAATACACTAATGACAGCAAAAAGTTTGAGTCTACAACATTTAGTTAAGGTGTGAGAGCAAAAATTAACTTTGTATTGCTTTAAATGCATTTTCAGCCCGATAGTACACTTCAGGTGAAACTGTCAAAATCTTCAAAATGAGCAAAAGCACAATGAAATTAATGCTGGAATCATCTTCAGGTTGCTAAAATACACTAATGACAGCAAAAAGTTTTAGTCTACAACATTTAGTTAAGGTGTGAGAGCCAAAATGAACTTTGTATTGCTGTAAACGCGTTTTCAGCACCTGATTGTACACTTCAGGTGAAACTGTCAAAATCTTCAAAATGAGCAAAAGCACAATGAAATTAATGTTGGAATCATCTTCAAGTTGCTAAAATACACTAATGACAGCAAAAAGTTTGAGTCTACAACATTTAGTTGAGGTGTGAGAGCCTAAATGAACTTTGTATTGCTTTAAATGCATTTTCAGCCCGATTGTACACTTCAGGTAAAACTGTCAAAATCTTCAAAATGAGCAAAAGCACAATGAAATTAATGCTGGAATCATCTTCAAGTTGCTAAAATACACTAATGACAGCAAAAAGTTTGAGTCTACAACATTTAGTTAAGGTGTGAGAGCCAAAATGAACTTTGTATTGCTTTAAATGCATTATCAGGCCAATTGTACACTTCAGGTGAAACTGTCAAAATCTTCAAAATGAGCAAAAGCACAATGAAATGAATGCTGGAATCATCTTCAAGTTGCTAAAATACACTAATGACAGCAAAAAGTTTGAGTCTACAACATTTAGTTAAGGTGTGAGAGCCTAAATGAACTTTCCATTGCTTTAAACGCGTTTTCAGCCCTTGATTGTACAATTCAGGTGAAACTGTCAAAATCTTCAAAATGAGCAAAAGCACAATGAAATTAATGCTGGAATCATCTTCAAGTTGCTAAAATACACTAATGACAGCAACAAGTTTGAGTCTACAACATTTAGTTAAGGTGTGAGAGCCTAAATTAACTTTTTATGGCTTTAAATGCATTTTCAGCACCTGATTGTACACTTCAGGTGAAACTGTCAAAATCTTCAAAATGAGCAAAAGCACAATGAAATTAATGCTGGAATCATCTTCAAGTTGCTAAAATACACTAATGACAGCAAAAAGTTTGAGTCTACAATATTTAGTTAAGGTGTGAGAGCCAAAATGAACTTTGTATTGCTTTAAAATTCATTTTCAGCCCGATTGTACACTTCAGGTGAAACTGTCAAAATCTTCAAAATGAGCAAAAGCACAATGAAATCAATGTTGGAATCATCTTCAAGTTGCTAAAATACACTAATGACAGCAAAAAGTTTGAGTCTACAACATTTAGTTGAGGTGTGAGAGCCTAAATGAACTTTGTATTGCTTTAAATGCATTTTCAGCCCGATTGTACACTTCAGGTAAAACTGTCAAAATCTTCAAAATGAGCAAAAGCACAATGAAATTAATGCTGGAATCATCTTCAAGTTGCTAAAATACACTAATGACAGCAACAAGTTTGAGTCTACAACATTTAGTTAAGGTGTGAGAGCCAAAATGAACTTTGTATTGCTGTAAACGCGTTTTCAGCACCTGATTGTACACTTCAGGTGAAACTGTCAAAATCTTCAAAATGAGCAAAAGCACAATGAAATGAATGCTGGAATCATCTTCAAGTTGCTAAAATACACTAATGACAGCAAAAAGTTTGAGTCTACAACATTTAGTTAAGGTGTGAGAGCCAAAATGAACTTTGTATTGCTTTAAATGCACTTTCAGCCCGAATGTACACTTCAGGTGAAACTGTCAAAATCTTCAAAATGAGCAAAAGCACAATGAAATTAAGGCTGGAATCATCTTCAAGTTGCTAAAATACACTAATGACAGCAAAAAGTTTGAGTCTACAACATTTAGTTAAGGTGTGAGAGCCTAAATGAACTTTGTATTGCTGTAAACGCGTTTTCAGCACCTGATTATACACTTCAGGTGAAACTGTCAAAATCTTCAAAATGAGCAAAAGCACAATGAAGTTAATGCTGGAATCATCTTCAGTTTGCTAAAATACACTAATGACAGCAAAAAGTTTGAGTCTATAACATTTAGTTAAGGTGTGAGAGCCAAAATTAACTTTGTATTGCTTTAAAATTCATTTTCAGCCCGATTGTACACTTCAGGTGAAACTGTCAAAATCTTCAAAATGAGCAAAAGCACAATGAAATGAACGCTGGAATCATCTTCAAGTTGCTAAAATACACTAATGACAGCAAAAAGTTTGAGTCTACAACATTTAGTTAAGGTGTGAGAGCCAAAATGAACTTTTTATTGCTGTAAACGCGTTTTCAGCACCTGAATGTACATTTCAGGTGAAACTGTCAAAATCTTCAAAATGAGCAAAAGCACAATGAAATTAATGCTGGAATCATCTTCAGGTTGCTAAAATACACTAATGACAGCAAAAAGTTTTAGTCTACAACATTTAGTTAAGGTGTGAGAGCCAAAATGAACTTTGTATTGCTGTAAACGCGTTTTCAGCACCTGATTGTACACTTCAGGTGAAACTGTCAAAATCTTCAAAATGAGCAAAAGCACAATGAAATGAATGCTGGAATCATCTTCAAGTTGCTAAAATACACTAATGACAGCAAAAAGTTTGAGTCTACAATATTTAGTTAAGGTCTGAGAGCCAAAATGAACTTTGTATTGCTTTAAAATTCATTTTCAGCCCGATTGTACACTTCAGGTGAAACTGTCAAAATCTTCAAAATGAGCAAAAGCACAATGAAATTAATGTTGGAATCATCTTCAAGTTGCTAAAATACACTAATGACAGCAAAAAGTTTGAGTCTACAACATTTAGTTGAGGTGTGAGAGCCTAAATGAACTTTGTATTGCTGTAAACGCGTTTTCAGCACCTGATTGTACACTTCAGGTGAAACTGTCAAAATCTTCAAAATGAGCAAAAGCACAATGAAATTAATGCTGGAATCATCTTCAAGTTGCTAAAATACACTAATGACAGCAACAAGTTTGAGTCTACAACATTTAGTTAAGGTGTGAGAGCCAAAATGAACTTTGTATTGCTTTAAATGCATTATCAGGCCGATTGTACACTTCAGGTGAAACTGTCAAAATCTTCAAAATGAGCAAATGCACAATGAAATGAATGCTGGAATCATCTTCAAGTTGCTAAAATACACTAATGACAGCAAAAAGTTTGAGTCTACAACATTTAGTAAAGGTGTGAGAGCCTAAATGAACTTTTCATTGCTTTAAACGCGTTTTCAGCCCTTGATTGTACAATTCAGGTGAAACTGTCAAAATCTTCAAAATGAGCAAAAGCACAATGAAATTAATGCTGGAATCATCTTCAAGTTGCTAAAATACACTAATGACAGCAACAAGTTTGATTCTACAACATTTAGTTAAGGTGTGAGAGCCTAAATGAACTTTGTATTGCTTTAAATGCACTTTCAGCCCGAATGTACACTTCAGGTGAAACTGTCAAAATCTTCAAAATGAGCAAAAGCACAATGAAATTAAGGCTGGAATCATCTTCAAGTTGCTAAAATACACTAATGACAGCAAAAAGTTTGAGTCTACAACATTTAGTTAAGGTGTGAGAGCCTAAATGAACTTTGTATTGCTGTAAACGCGTTTTCAGCACCTGATTGTACACTTCAGGTGAAACTGTCAAAATCTTCAAAATGAGCAAAAGCACAATGAAATTAATGCTGGAATCATCTTCAGGTTGCTAAAATACACTAATGACAGCAAAAAGTTTGAGTCTACAACATTTAGTTAAGGTGTGAGAGCCAAAATTAACTTTGTATTGCTTTAAAATTCATTTTCAGCCCGATTGTACACTTCAGGTGAAACTGTCAAAATCTTCAAAATGAGCAAAAGCACAATGAAATGAATGCTGGAATCATCTTCAAGTTGCTAAAATACACTAATGACAGCAAAAAGTTTGAGTCTACAACATTTAGTTAAGGTGTGAGAGCCTAAATGAACTTTTCATTGCTTTAAACGCGTTTTCAGCCCTTGATTGTACAATTCAGGTGAAACTGTCAAAATCTTCAAAATGAGCAAAAGCACAATGAAATTAATGCTGGAATCATCTTCAAGTTGCTAAAATACACTAATGACAGCAAAAAGTTTGAGTCTACAACATTTAGTTAAGGTGTGAGAGCCAAAATTAACTTTGTATTGCTTTAAAATTCATTTTCAGCCCGATTGTACACTTCAGGTGAAACTGTCAAAATCTTCAAAATGAGCAAAAGCACAATGAAATGAATGCTGGAATCATCTTCAAGTTGCTAAAATACACTAATGACAGCAAAAAGTTTGAGTCTACAACATTTAGTTAAGGTGTGAGAGCCTAAATGAACTTTTCATTGCTTTAAACGCGTTTTCAGCCCGATTGTACACTTCAGGTAAAACTGTCAAAATCTTCAAAATGAGCAAAAGCACAATGAAATTAATGCTGGAATCATCTTCAAGTTGCTAAAATACACTAATGACAGCAAAAAGTTTGTGTCTACAACATTTAGTTAAGGTGTGAGAGCCAAAATGAACTTTTTATTGCTGTAAACGCGTTTTCAGCACCTGAATGTACACTTCAGGTGAAACTGTCAAAATCTTCAAAATGAGCAAAAGCACAATGAAATTAATGCTGGAATCATCTTCAAGTTGCTAAAATACACTAATGACAGCAAAAAGTTTGAGTCTACAACATTTAGTTAAGGTGTGAGAGCAAAAATTAACTTTGTATTGCTTTAAATGCATTTTCAGCCCGATAGTACACTTCAGGTGAAACTGTCAAAATCTTCAAAATGAGCAAAAGCACAATGAAATTAATGCTGGAATCATCTTCAGGTTGCTAAAATACACTAATGACAGCAAAAAGTTTTAGTCTACAACATTTAGTTAAGGTGTGAGAGCCAAAATGAACTTTGTATTGCTGTAAACGCGTTTTCAGCACCTGATTGTACACTTCAGGTGAAACTGTCAAAATCTTCAAAATGAGCAAAAGCACAATGAAATTAATGTTGGAATCATCTTCAAGTTGCTAAAATACACTAATGACAGCAAAAAGTTTGAGTCTACAACATTTAGTTGAGGTGTGAGAGCCTAAATGAACTTTGTATTGCTTTAAATGCATTTTCAGCCCGATTGTACACTTCAGGTAAAACTGTCAAAATCTTCAAAATGAGCAAAAGCACAATGAAATTAATGCTGGAATCATCTTCAAGTTGCTAAAATACACTAATGACAGCAAAAAGTTTGAGTCTACAACATTTAGTTAAGGTGTGAGAGCCAAAATGAACTTTGTATTGCTTTAAATGCATTATCAGGCCAATTGTACACTTCAGGTGAAACTGTCAAAATCTTCAAAATGAGCAAAAGCACAATGAAATGAATGCTGGAATCATCTTCAAGTTGCTAAAATACACTAATGACAGCAAAAAGTTTGAGTCTACAACATTTAGTTAAGGTGTGAGAGCCTAAATGAACTTTCCATTGCTTTAAACGCGTTTTCAGCCCTTGATTGTACAATTCAGGTGAAACTGTCAAAATCTTCAAAATGAGCAAAAGCACAATGAAATTAATGCTGGAATCATCTTCAAGTTGCTAAAATACACTAATGACAGCAACAAGTTTGAGTCTACAACATTTAGTTAAGGTGTGAGAGCCTAAATTAACTTTTTATGGCTTTAAATGCATTTTCAGCACCTGATTGTACACTTCAGGTGAAACTGTCAAAATCTTCAAAATGAGCAAAAGCACAATGAAATTAATGCTGGAATCATCTTCAAGTTGCTAAAATACACTAATGACAGCAAAAAGTTTGAGTCTACAATATTTAGTTAAGGTGTGAGAGCCAAAATGAACTTTGTATTGCTTTAAAATTCATTTTCAGCCCGATTGTACACTTCAGGTGAAACTGTCAAAATCTTCAAAATGAGCAAAAGCACAATGAAATTAATGTTGGAATCATCTTCAAGTTGCTAAAATACACTAATGACAGCAAAAAGTTTGAGTCTACAACATTTAGTTGAGGTGTGAGAGCCTAAATGAACTTTGTATTGCTTTAAATGCATTTTCAGCCCGATTGTACACTTCAGGTAAAACTGTCAAAATCTTCAAAATGAGCAAAAGCACAATGAAATTAATGCTGGAATCATCTTCAAGTTGCTAAAATACACTAATGACAGCAACAAGTTTGAGTCTACAACATTTAGTTAAGGTGTGAGAGCCAAAATGAACTTTGTATTGCTGTAAACGCGTTTTCAGCACCTGATTGTACACTTCAGGTGAAACTGTCAAAATCTTCAAAATGAGCAAAAGCACAATGAAATGAATGCTGGAATCATCTTCAAGTTGCTAAAATACACTAATGACAGCAAAAAGTTTGAGTCTACAACATTTAGTTAAGGTGTGAGAGCCAAAATGAACTTTGTATTGCTTTAAATGCACTTTCAGCCCGAATGTACACTTCAGGTGAAACTGTCAAAATCTTCAAAATGAGCAAAAGCACAATGAAATTAAGGCTGGAATCATCTTCAAGTTGCTAAAATACACTAATGACAGCAAAAAGTTTGAGTCTACAACATTTAGTTAAGGTGTGAGAGCCTAAATGAACTTTGTATTGCTGTAAACGCGTTTTCAGCACCTGATTATACACTTCAGGTGAAACTGTCAAAATCTTCAAAATGAGCAAAAGCACAATGAAGTTAATGCTGGAATCATCTTCAGGTTGCTAAAATACACTAATGACAGCAAAAAGTTTGAGTCTATAACATTTAGTTAAGGTGTGAGAGCCAAAATTAACTTTGTATTGCTTTAAAATTCATTTTCAGCCCGATTGTACACTTCAGGTGAAACTGTCAAAATCTTCAAAATGAGCAAAAGCACAATGAAATGAACGCTGGAATCATCTTCAAGTTGCTAAAATACACTAATGACAGCAAAAAGTTTGAGTCTACAACATTTAGTTAAGGTGTGAGAGCCAAAATGAACTTTTTATTGCTGTAAACGCGTTTTCAGCACCTGAATGTACATTTCAGGTGAAACTGTCAAAATCTTCAAAATGAGCAAAAGCACAATGAAATTAATGCTGGAATCATCTTCAAGTTGCTAAAATACACTAATGACAGCAAAAAGTTTGAGTCTACAACATTTAGTTAAGGTGTGAGAGCAAAAATTAACTTTTTATTGCTTTAAACGCGTTTTCAGCCCCTAATTGTACACTTCAGGTGAAAATGTCAAAATCTTCAAAATGAGCAAAAGCACAATGAAATTAATGCTTGAATCATCTTCATTTTGCTAAAATACACTAATGACAGCAAAAAGTTTGAGTCTACAACATTTAGTTAAGGTGTGAGAGCCAAAATGAACTTTTTATGGCTTTAAATGCATTTTCAGCCTGATTGTACACTTCAGGTGAAAATGTCAAAATCTTCAAAATGAGCAAAAGCACAATGAAATTAATGCTTGAATCATCTTCATTTTGCTAACATACACTAATGACAGCAAAAAGTTTGAGTCTACAACATTTAGTTAAGGTGTGAGAGCCAAAATGAACTTTTTATGGCTTTAAATGCATTTTCAGCCCGATAGTACACTTCAGGTGAAACTGTCAAAATCTTCAAAATGAGCAAAAGCACAATGAAATTAATGCTGGAATCATCTTCAGGTTGCTAAAATACAGTAATGACAGCAAAAAGTTTTAGTCTACAACATTTAGTTAAGGTGTGAGAGCCAAAATGAACTTTGTATTGCTGTAAACGCGTTTTCAGCACCTGATTGTACACTTCAGGTGAAACTGTCAAAATCTTCAAAATGAGCAAAAGCACAATGAAATGAATGCTGGAATCATCTTCAAGTTGCTAAAATACACTAATGACAGCAAAAAGTTTGAGTCTACAATATTTAGTTAAGGTCTGAGAGCCAAAATGAACTTTGTATTGCTTTAAAATTCATTTTCAGCCCGATTGTACACTTCAGGTGAAACTGTCAAAATCTTCAAAATGAGCAAAAGCACAATGAAATTAATGTTGGAATCATCTTCAAGTTGCTAAAATACACTAATGACAGCAAAAAGTTTGAGTCTACAACATTTAGTTGAGGTGTGAGAGCCTAAATGAACTTTGTATTGCTGTAAACGCGTTTTCAGCACCTGATTGTACACTTCAGGTGAAACTGTCAAAATCTTCAAAATGAGCAAAAGCACAATGAAATTAATGCTGGAATCATCTTCAAGTTGCTAAAATACACTAATGACAGCAACAAGTTTGAGTCTACAACATTTAGTTAAGGTGTGAGAGCCAAAATGAACTTTGTATTGCTTTAAATGCATTATCAGGCCGATTGTACACTTCAGGTGAAACTGTCAAAATCTTCAAAATGAGCAAATGCACAATGAAATGAATGCTGGAATCATCTTCAAGTTGCTAAAATACACTAATGACAGCAAAAAGTTTGAGTCTACAACATTTAGTAAAGGTGTGAGAGCCTAAATGAACTTTTCATTGCTTTAAACGCGTTTTCAGCCCTTGATTGTACAATTCAGGTGAAACTGTCAAAATCTTCAAAATGAGCAAAAGCACAATGAAATTAATGCTGGAATCATCTTCAAGTTGCTAAAATACACTAATGACAGCAACAAGTTTGATTCTACAACATTTAGTTAAGGTGTGAGAGCCTAAATGAACTTTGTATTGCTTTAAATGCACTTTCAGCCCGAATGTACACTTCAGGTGAAACTGTCAAAATCTTCAAAATGAGCAAAAGCACAATGAAATTAAGGCTGGAATCATCTTCAAGTTGCTAAAATACACTAATGACAGCAAAAAGTTTGAGTCTACAACATTTAGTTAAGGTGTGAGAGCCTAAATGAACTTTGTATTGCTGTAAACGCGTTTTCAGCACCTGATTGTACACTTCAGGTGAAACTGTCAAAATCTTCAAAATGAGCAAAAGCACAATGAAATTAATGCTGGAATCATCTTCAGGTTGCTAAAATACACTAATGACAGCAAAAAGTTTGAGTCTACAATATTTAGTTAAGGTCTGAGAGCCAAAATGAACTTTGTATTGCTTTAAAATTCATTTTCAGCCCGATTGTACACTTCAGGTGAAACTGTCAAAATCTTCAAAATGAGCAAAAGCACAATGAAATTAATGTTGGAATCATCTTCAAGTTGCTAAAATACACTAATGACAGCAAAAAGTTTGAGTCTACAACATTTAGTTGAGGTGTGAGAGCCTAAATGAACTTTGTATTGCTGTAAACGCGTTTTCAGCACCTGATTGTACACTTCAGGTGAAACTGTCAAAATCTTCAAAATGAGCAAAAGCACAATGAAATTAATGCTGGAATCATCTTCAAGTTGCTAAAATACACTAATGACAGCAACAAGTTTGAGTCTACAACATTCAGTTAAGGTGTGAGAGCCAAAATGAACTTTGTATTGCTTTAAATGCATTATCAGGCCGATTGTACACTTCAGGTGAAACTGTCAAAATCTTCAAAATGAGCAAATGCACAATGAAATGAATGCTGGAATCATCTTCAAGTTGCTAAAATACACTAATGACAGCAAAAAGTTTGAGTCTACAACATTTAGTAAAGGTGTGAGAGCCTAAATGAACTTTTCATTGCTTTAAACGCGTTTTCAGCCCTTGATTGTACAATTCAGGTGAAACTGTCAAAATCTTCAAAATGAGCAAAAGCACAATGAAATTAATGCTGGAATCATCTTCAAGTTGCTAAAATACACTAATGACAGCAACAAGTTTGATTCTACAACATTTAGTTAAGGTGTGAGAGCCTAAATGAACTTTGTATTGCTTTAAATGCACTTTCAGCCCGAATGTACACTTCAGGTGAAACTGTCAAAATCTTCAAAATGAGCAAAAGCACAATGAAATTAAGGCTGGAATCATCTTCAAGTTGCTAAAATACACTAATGACAGCAAAAAGTTTGAGTCTACAACATTTAGTTAAGGTGTGAGAGCCTAAATGAACTTTGTATTGCTGTAAACGCGTTTTCAGCACCTGATTGTACACTTCAGGTGAAACTGTCAAAATCTTCAAAATGAGCAAAAGCACAATGAAATTAATGCTGGAATCATCTTCAGGTTGCTAAAATACACTAATGACAGCAAAAAGTTTGAGTCTACAACATTTAGTTAAGGTGTGAGAGCCAAAATTAACTTTGTATTGCTTTAAAATTCATTTTCAGCCCGATTGTACACTTCAGGTGAAACTGTCAAAATCTTCAAAATGAGCAAAAGCACAATGAAATGAATGCTGGAATCATCTTCAAGTTGCTAAAATACACTAATGACAGCAAAAAGTTTGAGTCTACAACATTTAGTTAAGGTGTGAGAGCCTAAATGAACTTTTCATTGCTTTAAACGCGTTTTCAGCCCGATTGTACACTTCAGGTAAAACTGTCAAAATCTTCAAAATGAGCAAAAGCACAATGAAATTAATGCTGGAATCATCTTCAAGTTGCTAAAATACACTAATGACAGCAAAAAGTTTGTGTCTACAACATTTAGTTAAGGTGTGAGAGCCAAAATGAACTTTTTATTGCTGTAAACGCGTTTTCAGCACCTGAATGTACACTTCAGGTGAAACTGTCAAAATCTTCAAAATGAGCAAAAGCACAATGAAATTAATGCTGGAATCATCTTCAAGTTGCTAAAATACACTAATGACAGCAAAAAGTTTGAGTCTACAACATTTAGTTAAGGTGTGAGAGCAAAAATTAACTTTGTATTGCTTTAAATGCATTTTCAGCCCGATAGTACACTTCAGGTGAAACTGTCAAAATCTTCAAAATGAGCAAAAGCACAATGAAATTAATGCTGGAATCATCTTCAGGTTGCTAAAATACACTAATGACAGCAAAAAGTTTTAGTCTACAACATTTAGTTAAGGTGTGAGAGCCAAAATGAACTTTGTATTGCTGTAAACGCGTTTTCAGCACCTGATTGTACACTTCAGGTGAAACTGTCAAAATCTTCAAAATGAGCAAAAGCACAATGAAATTAATGTTGGAATCATCTTCAAGTTGCTAAAATACACTAATGACAGCAAAAAGTTTGAGTCTACAACATTTAGTTGAGGTGTGAGAGCCTAAATGAACTTTGTATTGCTTTAAATGCATTTTCAGCCCGATTGTACACTTCAGGTAAAACTGTCAAAATCTTCAAAATGAGCAAAAGCACAATGAAATTAATGCTGGAATCATCTTCAAGTTGCTAAAATACACTAATGACAGCAACAAGTTTGAGTCTACAACATTTAGTTAAGGTGTGAGAGCCAAAATGAACTTTGTATTGCTTTAAATGCATTATCAGGCCAATTGTACACTTCAGGTGAAACTGTCAAAATCTTCAAAATGAGCAAAAGCACAATGAAATGAATGCTGGAATCATCTTCAAGTTGCTAAAATACACTAATGACAGCAAAAAGTTTGAGTCTACAACATTTAGTTAAGGTGTGAGAGCCTAAATGAACTTTCCATTGCTTTAAACGCGTTTTCAGCCCTTGATTGTACAATTCAGGTGAAACTGTCAAAATCTTCAAAATGAGCAAAAGCACAATGAAATTAATGCTGGAATCATCTTCAAGTTGCTAAAATACACTAATGACAGCAACAAGTTTGAGTCTACAACATTTAGTTAAGGTGTGAGAGCCTAAATTAACTTTTTATGGCTTTAAATGCATTTTCAGCACCTGATTGTACACTTCAGGTGAAACTGTCAAAATCTTCAAAATGAGCAAAAGCACAATGAAATTAATGCTGGAATCATCTTCAAGTTGCTAAAATACACTAATGACAGCAAAAAGTTTGAGTCTACAATATTTAGTTAAGGTGTGAGAGCCAAAATGAACTTTGTATTGCTTTAAAATTCATTTTCAGCCCGATTGTACACTTCAGGTGAAACTGTCAAAATCTTCAAAATGAGCAAAAGCACAATGAAATTAATGTTGGAATCATCTTCAAGTTGCTAAAATACACTAATGACAGCAAAAAGTTTGAGTGTACAACATTTAGTTGAGGTGTGAGAGCCTAAATGAACTTTGTATTGCTTTAAATTCATTTTCAGCCCGATTGTACACTTCAGGTAAAACTGTCAAAATCTTCAAAATGAGCAAAAGCACAATGAAATTAATGCTGGAATCATCTTCAAGTTGCTAAAATACACTAATGACAGCAACAAGTTTGAGTCTACAACATTTAGTTAAGGTGTGAGAGCCAAAATGAACTTTGTATTGCTTTAAAATTCATTTTCAGCCCGATTGTACACTTCAGGTGAAACTGTCAAAATCTTCAAAATGAGCAAAAGCACAATGAAATTAATGTTGGAATCATCTTCAAGTTGCTAAAATACACTAATGACAGCAAAAAGTTTGAGTCTACAACATTTAGTTGAGGTGTGAGAGCCTAAATGAACTTTGTATTGCTTTAAATGCATTTTCAGCCCGATTGTACACTTCAGGTAAAACTGTCAAAATCTTCAAAATGAGCAAAAGCACAATGAAATTAATGCTGGAATCATCTTCAAGTTGCTAAAATACACTAATGACAGCAACAAGTTTGAGTCTACAACATTTAGTTAAGGTGTGAGAGCCAAAATGAACTTTTTATTGCTGTAAACGCGTTTTCAGCACCTGAATGTACACTTCAGGTGAAACTGTCAAAATCTTCAAAATGAGCAAAAGCACAATGAAATTAATGCTGGAATCATCTTCAAGTTGCTAAAATACACTAATGACAGCAAAAGGTTTGAGTCTACAACATTTAGTTAAGGTGTGAGAGCAAAAATTAACTTTGTATTGCTTTAAATTCATTTTCAGCCCGATAGTACACTTCAGGTGAAACTGTCAAAATCTTCAAAATGAGCAAAAGCACAATGAAATTAATGCTGGAATCATCTTCAGGTTGCTAAAATACACTAATGACAGCAAAAAGTTTTAGTCTACAACATTTAGTTAAGGTGTGAGAGCCAAAATGAACTTTGTATTGCTGTAAACGCGTTTTCAGCACCTGATTGTACACTTCAGGTGAAAATGTCAAAATCTTCAAAATGAGCAAAAAGCACAATGAAATTAATGCTGGAATCATCTTCAAGTTGCTAAAATACACTAATGACAGCAAAAAGTTTGAGTCTACAACATTTAGTTAAGGTGTGAGAGCCAAAATTAACTTTGTATTGCTTTAAAATTCATTTTCAGCCCGATTGTACACTTCAGGTGAAACTGTCAAAATCTTCAAAATGAGCAAAAGCACAATGAAATGAATGCTGGAATCATCTTCAAGTTGCTAAAATACACTAATGACAGCAACAAGTTTGAGTCTACAACATTTAGTTAAGGTGTGAGAGCCAAAATGAACTTTGTATTGCTTTAAAATTCATTTTCAGCCCGATTGTACACTTCAGGTGAAACTGTCAAAATCTTCAAAATGAGCAAAAGCACAATGAAATTAATGTTGGAATCATCTTCAAGTTGCTAAAATACACTAATGACAGCAAAAAGTTTGAGTCTACAACATTTAGTTGAGGTGTGAGAGCCTAAATGAACTTTGTATTGCTTTAAATGCATTTTCAGCCCGATTGTACACTTCAGGTAAAACTGTCAAAATCTTCAAAATGAGCAAAAGCACAATGAAATTAATGCTGGAATCATCTTCAAGTTGCTAAAATACACTAATGACAGCAACAAGTTTGAGTCTACAACATTTAGTTAAGGTGTGAGAGCCAAAATGAACTTTTTATTGCTGTAAACGCGTTTTCAGCACCTGAATGTACACTTCAGGTGAAACTGTCAAAATCTTCAAAATGAGCAAAAGCAAAATGAAATTAATGCTGGAATCATCTTCAAGTTGCTAAAATACACTAATGACAGCAAAAGGTTTGAGTCTACAACATTTAGTTAAGGTGTGAGAGCAAAAATTTACTTTGTATTGCTTTAAATTCATTTTCAGCCCGATAGTACACTTCAGGTGAAACTGTCAAAATCTTCAAAATGAGCAAAAGCACAATGAAATTAATGCTGGAATCATCTTCAGGTTGCTAAAATACACTAATGACAGCAAAAAGTTTTAGTCTACAACATTTAGTTAAGGTGTGAGAGCCAAAATGAACTTTGTATTGCTGTAAACGCGTTTTCAGCACCTGATTGTACACTTCAGGTGAAACTGTCAAAATCTTCAAAATGAGCAAAAGCACAATGAAATTAATGTTGGAATCATCTTCAAGTTGCTAAAATACACTAATGACAGCAAAAAGTTTGAGTCTACAACATTTAGTTGAGGTGTGAGAGCCTAAATGAACTTTCTATTGCTTTAAATGCATTTTCAGCCCGATTGTACACTTCAGGTAAAACTGTCAAAATCTTCAAAATGAGCAAAAGCACAATGAAATTAATGCTGGAATCATCTTCAAGTTGCTAAAATACACTAATGACAGCAACAAGTTTGAGTCTACAACATTTAGTTAAGGTGTGAGAGCCAAAATGAACTTTGTATTGCTTTAAATGCATTATCAGGCCAATTGTACACTTCAGGTGAAACTGTCAAAATCTTCAAAATGAGCAAAAGCACAATGAAATGAATGCTGGAATCATCTTCAAGTTGCTAAAATACACTAATGACAGCAAAAAGTTTGAGTCTACAACATTTAGTTAAGGTGTGAGAGCCTAAATGAACTTTCCATTGCTTTAAACGCGTTTTCAGCCCTTGATTGTACAATTCAGGTGAAACTGTCAAAATCTTCAAAATGAGCAAAAGCACAATGAAATTAATGCTGGAATCATCTTCAAGTTGCTAAAATACACTAATGACAGCAACAAGTTTGAGTCTACAACATTTAGTTAAGGTGTGAGAGCCTAAATTAACTTTTTATGGCTTTAAATGCATTTTCAGCACCTGATTGTACACTTCAGGTGAAACTGTCAAAATCTTCAAAATGAGCAAAAGCACAATGAAATTAATGCTGGAATCATCTTCAAGTTGCTAAAATACACTAATGACAGCAAAAAGTTTGAGTCTACAATATTTAGTTAAGGTGTGAGAGCCAAAATGAACTTTGTATTGCTTTAAAATTCATTTTCAGCCCGATTGTACACTTCAGGTGAAACTGTCAAAATCTTCAAAATGAGCAAAAGCACAATGAAATTAATGTTGGAATCATCTTCAAGTTGCTAAAATACACTAATGACAGCAAAAAGTTTGAGTGTACAACATTTAGTTGAGGTGTGAGAGCCTAAATGAACTTTGTATTGCTTTAAATTCATTTTCAGCCCGATTGTACACTTCAGGTAAAACTGTCAAAATCTTCAAAATGAGCAAAAGCACAATGAAATTAATGCTGGAATCATCTTCAAGTTGCTAAAATACACTAATGACAGCAACAAGTTTGAGTCTACAACATTTAGTTAAGGTGTGAGAGCCAAAATGAACTTTGTATTGCTTTAAAATTCATTTTCAGCCCGATTGTACACTTCAGGTGAAACTGTCAAAATCTTCAAAATGAGCAAAAGCACAATGAAATTAATGTTGGAATCATCTTCAAGTTGCTAAAATACACTAATGACAGCAAAAAGTTTGAGTCTACAACATTTAGTTGAGGTGTGAGAGCCTAAATGAACTTTGTATTGCTTTAAATGCATTTTCAGCCCGATTGTACACTTCAGGTAAAACTGTCAAAATCTTCAAAATGAGCAAAAGCACAATGAAATTAATGCTGGAATCATCTTCAAGTTGCTAAAATACACTAATGACAGCAACAAGTTTGAGTCTACAACATTTAGTTAAGGTGTGAGAGCCAAAATGAACTTTTTATTGCTGTAAACGCGTTTTCAGCACCTGAATGTACACTTCAGGTGAAACTGTCAAAATCTTCAAAATGAGCAAAAGCACAATGAAATTAATGCTGGAATCATCTTCAAGTTGCTAAAATACACTAATGACAGCAAAAGGTTTGAGTCTACAACATTTAGTTAAGGTGTGAGAGCAAAAATTAACTTTGTATTGCTTTAAATTCATTTTCAGCCCGATAGTACACTTCAGGTGAAACTGTCAAAATCTTCAAAATGAGCAAAAGCACAATGAAATTAATGCTGGAATCATCTTCAGGTTGCTAAAATACACTAATGACAGCAAAAAGTTTTAGTCTACAACATTTAGTTAAGGTGTGAGAGCCAAAATGAACTTTGTATTGCTGTAAACGCGTTTTCAGCACCTGATTGTACACTTCAGGTGAAAATGTCAAAATCTTCAAAATGAGCAAAAAGCACAATGAAATTAATGCTGGAATCATCTTCAAGTTGCTAAAATACACTAATGACAGCAAAAAGTTTGAGTCTACAACATTTAGTTAAGGTGTGAGAGCCAAAATTAACTTTGTATTGCTTTAAAATTCATTTTCAGCCCGATTGTACACTTCAGGTGAAACTGTCAAAATCTTCAAAATGAGCAAAAGCACAATGAAATGAATGCTGGAATCATCTTCAAGTTGCTAAAATACACTAATGACAGCAACAAGTTTGAGTCTACAACATTTAGTTAAGGTGTGAGAGCCAAAATGAACTTTGTATTGCTTTAAAATTCATTTTCAGCCCGATTGTACACTTCAGGTGAAACTGTCAAAATCTTCAAAATGAGCAAAAGCACAATGAAATTAATGTTGGAATCATCTTCAAGTTGCTAAAATACACTAATGACAGCAAAAAGTTTGAGTCTACAACATTTAGTTGAGGTGTGAGAGCCTAAATGAACTTTGTATTGCTTTAAATGCATTTTCAGCCCGATTGTACACTTCAGGTAAAACTGTCAAAATCTTCAAAATGAGCAAAAGCACAATGAAATTAATGCTGGAATCATCTTCAAGTTGCTAAAATACACTAATGACAGCAACAAGTTTGAGTCTACAACATTTAGTTAAGGTGTGAGAGCCAAAATGAACTTTTTATTGCTGTAAACGCGTTTTCAGCACCTGAATGTACACTTCAGGTGAAACTGTCAAAATCTTCAAAATGAGCAAAAGCAAAATGAAATTAATGCTGGAATCATCTTCAAGTTGCTAAAATACACTAATGACAGCAAAAGGTTTGAGTCTACAACATTTAGTTAAGGTGTGAGAGCAAAAATTTACTTTGTATTGCTTTAAATTCATTTTCAGCCCGATAGTACACTTCAGGTGAAACTGTCAAAATCTTCAAAATGAGCAAAAGCACAATGAAATTAATGCTGGAATCATCTTCAGGTTGCTAAAATACACTAATGACAGCAAAAAGTTTTAGTCTACAACATTTAGTTAAGGTGTGAGAGCCAAAATGAACTTTGTATTGCTGTAAACGCGTTTTCAGCACCTGATTGTACACTTCAGGTGAAAATGTCAAAATCTTCAAAATGAGCAAAAAGCACAATGAAATTAATGCTGGAATCATCTTCAAGTTGCTAAAATACACTAATGACAGCAAAAAGTTTGAGTCTACAACATTTAGTTAAGGTGTGAGAGCCAAAATTAACTTTGTATTGCTTTAAAATTCATTTTCAGCCCGATTGTACACTTCAGGTGAAACTGTCAAAATCTTCAAAATGAGCAAAAGCACAATGAAATGAATGCTGGAATCATCTTCAAGTTGCTAAAATACACTAATGACAGCAAAAAGTTTGAGTCTACAACATTTAGTTAAGGTGTGAGAGCCTAAATGAACTTTCCATTGCTTTAAACGCGTTTTCAGCCCTTGATTGTACAATTCAGGTGAAACTGTCAAAATCTTCAAAATGAGCAAAAGCACAATGAAATTAATGCTGGAATCATCTTCAAGTTGCTAAAATACACTAATGACAGCAACAAGTTTGAGTCTACAACATTTAGTTAAGGTGTGAGAGCCAAAATGAACTTTGTATTGCTGTAAACGCGTTTTCAGCACCTGATTGTACACTTCAGGTGAAACTGTCAAAATCTTCAAAATGAGCAAAAGCACAATGAAATGAATGCTGGAATCATCTTCAAGTTGCTAAAATACACTAATGACAGCAAAAAGTTTGAGTCTACAACATTTAGTTAAGGTGTGAGAGCCTAAATGAACTTTTCATTGCTTTAAACGCGTTTTCAGCCCTTGATTGTACAATTCAGGTGAAACTGTCAAAGTCTTCAAAATGAGCAAAAGCACAATGAAATTAATGCTGGAATCATCTTCAAGTTGCTAAAATACACTAATGACAGCAACAAGTTTGAGTCTACAACATTTAGTTAAGGTGTGAGATTCTAAATTAACTTTGTATTGCTGTAAACGCGTTTTCAGCCCCTGATTGTACACTTCAGGTGAAACTGTCAAAATCTTCAAAATGAGCAAAAGCACAATGAAATTAATGCTGGAATCATCTTCAAGTTGCTAAAATACACTAATGACAGTAAAAAGTTTGAGTGTACAACATTTAGTTAAGGTGTGAGAGCCAAAATGAACTTTGTATTGCTTTAAATGCACTTTCAGCTCGAATGTACACTTCAGGTGAAACTGTCAAAATCTTCAAAATGAGCAAAAGCACAATGAAATTAAGGCTGGAATCATCTTCAAGTTGCTAAAATACACTAATGACAGCAAAAAGTTTGAGTCTACAACATTTAGTTAAGGTGTGAGAGCCTAAATGAACTTTGTATTGCTGTAAACGCGTTTTCAGCACCTGATTGTACACTTCAGGTGAAACTGTCAAAATCTTCAAAATGAGCAAAAGCACAATGAAATTAATGCTGGAATCATCTTCAGGTTGCTAAAATACACTAATGACAGCAAAAAGTTTGAGTCTACAACATTTAGTTAAGGTGTGAGAGCCAAAATTAACTTTGTATTGCTTTAAAATTCATTTTCAGCCCGATTGTACACTTCAGGTGAAACTGTCAAAATCTTCAAAATGAGCAAAAGCACAATGAATGCTGGAATCATCTTCAAGTTGCTAAAATACACTAATGACAGCAAAAAGTTTGAGTCTACAACATTTAGTTAAGGTGTGAGAGCAAAAATTAACTTTGTATTGCTTTAAATGCATTTTCAGCCCGATAGTAAACTTCAGGTGAAACTGTCAAAATCTTCAAAATGAGCAAAAGCACAATGAAATTAATGCTGGAATCATCTTCAGGTTGCTAAAATACACTAATGACAGCAAAAAGTTTTAGTCTACAACATTTAGTTAAGGTGTGAGAGCCAAAATGAACTTTGTATTGCTGTAAACGCGTTTTCAGCACCTGATTGTACACTTCAGGTGAAACTGTCAAAATCTTCAAAATGAGCAAAAGCACAATGAAATTAATGTTGGAATCATCTTCAAGTTGCTAAAATACACTAATGACAGCAAAAAGTTTGAGTCTACAAAATTTAGTTGAGGTGTGAGAGCCTAAATGAACTTTGTATTGCTTTAAATGCATTTTCAGCACGATTGTACACTTCAGGTAAAACTGTCAAAATCTTCAAAATGAGCAAAAGCACAATGAAATTAATGCTGGAATCATCTTCAAGTTGCTAAAATACACTAATGACAGCAAAAAGTTTGAGTCTACAACATTTAGTTAAGGTGTGAGAGCCAAAATGAACTTTGTATTGCTTTAAATGCATTATCAGGCCAATTGTACACTTCAGGTAAAACTGTCAAAATCTTCAAAATGAGCAAAAGCACAATGAAATTAATGCTGGAATCATCTTCAAGTTGCTAAAATACACTAATGACAGCAACAAGTTTGAGTCTACAACATTTAGTTAAGGTGTGAGAGCCTAAATTAACTTTTTATGGCTTTAAATGCATTTTCAGCACCTGATTGTACACTTCAGGTGAAACTGTCAAAATCTTCAAAATGAGCAAAAGCACAATGAAATTAATGCTGGAATCATCTTCAAGTTGCTAAAATACACTAATGACAGCAAAAAGTTTGAGTCTACAATATTTAGTTAAGGTGTGAGAGCCAAAATGAACTTTGTATTGCTTTAAAATTCATTTTCAGCCCGATTGTACACTTCAGGTGAAACTGTCAAAATCTTCAAAATGAGCAAAAGCACAATGAAATTAATGTTGGAATCATCTTCAAGTTGCTAAAATACACTAATGACAGCAAAAAGTTTGAGTCTACAACATTTAGTTGAGGTGTGAGAGCCTAAATGAACTTTGTATTGCTTTAAATGCATTTTCAGCCCGATTGTACACTTCAGGTAAAACTGTCAAAATCTTCAAAATGAGCAAAAGCACAATGAAATTAATGCTGGAATCATCTTCAAGTTGCTAAAATACACTAATGACAGCAACAAGTTTGAGTCTACAACATTTAGTTAAGGTGTGAGAGCCAAAATGAACTTTGTATTGCTTTAAAATTCATTTTCAGCCCGATTGTACACTTCAGGTGAAACTGTCAAAATCTTCAAAATGAGCAAAAGCACAATGAAATTAATGTTGGAATCATCTTCAAGTTGCTAAAATACACTAATGACAGCAAAAAGTTTGAGTCTACAACATTTAGTTGAGGTGTGAGAGCCTAAATGAACTTTGTATTGCTTTAAATGCATTTTCAGCCCGATTGTACACTTCAGGTAAAACTGTCAAAATCTTCAAAATGAGCAAAAGCACAATGAAATTAATGCTGGAATCATCTTCAAGTTGCTAAAATACACTAATGACAGCAACAAGTTTGAGTCTACAACATTTAGTTAAGGTGTGAGAGCCTAAATGAACTTTGTATTGCTTTAAATGCATTTTCAGCCCGATTGTACACTTCAGGTAAAACTGTCAAAATCTTCAAAATGAGCAAAAGCACTATGAAATTAATGCTGGAATCATCTTCAAGTTGCTAAAATACACTAATGACAGCAAAAAGTTTGTGTCTACAACATTTAGTTAAGGTGTGAGAGCCAAAATGAACTTTTTATTGCTGTAAACGCGTTTTCAGCACCTGAATGTACACTTCAGGTGAAACTGTCAAAATCTTCAAAATGAGCAAAAGCACAATGAAATAAATGCTGGAATCATCTTCAAGTTGCTAAAATACACTAATGACAGCAAAAGGTTTGAGTCTACAACATTTAGTTAAGGTGTGAGAGCAAAAATTAACTTTGTATTGCTTTAAATTCATTTTCAGCCCGATAGTACACTTCAGGTGAAACTGTCAAAATCTTCAAAATGAGCAAAAGCACAATGAAATTAATGCTGGAATCATCTTCAGGTTGCTAAAATACACTAATGACAGCAAAAAGTTTTAGTCTACAACATTTAGTTAAGGTGTGAGAGCCAAAATGAACTTTGTATTGCTGTAAACGCGTTTTCAGCACCTGATTGTACACTTCAGGTGAAAATGTCAAAATCTTCAAAATGAGCAAAAGCACAATGAAATTAATGCTGGAATCATCTTCAAGTTGCTAAAATACACTAATGACAGCAAAAAGTTTGAGTCTACAACATTTAGTTAAGGTGTGAGAGCCAAAATTAACTTTGTATTGCTTTAAAATTCATTTTCAGCCCGATTGTACACTTCAGGTGAAACTGTCAAAATCTTCAAAATGAGCAAAAGCACAATGAAATGAATGCTGGAATCATCTTCAAGTTGCTAAAATACACTAATGACAGCAAAAAGTTTGAGTCTACAACATTTAGTTAAGGTGTGAGAGCCTAAATGAACTTTCCATTGCTTTAAACGCGTTTTCAGCCCTTGATTGTACAATTCAGGTGAAACTGTCAAAATCTTCAAAATGAGCAAAAGCACAATGAAATTAATGCTGGAATCATCTTCAAGTTGCTAAAATACACTAATGACAGCAACAAGTTTGAGTCTACAACATTTAGTTAAGGTGTGAGAGCCAAAATGAACTTTGTATTGCTGTAAACGCGTTTTCAGCACCTGATTGTACACTTCAGGTGAAACTGTCAAAATCTTCAAAATGAGCAAAAGCACAATGAAATGAATGCTGGAATCATCTTCAAGTTGCTAAAATACACTAATGACAGCAAAAAGTTTGAGTCTACAACATTTAGTTAAGGTGTGAGAGCCTAAATGAACTTTTCATTGCTTTAAACGCGTTTTCAGCCCTTGATTGTACAATTCAGGTGAAACTGTCAAAATCTTCAAAATGAGCAAAAGCACAATGAAATTAATGCTGGAATCATCTTCAAGTTGCTAAAATACACTAATGACAGCAACAAGTTTGAGTCTACAACATTTAGTTAAGGTGTGAGATTCTAATTTAACTTTGTATTGCTGTAAACGCGTTTTCAGCCCCTGATTGTACACTTCAGGTGAAACTGTCAAAATCTTCAAAATGAGCAAAAGCACAATGAAATTAAGGCTGGAATCATCTTCAAGTTGCTAAAATACACTAATGACAGCAAAAAGTTTGAGTCTACAACATTTAGTTAAGGTGTGAGAGCCTAAATGAACTTTGTATTGCTGTAAACGCGTTTTCAGCACCTGATTATACACTTCAGGTGAAACTGTCAAAATCTTCAAAATGAGCAAAAGCACAATGAAATTAATGCTGGAATCATCTTCAGGTTGCTAAAATACACTAATGACAGCAAAAAGTTTGAGTCTACAACATTTAGTTAAGGTGTGAGAGCCAAAATTAACTTTGTATTGCTTTAAAATTCATTTTCAGCCCGATTGTACACTTTAGGTGAAACTGTCAAAATCTTCAAAATGAGCAAAAGCACAATGAAATGAACGCTGGAATCATCTTCAAGTTGCTAAAATACACTAATGAGAGCAAAAAGTTTGAGTCTACAACATTTAGTTAAGGTGTGAGAGCCTAAATGAACTTTTCATTGCTTTAAACGCGTTTTCAGCCCGATTGTACACTTCAGGTAAAACTGTCAAAATCTTAAAAATGAGCAAAAGCACAATGAAATAAATGCTGGAATCATCTTCAAGTTGCTAAAATACACTAATGACAGCAAAAAGTTTGTGTCTACAACATTTAGTTAAGGTGTGAGAGCCAAAATGAACTTTTTATTGCTTTAAACGCGTTTTCAGCACCTGAATGTACACTTCAGGTGAAACTGTCAAAATCTTCAAAATGAGCAAAAGCACAATGAAATTAATGTTGGAATCATCTTCAAGTTGCTAAAATACACTAATGACAGCAAAAAGTTTGAGTCTACAACATTTAGTTGAGGTGTGAGAGCCTAAATGAACTTTGTATTGCTTTAAATGCATTTTCAGCCCGATTGTACACTTCAGGTAAAACTGTCAAAATCTTCAAAATGAGCAAAAGCACAATGAAATTAATGCTGGAATCATCTTCAAGTTGCTAAAATACACTAATGACAGCAACAAGTTTGAGTCTACAACATTTAGTTAAGGTGTGAGAGCCTAAATGAACTTTGTATTGCTTTAAATGCATTTTCAGCCCGATTGTACACTTCAGGTAAAACTGTCAAAATCTTCAAAATGAGCAAAAGCACAATGAAATTAATGCTGGAATCATCTTCAAGTTGCTAAAACACACTAATGACAGCAAAAAGTTTGTGTCTACAACATTTAGTTAAGGTGTGAGAGCCAAAATGAACTTTTTATTGCTGTAAACGCGTTTTCAGCACCTGAATGTACACTTCAGGTGAAACTGTCAAAATCTTCAAAATGAGCAAAAGCACAATGAAATTAATGCTGGAATCATCTTCAAGTTGCTAAAATACACTAATGACAGCAAAAGGTTTGAGTCTACAACATTTAGTTAAGGTGTGAGAGCAAAAATTAACTTTGTATTGCTTTAAATTCATTTTCAGCCCGATAGTACACTTCAGGTGAAACTGTCAAAATCTTCAAAATGAGCAAAAGCACAATGAAATTAATGCTGGAATCATCTTCAGGTTGCTAAAATACACTAATGACAGCAAAAAGTTTTAGTCTACAACATTTAGTTAAGGTGTGAGAGCCAAAATGAACTTTGTATTGCTGTAAACGCGTTTTCAGCACCTGATTGTACACTTCAGGTGAAAATGTCAAAATCTTCAAAATGAGCAAAAAGCACAATGAAATTAATGCTGGAATCATCTTCAAGTTGCTAAAATACACTAATGACAGCAACAAGTTTGAGTCTACAACATTTAGTTAAGGTGTGAGAGCCAAAATTAACTTTGTATTGCTTTAAAATTCATTTTCAGCCCGATTGTACACTTCAGGTGAAACTGTCAAAATCTTCAAAATGAGCAAAAGCACAATGAAATTAATGCTGGAATCATCTTCAAGTTGCTAAAATACACTAATGACAGCAACAAGTTTGAGTCTACAACATTTAGTTAAGGTGTGAGAGCCAAAATGAACTTTGTATTGCTGTAAACGCGTTTTCAGCACCTGATTGTACACTTCAGGTGAAAATGTCAAAATCTTCAAAATGAGCAAAAAGCACAATGAAATTAATGCTGGAATCATCTTCAAGTTGCTAAAATACACTAATGACAGCAAAAAGTTTGAGTCTACAACATTTAGTAAAGGTGTGAGAGCCAAAATTAACTTTGTATTGCTTTAAAATTCATTTTCAGCCCGATTGTACACTTCAGGTGAAACTGTCAAAATCTTCAAAATGAGCAAAAGCACAACGAAATGAATGCTGGAATCATCTTCAAGTTGCTAAAATACACTAATGACAGCAAAAAGTTTGAGTCTACAACATTTAGTTAAGGTGTGAGAGCCTAAATGAACTTTCCATTGCTTTAAACGCGTTTTCAGCCCTTGATTGTACAATTCAGGTGAAACTGTCAAAATCTTCAAAATGAGCAAAAGCACAATGAAATTAATGCTGGAATCATCTTCAAGTTGCTAAAATACACTAATGACAGCAACAAGTTTGAGTCTACAACATTTAGTTAAGGTGTGAGAGCCAAAATGAACTTTGTATTGCTGTAAACGCGTTTTCAGCACCTGATTGTACACTTCAGGTGAAACTGTCAAAATCTTCAAAATGAGCAAAAGCACAATGAAATGAATGCTGGAATCATCTTCAAGTTGCTAAAATACACTAATGACAGCAAAAAGTTTGAGTCTACAACATTTAGTTAAGGTGTGAGAGCCTAAATGAACTTTTCATTGCTTTAAACGCGTTTTCAGCCCTTGATTGTACAATTCAGGTGAAACTGTCAAAATCTTCAAAATGAGCAAAAGCACAATGAAATTAATGCTGGAATCATCTTCAAGTTGCTAAAATACACTAATGACAGCAACAAGTTTGAGTCTACAACATTTAGTTAAGGTGTGAGATTCTAAATTAACTTTGTATTGCTGTAAACGCGTTTTCAGCCCCTGATTGTACACTTCAGGTGAAACTGTCAAAATCTTCAAAATGAGCAAAAGCACAATGAAATTAATGCTGGAATCATCTTCAAGTTGCTAAAATACACTAATGACAGTAAAAAGTTTGAGTGTACAACATTTAGTTAAGGTGTGAGAGCCAAAATGAACTTTGTATTGCTTTAAATGCACTTTCAGCTCGAATGTACACTTCAGGTGAAACTGTCAAAATCTTCAAAATGAGCAAAAGCACAATGAAATTAAGGCTGGAATCATCTTCAAGTTGCTAAAATACACTAATGACAGCAAAAAGTTTGAGTCTACAACATTTAGTTAAGGTGTGAGAGCCTAAATGAACTTTGTATTGCTGTAAACGCGTTTTCAGCACCTGATTGTACACTTCAGGTGAAACTGTCAAAATCTTCAAAATGAGCAAAAGCACAATGAAATTAATGCTGGAATCATCTTCAGGTTGCTAAAATACACTAATGACAGCAAAAAGTTTGAGTCTACAACATTTAGTTAAGGTGTGAGAGCCAAAATTAACTTTGTATTGCTTTAAAATTCATTTTCAGCCCGATTGTACACTTCAGGTGAAACTGTCAAAATCTTCAAAATGAGCAAAAGCACAATGAAATGAATGCTGGAATCATCTTCAAGTTGCTAAAATACACTAATGACAGCAAAAAGTTTGAGTCTACAACATTTAGTTAAGGTGTGAGAGCCTAAATGAACTTTTCATTGCTTTAAACGCGTTTTCAGCCCGATTGTACACTTCAGGTAAAACTGTCAAAATCTTCAAAATGAGCAAAAGCACAATGAAATTAATGCTGGAATCATCTTCAAGTTGCTAAAATACACTAATGACAGCAAAAAGTTTGAGTCTACAACATTTAGTTAAGGTGTGAGAGCAAAAATTAACTTTGTATTGCTTTAAATGCATTTTCAGCCCGATAGTACACTTCAGGTGAAACTGTCAAAATCTTCAAAATGAGCAAAAGCACAATGAAATTAATGCTGGAATCATCTTCAGGTTGCTAAAATACACTAATGACAGCAAAACGTTTTAGTCTACAACATTTGGTTAAGGTGTGAGAGCCAAAATGAACTTTGTATTGCTGTAAACGCGTTTTCAGCACCTGATTGTACACTTCAGGTGAAACTGTCAAAATCTTCAAAATGAGCAAAAGCACAATGAAATTAATGTTGGAATCATCTTCAAGTTGCTAAAATACACTAATGACAGCAACAAGTTTGAGTCTACAACATTTAGTTAAGGTGTGAGATTCTAAATTAACTTTGTATTGCTGTAAACGCGTTTTCAGCCCCTGATTGTACACTTCAGGTGAAACTGTCAAAATCTTCAAAATGAGCAAAAGCACAATGAAATTAATGCTGGAATCATCTTCAAGTTGCTAAAATACACTAATGACAGTAAAAAGTTTGAGTGTACAACATTTAGTTAAGGTGTGAGAGCCAAAATGAACTTTGTATTGCTTTAAATGCACTTTCAGCTCGAATGTACACTTCAGGTGAAACTGTCAAAATCTTCAAAATGAGCAAAAGCACAATGAAATTAAGGCTGGAATCATCTTCAAGTTGCTAAAATACACTAATGACAGCAAAAAGTTTGAGTCTACAACATTTAGTTAAGGTGTGAGAGCCTAAATGAACTTTGTATTGCTGTAAACGCGTTTTCAGCACCTGATTGTACACTTCAGGTGAAACTGTCAAAATCTTCAAAATGAGCAAAAGCACAATGAAATTAATGCTGGAATCATGTTCAGGTTGCTAAAATACACTAATGACAGCAAAAAGTTTGAGTCTACAACATTTAGTTAAGGTGTGAGAGCCAAAATTAACTTTGTATTGCTTTAAAATTCATTTTCAGCCCGATTGTACACTTCAGGTGAAACTGTCAAAATCTTCAAAATGAGCAAAAGCACAATGAAATGAATGCTGGAATCATCTTCAAGTTGCTAAAATACACTAATGACAGCAAAAAGTTTGAGTCTACAACATTTAGTTAAGGTGTGAGAGCCTAAATGAACTTTTCATTGCTTTAAACGCGTTTTCAGCCCGATTGTACACTTCAGGTAAAACTGTCAAAATCTTCAAAATGAGCAAAAGCACAATGAAATTAATGCTGGAATCATCTTCAAGTTGCTAAAATACACTAATGACAGCAAAAAGTTTGAGTCTACAACATTTAGTTAAGGTGTGAGAGCAAAAATTAACTTTGTATTGCTTTAAATGCATTTTCAGCCCGATAGTACACTTCAGGTGAAACTGTCAAAATCTTCAAAATGAGCAAAAGCACAATGAAATTAATGCTGGAATCATCTTCAGGTTGCTAAAATACACTAATGACAGCAAAAAGTTTTAGTCTACAACATTTAGTTAAGGTGTGAGAGCCAAAATGAACTTTGTATTGCTGTAAACGCGTTTTCAGCACCTGATTGTACACTTCAGGTGAAACTGTCAAAATCTTCAAAATGAGCAAAAGCACAATGAAATTAATGTTGGAATCATCTTCAAGTTGCTAAAATACACTAATGACAGCAAAAAGTTTGAGTCTACAACATTTAGTTAAGGTGTGAGAGCCTAAATTAACTTTTTATGGCTTTAAATGCATTTTCAGCACCTGATTGTACACTTCAGGTGAAACTGTCAAAATCTTCAAAATGAGCAAAAGCACAATGAAATTAATGCTGGAATCATCTTCAAGTTGCTAAAATACACTAATGACAGCAAAAAGTTTGAGTCTACAATATTTAGTTAAGGTGTGAGAGCCAAAATGAACTTTGTATTGCTTTAAAATTCATTTTCAGCCCGATTGTACACTTCAGGTGAAACTGTCAAAATCTTCAAAATGAGCAAAAGCACAATGAAATTAATGTTGGAATCATCTTCAAGTTGCTAAAATACACTAATGACAGCAAAAAGTTTGAGTCTACAACATTTAGTTGAGGTGTGAGAGCCTAAATGAACTTTGTATTGCTTTAAATGCATTTTCAGCCCGATTGTACACTTCAGGTAAAACTGTCAAAATCTTCAAAATGAGCAAAAGCACAATGAAATTAATGCTGGAATCATCTTCAAGTTGCTAAAATACACTAATGACAGCAACAAGTTTGAGTCTACAACATTTAGTTAAGGTGTGAGAGCCAAAATGAACTTTGTATTGCTTTAAAATTCATTTTCAGCCCGATTGTACACTTCAGGTGAAACTGTCAAAATCTTCAAAATGAGCAAAAGCACAATGAAATTAATGTTGGAATCATCTTCAAGTTGCTAAAATACACTAATGACAGCAAAAAGTTTGAGTCTACAACATTTAGTTGAGGTGTGAGAGCCTAAATGAACTTTGTATTGCTTTAAATGCATTTTCAGCCCGATTGTACACTTCAGGTAAAACTGTCAAAATCTTCAAAATGAGCAAAAGCACAATGAAATTAATGCTGGAATCATCTTCAAGTTGCTAAAATACACTAATGACAGCAACAAGTTTGAGTCTACAACATTTAGTTAAGGTGTGAGAGCCTAAATGAACTTTGTATTGCTTTAAATGCATTTTCAGCCCGATTGTACACTTCAGGTAAAACTGTCAAAATCTTCAAAATGAGCAAAAGCACAATGAAATTAATGCTGGAATCATCTTCAAGTTGCTAAAATACACTAATGACAGCAAAAAGTTTGTGTCTACAACATTTAGTTAAGGTGTGAGAGCCAAAATGAACTTTTTATTGCTGTAAACGCGTTTTCAGCACCTGAATGTACACTTCAGGTGAAACTGTCAAAATCTTCAAAATGAGCAAAAGCACAATGAAATTAATGCTGGAATCATCTTCAAGTTGCTAAAATACACTAATGACAGCAAAAGGTTTGAGTCTACAACATTTAGTTAAGGTGTGAGAGCAAAAATTAACTTTGTATTGCTTTAAATTCATTTTCAGCCCGATAGTACACTTCAGGTGAAACTGTCAAAATCTTCAAAATGAGCAAAAGCACAATGAAATTAATGCTGGAATCATCTTCAGGTTGCTAAAATACACTAATGACAGCAAAAAGTTTTAGTCTACAACATTTAGTTAAGGTGTGAGAGCCAAAATGAACTTTGTATTGCTGTAAACGCGTTTTCAGCACCTGATTGTACACTTCAGGTGAAAATGTCAAAATCTTCAAAATGAGCAAAAGCACAATGAAATTAATGCTGGAATCATCTTCAAGTTGCTAAAATACACTAATGACAGCAAAAAGTTTGAGTCTACAACATTTAGTTAAGGTGTGAGAGCCAAAATTAACTTTGTATTGCTTTAAAATTCATTTTCAGCCCGATTGTACACTTCAGGTGAAACTGTCAAAATCTTCAAAATGAGCAAAAGCACAATGAAATGAATGCTGGAATCATCTTCAAGTTGCTAAAATACACTAATGACAGCAAAAAGTTTGAGTCTACAACATTTAGTTAAGGTGTGAGAGCCTAAATGAACTTTCCATTGCTTTAAACGCGTTTTCAGCCCTTGATTGTACAATTCAGGTGAAACTGTCAAAATCTTCAAAATGAGCAAAAGCACAATGAAATTAATGCTGGAATCATCTTCAAGTTGCTAAAATACACTAATGACAGCAACAAGTTTGAGTCTACAACATTTAGTTAAGGTGTGAGAGCCAAAATGAACTTTGTATTGCTGTAAACGCGTTTTTAGCACCTGATTGTACACTTCAGGTGAAACTGTCAAAATCTTCAAAATGAGCAAAAGCACAATGAAATGAATGCTGGAATCATCTTCAAGTTGCTAAAATACACTAATGACAGCAAAAAGTTTGAGTCTACAACATTTAGTTAAGGTGTGAGAGCCTAAATGAACTTTTCATTGCTTTAAACGCGTTTTCAGCCCTTGATTGTACAATTCAGGTGAAACTGTCAAAATCTTCAAAATGAGCAAAAGCACAATGAAATTAATGCTGGAATCATCTTCAAGTTGCTAAAATACACTAATGACAGCAACAAGTTTGAGTCTACAACATTTAGTTAAGGTGTGAGATTCTAAATTAACTTTGTATTGCTGTAAACGCGTTTTCAGCCCCTGATTGTACACTTCAGGTGAAACTGTCAAAATCTTCAAAATGAGCAAAAGCACAATGAAATTAATGCTGGAATCATCTTCAAGTTGCTAAAATACACTAATGACAGTAAAAAGTTTGAGTGTACAACATTTAGTTAAGGTGTGAGAGCCAAAATGAACTTTGTATTGCTTTAAATGCACTTTCAGCCCGAATGTACACTTCAGGTGAAACTGTCAAAATCTTCAAAATGAGCAAAAGCACAATGAAATTAAGGCTGGAATCATCTTCAAGTTGCTAAAATACACTAATGACAGCAAAAAGTTTGAGTCTACAACATTTAGTTAAGGTGTGAGAGCCAAAATTAACTTTGTATTGCTTTAAAATTCATTTTCAGCCCGATTGTACACTTCAGGTGAAACTGTCAAAATCTTCAAAATGAGCAAAAGCACAATGAAATGAACGCTGGAATCATCTTCAAGTTGCTAAAATACACTAATGACAGCAACAAGTTTGAGTCTACAACATTTAGTTAAGGTGTGAGAGCCAAAATGAACTTTGTATTGCTTTAAAATTCATTTTCAGCCCGATTGTACACTTCAGGTGAAACTGTCAAAATCTTCAAAATGAGCAAAAGCACAATGAAATTAATGTTGGAATCATCTTCAAGTTGCTAAAATACACTAATGACAGCAAAAAGTTTGAGTCTACAACATTTAGTTGAGGTGTGAGAGCCTAAATGAACTTTGTATTGCTTTAAATGCATTTTCAGCCCGATTGTACACTTCAGGTAAAACTGTCAAAATCTTCAAAATGAGCAAAAGCACAATGAAATTAATGCTGGAATCATCTTCAAGTTGCTAAAATACACTAATGACAGCAACAAGTTTGAGTCTACAACATTTAGTTAAGGTGTGAGAGCCAAAATGAACTTTGTATTGCTTTAAAATTCATTTTCAGCCCGATTGTACACTTCAGGTGAAACTGTCAAAATCTTCAAAATGAGCAAAAGCACAATGAAATTAATGTTGGAATCATCTTCAAGTTGCTAAAATACACTAATGACAGCAAAAAGTTTGAGTCTACAACATTTAGTTGAGGTGTGAGAGCCTAAATGAACTTTGTATTGCTTTAAATGCATTTTCAGCCCGATTGTACACTTCAGGTAAAACTGTCAAAATCTTCAAAATGAGCAAAAGCACAATGAAATTAATGCTGGAATCATCTTCAAGTTGCTAAAATACACTAATGACAGCAACAAGTTTGAGTCTACAACATTTAGTTAAGGTGTGAGAGCCTAAATGAACTTTGTATTGCTTTAAATGCATTTTCAGCCCGATTGTACACTTCAGGTAAAACTGTCAAAATCTTCAAAATGAGCAAAAGCACAATGAAATTAATGCTGGAATCATCTTCAAGTTGCTAAAATACACTAATGACAGCAAAAAGTTTGTGTCTACAACATTTAGTTAAGGTGTGAGAGCCAAAATGAACTTTTTATTGCTGTAAACGCGTTTTCAGCACCTGAATGTACACTTCAGGTGAAACTGTCAAAATCTTCAAAATGAGCAAAAGCACAATGAAATTAATGCTGGAATCATCTTCAAGTTGCTAAAATACACTAATGACAGCAAAAGGTTTGAGTCTACAACATTTAGTTAAGGTGTGAGAGCAAAAATTAACTTTGTATTGCTTTAAATTCATTTTCAGCCCGATAGTACACTTCAGGTGAAACTGTCAAAATCTTCAAAATGAGCAAAAGCACAATGAAATTAATGCTGGAATCATCTTCAGGTTGCTAAAATACACTAATGACAGCAAAAAGTTTTAGTCTACAACATTTAGTTAAGGTGTGAGAGCCAAAATGAACTTTGTATTGCTGTAAACGCGTTTTCAGCACCTGATTGTACACTTCAGGTGAAAATGTCAAAATCTTCAAAATGAGCAAAAGCACAATGAAATTAATGCTGGAATCATCTTCAAGTTGCTAAAATACACTAATGACAGCAAAAAGTTTGAGTCTACAACATTTAGTTAAGGTGTGAGAGCCAAAATTAACTTTGTATTGCTTTAAAATTCATTTTCAGCCCGATTGTACACTTCAGGTGAAACTGTCAAAATCTTCAAAATGAGCAAAAGCACAATGAAATGAATGCTGGAATCATCTTCAAGTTGCTAAAATACACTAATGACAGCAAAAAGTTTGAGTCTACAACATTTAGTTAAGGTGTGAGAGCCTAAATGAACTTTCCATTGCTTTAAACGCGTTTTCAGCCCTTGATTGTACAATTCAGGTGAAACTGTCAAAATCTTCAAAATGAGCAAAAGCACAATGAAATTAATGCTGGAATCATCTTCAAGTTGCTAAAATACACTAATGACAGCAACAAGTTTGAGTCTACAACATTTAGTTAAGGTGTGAGAGCCAAAATGAACTTTGTATTGCTGTAAACGCGTTTTTAGCACCTGATTGTACACTTCAGGTGAAACTGTCAAAATCTTCAAAATGAGCAAAAGCACAATGAAATGAATGCTGGAATCATCTTCAAGTTGCTAAAATACACTAATGACAGCAAAAAGTTTGAGTCTACAACATTTAGTTAAGGTGTGAGAGCCTAAATGAACTTTTCATTGCTTTAAACGCGTTTTCAGCCCTTGATTGTACAATTCAGGTGAAACTGTCAAAATCTTCAAAATGAGCAAAAGCACAATGAAATTAATGCTGGAATCATCTTCAAGTTGCTAAAATACACTAATGACAGCAACAAGTTTGAGTCTACAACATTTAGTTAAGGTGTGAGATTCTAAATTAACTTTGTATTGCTGTAAACGCGTTTTCAGCCCCTGATTGTACACTTCAGGTGAAACTGTCAAAATCTTCAAAATGAGCAAAAGCACAATGAAATTAATGCTGGAATCATCTTCAAGTTGCTAAAATACACTAATGACAGTAAAAAGTTTGAGTGTACAACATTTAGTTAAGGTGTGAGAGCCAAAATGAACTTTGTATTGCTTTAAATGCACTTTCAGCCCGAATGTACACTTCAGGTGAAACTGTCAAAATCTTCAAAATGAGCAAAAGCACAATGAAATTAAGGCTGGAATCATCTTCAAGTTGCTAAAATACACTAATGACAGCAAAAAGTTTGAGTCTACAACATTTAGTTAAGGTGTGAGAGCCAAAATTAACTTTGTATTGCTTTAAAATTCATTTTCAGCCCGATTGTACACTTCAGGTGAAACTGTCAAAATCTTCAAAATGAGCAAAAGCACAATGAAATGAACGCTGGAATCATCTTCAAGTTGCTAAAATACACTAATGACAGCAACAAGTTTGAGTCTACAACATTTAGTTAAGGTGTGAGAGCCAAAATGAACTTTGTATTGCTTTAAAATTCATTTTCAGCCCGATTGTACACTTCAGGTGAAACTGTCAAAATCTTCAAAATGAGCAAAAGCACAATGAAATTAATGTTGGAATCATCTTCAAGTTGCTAAAATACACTAATGACAGCAAAAAGTTTGAGTCTACAACATTTAGTTGAGGTGTGAGAGCCTAAATGAACTTTGTATTGCTTTAAATGCATTTTCAGCCCGATTGTACACTTCAGGTAAAACTGTCAAAATCTTCAAAATGAGCAAAAGCACAATGAAATTAATGCTGGAATCATCTTCAAGTTGCTAAAATACACTAATGACAGCAACAAGTTTGAGTCTACAACATTTAGTTAAGGTGTGAGAGCCTAAATGAACTTTGTATTGCTTTAAATGCATTTTCAGCCCGATTGTACACTTCAGGTAAAACTGTCAAAATCTTCAAAATGAGCAAAAGCACAATGAAATTAATGCTGGAATCATCTTCAATTTGCTAAAATACACTAATGACAGCAAAAAGTTTGTGTCTACAACATTTAGTTAAGGTGTGAGAGCCAAAATGAACTTTTTATTGCTGTAAACGCGTTTTCAGCACCTGAATGTACACTTCAGGTGAAACTGTCAAAATCTTCAAAATGAGCAAAAGCACAATGAAATTAATGCTGGAATCATCTTCAAGTTGCTAAAATACACTAATGACAGCAAAAGGTTTGAGTCTACAACATTTAGTTAAGGTGTGAGAGCAAAAATTAACTTTGTATTGCTTTAAATTCATTTTCAGCCCGATAGTACACTTCAGGTGAAACTGTCAAAATCTTCAAAATGAGCAAAAGCACAATGAAATTAATGCTGGAATCATCTTCAGGTTGCTAAAATACACTAATGACAGCAAAAAGTTTTAGTCTACAACATTTAGTTAAGGTGTGAGAGCCAAAATGAACTTTGTATTGCTGTAAACGCGTTTTCAGCACCTGATTGTACACTTCAGGTGAAAATGTCAAAATCTTCAAAATGAGCAAAAGCACAATGAAATTAATGCTGGAATCATCTTCAAGTTGCTAAAATACACTAATGACAGCAAAAAGTTTGAGTCTACAACATTTAGTTAAGGTGTGAGAGCCAAAATTAACTTTGTATTGCTTTAAAATTCATTTTCAGCCCGATTGTACACTTCAGGTGAAACTGTCAAAATCTTCAAAATGAGCAAAAGCACAATGAAATGAATGCTGGAATCATCTTCAAGTTGCTAAAATACACTAATGACAGCAAAAAGTTTGAGTCTACAACATTTAGTTAAGGTGTGAGAGCCTAAATGAACTTTCCATTGCTTTAAACGCGTTTTCAGCCCTTGATTGTACAATTCAGGTGAAACTGTCAAAATCTTCAAAATGAGCAAAAGCACAATGAAATTAATGCTGGAATCATCTTCAAGTTGCTAAAATACACTAATGACAGCAACAAGTTTGAGTCTACAACATTTAGTTAAGGTGTGAGAGCCAAAATGAACTTTGTATTGCTGTAAACGCGTTTTCAGCACCTGATTGTACACTTCAGGTGAAACTGTCAAAATCTTCAAAATGAGCAAAAGCACAATGAAATGAATGCTGGAATCATCTTCAAGTTGCTAAAATACACTAATGACAGCAAAAAGTTTGAGTCTACAACATTTAGTTAAGGTGTGAGAGCCTAAATGAACTTTTCATTGCTTTAAACGCGTTTTCAGCCCTTGATTGTACAATTCAGGTGAAACTGTCAAAATCTTCAAAATGAGCAAAAGCACAATGAAATTAATGCTGGAATCATCTTCAAGTTGCTAAAATACACTAATGACAGCAACAAGTTTGAGTCTACAACATTTAGTTAAGGTGTGAGATTCTAAATTAACTTTGTATTGCTGTAAACGCGTTTTCAGCCCCTGATTGTACACTTCAGGTGAAACTGTCAAAATCTTCAAAATGAGCAAAAGCACAATGAAATTAATGCTGGAATCATCTTCAAGTTGCTAAAATACACTAATGACAGTAAAAAGTTTGAGTGTACAACATTTAGTTAAGGTGTGAGAGCCAAAATGAACTTTGTATTGCTTTAAATGCACTTTCAGCCCGAATGTACACTTCAGGTGAAACTGTCAAAATCTTCAAAATGAGCAAAAGCACAATGAAATTAAGGCTGGAATCATCTTCAAGTTGCTAAAATACACTAATGACAGCAAAAAGTTTGAGTCTACAACATTTAGTTAAGGTGTGAGAGCCTAAATGAACTTTGTATTGCTGTAAACGCGTTTTCAGCACCTGATTATACACTTCAGGTGAAACTGTCAAAATCTTCAAAATGAGCAAAAGCACAATGAAATTAATGCTGGAATCATCTTCAGGTTGCTAAAATACACTAATGACAGCAAAAAGTTTGAGTCTACAACATTTAGTTAAGGTGTGAGAGCCAAAATTAACTTTGTATTGCTTTAAAATTCATTTTCAGCCCGATTGTACACTTTAGGTGAAACTGTCAAAATCTTCAAAATGAGCAAAAGCACAATGAAATGAACGCTGGAATCATCTTCAAGTTGCTAAAATACACTAATGACAGCAAAAAGTTTGAGTCTACAACATTTAGTTAAGGTGTGAGAGCCTAAATGAACTTTTCATTGCTTTAAACGCGTTTTCAGCCCGATTGTACACTTCAGGTAAAACTGTCAAAATCTTAAAAATGAGCAAAAGCACAATGAAATAAATGCTGGAATCATCTTCAAGTTGCTAAAATACACTAATGACAGCAAAAAGTTTGTGTCTACAACATTTAGTTAAGGTGTGAGAGCCAAAATGAACTTTTTATTGCTTTAAACGCGTTTTCAGCACCTGAATGTACACTTCAGGTGAAACTGTCAAAATCTTCAAAATGAGCAAAAGCACAATGAAATTAATGTTGGAATCATCTTCAAGTTGCTAAAATACACTAATGACAGCAACAAGTTTGAGTCTACAACATTTAGTTAAGGTGTGAGAGCCTAAATGAACTTTGTATTGCTTTAAATGCATTTTCAGCCCGATTGTACACTTCAGGTAAAACTGTCAAAATCTTCAAAATGAGCAAAAGCACAATGAAATTAATGCTGGAATCATCTTCAAGTTGCTAAAATACACTAATGACAGCAAAAAGTTTGTGTCTACAACATTTAGTTAAGGTGTGAGAGCCAAAATGAACTTTTTATTGCTGTAAACGCGTTTTCAGCACCTGAATGTACAATTCAGGTGAAACTGTCAAAATCTTCAAAATGAGCAAAAGCACAATGAAATTAATGCTGGAATCATCTTCAAGTTGCTAAAATACACTAATGACAGCAAAAGGTTTGAGTCTACAACATTTAGTTAAGGTGTGAGAGCAAAAATTAACTTTGTATTGCTTTAAATTCATTTTCAGCCCGATAGTACACTTCAGGTGAAACTGTCAAAATCTTCAAAATGAGCAAAAGCACAATGAAATTAATGCTGGAATCATCTTCAGGTTGCTAAAATACACTAATGACAGCAAAAAGTTTTAGTCTACAACATTTAGTTAAGGTGTGAGAGCCAAAATGAACTTTGTATTGCTGTAAACGCGTTTTCAGCACCTGATTGTACACTTCAGGTGAAAATGTCAAAATCTTCAAAATGAGCAAAAAGCACAATGAAATTAATGCTGGAATCATCTTCAAGTTGCTAAAATACACTAATGACAGCAAAAAGTTTGAGTCTACAACATTTAGTTAAGGTGTGAGAGCCAAAATTAACTTTGTATTGCTTTAAAATTCATTTTCAGCCCGATTGTACACTTCAGGTGAAACTGTCAAAATCTTCAAAATGAGCAAAAGCACAATGAAATTAATGCTGGAATCATCTTCAAGTTGCTAAAATACACTAATGACAGCAAAAAGTTTGAGTCTACAACATTTAGTTAAGGTGTGAGAGCCTAAATGAACTTTCCATTGCTTTAAACGCGTTTTCAGCCCTTGATTGTACAATTCAGGTGAAACTGTCAAAATCTTCAAAATGAGCAAAAGCACAATGAAATTAATGCTGGAATCATCTTCAAGTTGCTAAAATACACTAATGACAGCAAAAAGTTTGAGTCTACAACATTTAGTTAAGGTGTGAGAGCCAAAATGAACTTTGTATTGCTGTAAACGCGTTTTCAGCACCTGATTGTACACTTCAGGTGAAACTGTCAAAATCTTCAAAATGAGCAAAAGCACAATGAAATGAATGCTGGAATCATCTTCAAGTTGCTAAAATACACTAATGACAGCAAAAAGTTTGAGTCTACAACATTTAGTTAAGGTGTGAGAGCCTAAATGAACTTTTCATTGCTTTAAACGCGTTTTCAGCCCTTGATTGTACAATTCAGGTGAAACTGTCAAAATCTTCAAAATGAGCAAAAGCACAATGAAATTAATGCTGGAATCATCTTCAAGTTGCTAAAATACACTAATGACAGCAACAAGTTTGAGTCTACAACATTTAGTTAAGGTGTGAGATTCTAAATTAACTTTGTATTGCTGTAAACGCGTTTTCAGCCCCTGATTGTACACTTCAGGTGAAACTGTCAAAATCTTCAAAATGAGCAAAAGCACAATGAAATTAATGCTGGAATCATCTTCAAGTTGCTAAAATACACTAATGACAGTAAAAAGTTTGAGTGTACAACATTTAGTTAAGGTGTGAGAGCCAAAATGAACTTTGTATTGCTTTAAATGCACTTTCAGCCCGAATGTACACTTCAGGTGAAACTGTCAAAATCTTCAAAATGAGCAAAAGCACAATGAAATTAAGGCTGGAATCATCTTCAAGTTGCTAAAATACACTAATGACAGCAAAAAGTTTGAGTCTACAACATTTAGTTAAGGTGTGAGAGCCTAAATGAACTTTGTATTGCTGTAAACGCGTTTTCAGCACCTGATTATACACTTCAGGTGAAACTGTCAAAATCTTCAAAATGAGCAAAAGCACAATGAAATTAATGCTGGAATCATCTTCAGGTTGCTAAAATACACTAATGACAGCAAAAAGTTTGAGTCTACAACATTTAGTTAAGGTGTGAGAGCCAAAATTAACTTTGTATTGCTTTAAAATTCATTTTCAGCCCGATTGTACACTTCAGGTGAAACTGTCAAAATCTTCAAAATGAGCAAAAGCACAATGAAATGAACGCTGGAATCATCTTCAAGTTGCTAAAATACACTAATGACAGCAAAAAGTTTGAGTCTACAACATTTAGTTAAGGTGTGAGAGCCTAAATGAACTTTTCATTGCTTTAAACGCGTTTTCAGCCCGATTGTACACTTCAGGTAAAACTGTCAAAATCTTAATAATGAGCAAAAGCACAATGAAATAAATGCTGGAATCATCTTCAAGTTGCTAAAATACACTAATGACAGCAAAAAGTTTGTGTCTACAACATTTAGTTAAGGTGTGAGAGCCAAAATGAACTTTTTATTGCTTTAAACGCGTTTTCAGCACCTGAATGTACACTTCAGGTGAAACTGTCAAAATCTTCAAAATGAGCAAAAGCACAATGAAATTAATGCTGGAATCATCTTCAAGTTGCTAAAATACACTAATGACAGCAAAAAGTTTGAGTCTACAACATTTAGTTAAGGTGTGAGAGCAAAAATTAACTTTGTATTGCTTTAAATGCATTTTCAGCCCGATAGTACACTTCAGGTGAAACTGTCAAAATCTTCAAAATGAGCAAAAGCACAATGAAATTAATGCTGGAATCATCTTCAGGTTGCTAAAATACACTAATGACAGCAAAAAGTTTTAGTCTACAACATTTAGTTAAGGTGTGAGAGCCAAAATGAACTTTGTATTGCTGTAAACGCGTTTTCAGCACCTGATTGTACACTTCAGGTGAAACTGTCAAAATCTTCAAAATGAGCAAAAGCACAATGAAATTAATGCTGGAATCATCTTCAAGTTGCTAAAATACACTAATGACAGCAAAAAGTTTGAGTCTACAACATTTAGTTAAAGTGTGAGAGCCAAAATTAACTTTGTATTGCTTTAAATGCATTTTCAGCCCGATTGGACACTTCAGGTGAAAGTGTCAAAATCTTCAAAATGAGAAAAAGCACAATGAAATTAATGCTGGAATCATCTTCAATATGATAAAATACACTAATGACAGCAAAAAGTTTGAGTCTACAACATTTAGTTAAGGTGTGAGAGCCAAAATGAACTTTGTATTGCTTTAAATGCATTATCAGGCCGATTGTACACTTCAGGTGAAACTGTCAAAATCTTCAAAATGAGCAAATGCACAATGAAATGAATGCTGGAATCATCTTCAAGTTGCTAAAATACACTAATGACAGCAAAAAGTTTGAGTCTACAACATTTAGTAAAGGTGTGAGAGCCTAAATGAACTTTTCATTGCTTTAAACGCGTTTTCAGCCCTTGATTGTACAATTCAGGTGAAACTGTCAAAATCTTCAAAATGAGCAAAAGCACAATGAAATTAATGCTGGAATCATCTTCAAGTTGCTAAAATACACTAATGACAGCAACAAGTTTGAGTCTACAACATTTAGTTAAGGTGTGAGAGCCTAAATGAACTTTGTATTGCTTTAAATGCACTTTCAGCCCGAATGTACACTTCAGGTGAAACTGTCAAAATCTTCAAAATGAGCAAAAGCACAATGAAATTAAGGCTGGAATCATCTTCAAGTTGCTAAAATACACTAATGACAGCAAAAAGTTTGAGTCTACAACATTTAGTTAACGTGTGAGAGCCTAAATGAACTTTGTATTGCTGTAAACGCGTTTTCAGCACCTGATTGTACACTTCAGGTGAAACTGTCAAAATCTTCAAAATGAGCAAAAGCACAATGAAATTAATGCTGGAATCATCTTCAGGTTGCTAAAATACACTAATGACAGCAAAAAGTTTGAGTCTACAACATTTAGTTAAGGTGTGAGAGCCAAAATTAACTTTGTATTGCTTTAAAATTCATTTTCAGCCCGATTGTACACTTCAGGTGAAACTCTCAAAATCTTCAAAATGAGCAAAAGCACAATGAAATGAATGCTGGAATCATCTTCAAGTTGCTAAAATACACTAATGACAGCAAAAAGTTTGAGTCTACAACATTTAGTTAAGGTGTGAGAGCCTAAATGAACCTTTCATTGCTTTAAACGCGTTTTCAGCCCGATTGTACACTTCAGGTAAAACTGTCAAAATCTTCAAAATGAGCAAAAGCACAATGAAATTAATGCTGGAATCATCTTCAAGTTGCTAAAATACACTAATGACAGCAAAAAGTTTGTGTCTACAACATTTAGTTAAGGTGTGAGAGCCAAAATGAACTTTTTATTGCTGTAAACGCGTTTTCAGCACCTGAATGTACACTTCAGGTGAAACTGTCAAAATCTTCAAAATGAGCAAAAGCACAATGAAATTAATGCTGGAATCATCTTCAAGTTGCTAAAATACACTAATGACAGCAACAAGTTTGAGTCTACAACATTTAGTTAAGGTGTGAGATTCTAAATTAACTTTGTATTGCTGTAAACGCGTTTTCAGCCCCTGATTGTACACTTCAGGTGAAACTGTCAAAATCTTCAAAATGAGCAAAAGCACAATGAAATTAATGCTGGAATCATCTTCAAGTTGCTAAAATACACTAATGACAGTAAAAAGTTTGAGTGTACAACATTTAGTTAAGGTGTGAGAGCCAAAATGAACTTTGTATTGCTTTAAATGCACTTTCAGCCCGAATGTACACTTCAGGTGAAACTGTCAAAATCTTCAAAATGAGCAAAAGCACAATGAAATTAAGGCTGGAATCATCTTCAAGTTGCTAAAATACACTAATGACAGCAAAAAGTTTGAGTCTACAACATTTATTTAAGGTGTGAGAGCCTAAATGAACTTTGTATTGCTGTAAACGCGTTTTCAGCACCTGATTATACACTTCAGGTGAAACTGTCAAAATCTTCAAAATGAGCAAAAGCACAATGAAATTAATGCTGGAATCATCTTCAGGTTGCTAAAATACACTAATGACAGCAAAAAGTTTGAGTCTACAACATTTAGTTAAGGTGTGAGAGCCAAAATTAACTTTGTATTGCTTTAAAATTCATTTTCAGCCCGAATGTACACTTCAGGTGAAACTGTCAAAATCTTCAAAATGAGCAAAAGCACAATGAAATGAACGCTGGAATCATCTTCAAGTTGCTAAAATACACTAATGACAGCAAAAAGTTTGAGTCTACAACATTTAGTTAAGGTGTGAGAGCCTAAATGAACTTTTCATTGCTTTAAACGCGTTTTCAGCCCGATTGTACACTTCAGGTAAAACTGTCAAAATCTTCAAAATGAGCAAAAGCACAATGAAATAAATGCTGGAATCATCTTCAAGTTGCTAAAATACACTAATGACAGCAAAAAGTTTGTGTCTACAACATTTAGTTAAGGTGTGAGAGCCAAAATGAACTTTTTATTGCTGTAAACGCGTTTTCAGCACCTGAATGTACACTTCAGGTGAAACTGTCAAAATCTTCAAAATGAGCAAAAGCACAATGAAATTAATGCTGGAATCATCTTCAGGTTGCTAAAATACACTAATGACAGCAAACAGTTTGAGTCTACAACATTTAGTTAAGGTGTGAGAGCCAAAATTAACTTTGTATTGCTTTAAAATTCATTTTCAGCCCGATTGTACACTTCAGGTGAAACTGTCAAAATCTTCAAAATGAGCAAAAGCACAATGAAATGAATGCTGGAATCATCTTCAAGTTGCTAAAATACACTAATGACAGCAAAAAGTTTGAGTCTACAACATTTAGTTAACGTGTGAGAGCCTAAATGAACTTTCCATTGCTTTAAACGCGTTTTCAGCCCTTGATTGTACAATTCAGGTGAAACTGTCAAAATCTTCAAAATGAGCAAAAGCACAATGAAATTAATGCTGGAATCATCTTCAAGTTGCTAAAATACACTAATGACAGCAACAAGTTTGAGTCTACAACATTTAGTTAAGGTGTGAGAGCCAAAATGAACTTTGTATTGCTGTAAACGCGTTTTCAGCACCTGATTGTACACTTCAGGTGAAACTGTCAAAATCTTCAAAATGAGCAAAAGCACAATGAAATGAATGCTGGAATCATCTTCAAGTTGCTAAAATACACTAATGACAGCAACAAGTTTGAGTCTACAACATTTAGTTAAGGTGTGAGAGCCTAAATGAACCTTTCATTGCTTTAAACGCGTTTTCAGCCCGATTGTACACTTCAGGTAAAACTGTCAAAATCTTCAAAATGAGCAAAAGCACAATGAAATTAATGCTGGAATCATCTTCAAGTTGCTAAAATACACTAATGACAGCAAAAAGTTTGTGTCTACAACATTTAGTTAAGGTGTGAGAGCCAAAATGAACTTTTTATTGCTGTAAACGCGTTTTCAGCACCTGAATGTACACTTCAGGTGAAACTGTCAAAATCTTCAAAATGAGCAAAAGCACAATGAAATTAATGCTGGAATCATCTTCAAGTTGCTAAAATACACTAATGACAGCAACAAGTTTGAGTCTACAACATTTAGTTAAGGTGTGAGATTCTAAATTAACTTTGTATTGCTGTAAACGCGTTTTCAGCCCCTGATTGTACACTTCAGGTGAAACTGTCAAAATCTTCAAAATGAGCAAAAGCACAATGAAATTAATGCTGGAATCATCTTCAAGTTGCTAAAATACACTAATGACAGTAAAAAGTTTGAGTGTACAACATTTAGTTAAGGTGTGAGAGCCAAAATGAACTTTGTATTGCTTTAAATGCACTTTCAGCCCGAATGTACACTTCAGGTGAAACTGTCAAAATCTTCAAAATGAGCAAAAGCACAATGAAATTAAGGCTGGAATCATCTTCAAGTTGCTAAAATACACTAATGACAGCAAAAAGTTTGAGTCTACAACATTTAGTTAACGTGTGAGAGCCTAAATGAACTTTGTATTGCTGTAAACGCGTTTTCAGCACCTGATTGTACACTTCAGGTGAAACTGTCAAAATCTTCAAAATGAGCAAAAGCACAATGAAATTAATGCTGGAATCATCTTCAGGTTGCTAAAATACACTAATGACAGCAAAAAGTTTGAGTCTACAACATTTAGTTAAGGTGTGAGAGCCAAAATTAACTTTGTATTGCTTTAAAATTCATTTTCAGCCCGATTGTACACTTCAGGTGAAACTGTCAAAATCTTCAAAATGAGCAAAAGCACAATGAAATGAATGCTGGAATCATCTTCAAGTTGCTAAAATACACTAATGACAGCAAAAAGTTTGAGTCTACAACATTTAGTTAAGGTGTGAGAGCCTAAATGAACCTTTCATTGCTTTAAACGCGTTTTCAGCCCGATTGTACACTTCAGGTAAAACTGTCAAAATCTTCAAAATGAGCAAAAGCACAATGAAATTAATGCTGGAATCATCTTCAAGTTGCTAAAATACACTAATGACAGCAAAAAGTTTGTGTCTACAACATTTAGTTAAGGTGTGAGAGCCAAAATGAACTTTTTATTGCTGTAAACGCGTTTTCAGCACCTGAATGTACACTTCAGGTGAAACTGTCAAAATCTTCAAAATGAGCAAAAGCACAATGAAATTAATGCTGGAATCATCTTCAAGTTGCTAAAATACACTAATGACAGCAACAAGTTTGAGTCTACAACATTTAGTTAAGGTGTGAGATTCTAAATTAACTTTGTATTGCTGTAAACGCGTTTTCAGCCCCTGATTGTACACTTCAGGTGAAACTGTCAAAATCTTCAAAATGAGCAAAAGCACAAGTAAATTAATGCTGGAATCATCTTCAAGTTGCTAAAATACACTAATGACAGTAAAAAGTTTGAGTGTACAACATTTAGTTAAGGTGTGAGAGCCAAAATGAACTTTGTATTGCTTTAAATGCACTTTCAGCCCGAATGTACACTTCAGGTGAAACTGTCAAAATCTTCAAAATGAGCAAAAGCACAATGAAATTAAGGCTGGAATCATCTTCAAGTTGCTAAAATACACTAATGACAGCAAAAAGTTTGAGTCTACAACATTTAGTTAAGGTGTGAGAGCCTAAATTAACTTTGTATTGCTGTAAACGCGTTTTCAGCACCTGATTATACACTTCAGGTGAAACTGTCAAAATCTTCAAAATGAGCAAAAGCACAATGAAATTAATGCTGGAATCATCTTCAGGTTGCTAAAATACACTAATGACAGCAAAAAGTTTGAGTCTACAACATTTAGTTAAGGTGTGAGAGCCAAAATTAACTTTGTATTGCTTTAAAATTCATTTTCAGCCCGAATGTACACTTCAGGTGAAACTGTCAAAATCTTCAAAATGAGCAAAAGCACAATGAAATGAACGCTGGAATCATCTTCAAGTTGCTAAAATACACTAATGACAGCAAAAAGTTTGAGTCTACAACATTTAGTTAAGGTGTGAGAGCCTAAATGAACTTTTCATTGCTTTAAACGCGTTTTCAGCCCGATTGTACACTTCAGGTAAAACTGTCAAAATCTTCAAAATGAGCAAAAGCACAATGAAATAAATGCTGGAATCATCTTCAAGTTGCTAAAATACACTAATGACAGCAAAAAGTTTGTGTCTACAACATTTAGTTAAGGTGTGAGAGCCAAAATGAACTTTTTATTGCTGTAAACGCGTTTTCAGCACCTGAATGTACACTTCAGGTGAAACTGTCAAAATCTTCAAAATGAGCAAAAGCACAATGAAATTAATGCTGGAATCATCTTCAGGTTGCTAAAATACACGAATGACAGCAAAAAGTTTTAGTCTACAACATTTAGTTAAGGTGTGAGAGCCAAAATGAACTTTGTATTGCTGTAAACGCGTTTTCAGCACCTGATTGTACACTTCAGGTGAAAATGTCAAAATCTTCAAAATGAGCAAAAGCACAATGAAATTAATGCTGGAATCATCTTCAAGTTGCTAAAATACACTAATGACAGCAAAAAGTTTGAGTCTACAACATTTAGTTAAGGTGTGAGAGCCAAAATTAACTTTGTATTGCTTTAAAATTCATTTTCAGCCCGATTGTACACTTCAGGTGAAACTGTCAAAATCTTCAAAATGAGCAAAAGCACAATGAAATGAATGCTGGAATCATCTTCAAGTTGCTAAAATACACTAATGACAGCAAAAAGTTTGAGTCTACAACATTTAGTTAACGTGTGAGAGCCTAAATGAACTTTCCATTGCTTTAAACGCGTTTTCAGCCCTTGATTGTACAATTCAGGTGAAACTGTCAAAATCTTCAAAATGAGCAAAAGCACAATGAAATTAATGCTGGAATCATCTTCAAGTTGCTAAAATACACTAATGACAGCAACAAGTTTGAGTCTACAACATTTAGTTAAGATGTGAGAGCCAAAATGAACTTTGTATTGCTGTAAACGCGTTTTCAGCACCTGATTGTACACTTCAGGTGAAACTGTCAAAATCTTCAAAATGAGCAAAAGCACAATGAAATGAATGCTGGAATCATCTTCAAGTTGCTAAAATACACTAATGACAGCAAAAAGTTTGAGTCTACAACATTTAGTTAAGGTGTGAGAGCCTAAATGAACCTTTCATTGCTTTAAACGCGTTTTCAGCCCGATTGTACACTTCAGGTAAAACTGTCAAAATCTTCAAAATGAGCAAAAGCACAATGAAATTAATGCTGGAATCATCTTCAAGTTGCTAAAATACACTAATGACAGCAAAAAGTTTGTGTCTACAACATTTAGTTAAGGTGTGAGAGCCAAAATGAACTTTTTATTGCTGTAAACGCGTTTTCAGCACCTGAATGTACACTTCAGGTGAAACTGTCAAAATCTTCAAAATGAGCAAAAGCACAATGAAATTAATGCTGGAATCATCTTCAAGTTGCTAAAATACACTAATGACAGCAACAAGTTTGAGTCTACAACATTTAGTTAAGGTGTGAGATTCTAAATTAACTTTGTATTGCTGTAAACGCGTTTTCAGCCCCTGATTGTACACTTCAGGTGAAACTGTCAAAATCTTCAAAATGAGCAAAAGCACAATGAAATTAATGCTGGAATCATCTTCAAGTTGCTAAAATACACTAATGACAGTAAAAAGTTTGAGTGTACAACATTTAGTTAAGGTGTGAGAGCCAAAATGAACTTTGTATTGCTTTAAATGCACTTTCAGCCCGAATGTACACTTCAGGTGAAACTGTCAAAATCTTCAAAATGAGCAAAAGCACAATGAAATTAAGGCTGGAATCATCTTCAAGTTGCTAAAATACACTAATGACAGCAAAAAGTTTGAGTCTACAACATTTAGTTAAGGTGTGAGAGCCTAAATGAACTTTGTATTGCTGTAAACGCGTTTTCAGCACCTGATTATACACTTCAGGTGAAACTGTCAAAATCTTCAAAATGAGCAAAAGCACAATGAAATTAATGCTGGAATCATCTTCAGGTTGCTAAAATACACTAATGACAGCAAAAAGTTTGAGTCTACAACATTTAGTTAAGGTGTGAGAGCCAAAATTAACTTTGTATTGCTTTAAAATTCATTTTCAGCCCGATTGTACACTTCAGGTGAAACTGTCAAAATCTTCAAAATGAGCAAAAGCACAATGAAATGAACGCTGGAATCATCTTCAAGTTGCTAAAATACACTAATGACAGCAAAAAGTTTGAGTCTACAACATTTAGTTAAGGTGTGAGAGCCTAAATGAACTTTTCATTGCTTTAAACGCGTTTTCAGCCCGATTGTACACTTCAGGTAAAACTGTCAAAATCTTCAAAATGAGCAAAAGCACAATGAAATAAATGCTGGAATCATCTTCAAGTTGCTAAAATACACTAATGACAGCAAAAAGTTTGTGTCTACAACATTTAGTTAAGGTGTGAGAGCCAAAATGAACTTTTTATTGCTGTAAACGCGTTTTCAGCACCTGAATGTACACTTCAGGTGAAACTGTCAAAATCTTCAAAATGAGCAAAAGCACAATGAAATTAATGCTGGAATCATCTTCAGGTTGCTAAAATACACTAATGACAGCAAAAAGTTTTAGTCTACAACATTTAGTTAAGGTGTGAGAGCCTAAATGAACCTTTCATTGCTTTAAACGCGTTTTCAGCCCGATTGTACACTTCAGGTAAAACTGTCAAAATCTTCAAAATGAGCAAAAGCACAATGAAATTAATGCTGGAATCATCTTCAAGTTGCTAAAATACACTAATGACAGCAAAAAGTTTGTGTCTACAACATTTAGTTAAGGTGTGAGAGCCAAAATGAACTTTTTATTGCTGTAAACGCGTTTTCAGCACCTGAATGTACACTTCAGGTGAAACTGTCAAAATCTTCAAAATGAGCAAAAGCACAATGAAATTAATGCTGGAATCATCTTCAAGTTGCTAAAATACACTAATGACAGTAAAAAGTTTGAGTGTACAACATTTAGTTAAGGTGTGAGAGCCAAAATGAACTTTGTATTGCTTTAAATGCACTTTCAGCCCGAATGTACACTTCAGGTGAAACTGTCAAAATCTTCAAAATGAGCAAAAGCACAATGAAATTATGGCTGGAATCATCTTCAAGTTGCTAAAATACACTAATGACAGCAAAAAGTTTGAGTCTACAACATTTAGTTAAGGTGTGAGAGCCTAAATGAACTTTGTATTGCTGTAAACGCGTTTTCAGCACCTGATTATACACTTCAGGTGAAACTGTCAAAATCTTCAAAATGAGCAAAAGCACAATGAAATTAATGCTGGAATCATCTTCAGGTTGCTAAAATACACTAATGACAGCAAAAAGTTTGAGTCTACAACATTTAGTTAAGGTGTGAGAGCCTAAATGAACTTTTCATTGCTTTAAACGCGTTTTCAGCCCGATTGTACACTTCAGGTAAAACTGTCAAAATCTTCAAAATGAGCAAAAGCACAATGAAATAAATGCTGGAATCATCTTCAAGTTGCTAAAATACACTAATGACAGCAAAAAGTTTGTGTCTACAACATTTAGTTAAGGTGTGAGAGCCAAAATGAACTTTTTATTGCTGTAAACGCGTTTTCAGCACCTGAATGTACACTTCAGGTGAAACTGTCAAAATCTTCAAAATGAGCAAAAGCACAATGAAATTAATGCTGGAATCATCTTCAGGTTGCTAAAATACACTAATGACAGCAAAAAGTTTTAGTCTACAACATTTAGTTAAGGTGTGAGAGCCAAAATGAACTTTGTATTGCTGTAAACGCGTTTTCAGCACCTGATTGTACACTTCAGGTGAAAATGTCAAAATCTTCAAAATGAGCAAAAGCACAATGAAATTAATGCTGGAATCATCTTCAAGTTGCTAAAATACACTAATGACAGCAAAAAGTTTGAGTCTACAACATTTAGTTAAGGTGTGAGAGCCAAAATTAACTTTGTATTGCTTTAAATGCATTTTCAGCCCGATTGGACACTTCAGGTGAAAGTGTCAAAATCTTCAAAATGAGAAAAAGCACAATGAAATTAATGCTGGAATCATCTTCAATATGATAAAATACACTAATGACAGCAAAAAGTTTGAGTCTACAACATTTAGTTAAGGTGTGAGAGCCAAAATGAACTTTGTATTGCTTTAAATGCATTATCAGGCCGATTGTACACTTCAGGTGAAACTGTCAAAATCTTCAAAATGAGCAAATGCACAATGAAATAAATGCTGGAATCATCTTCAAGTTGCTAAAATACACTAATGACAGCAAAAAGTTTGAGTCTACAACATTTAGTAAAGGTGTGAGAGCCTAAATGAACTTTTCATTGCTTTAAACGCGTTTTCAGCCCTTGATTGTACAATTCAGGTGAAACTGTCAAAATCTTCAAAATGAGCAAAAGCACAATGAAATTAATGCTGGAATCATCTTCAAGTTGCTAAAATACACTAATGACAGCAACAAGTTTGAGTCTACAACATTTAGTTAAGGTGTGAGAGCCTAAATGAACTTTGTATTGCTTTAAATGCACTTTCAGCCCGAATGTACACTTCAGGTGAAACTGTCAAAATCTTCAAAATGAGCAAAAGCACAATGAAATTAAGGCTGGAATCATCTTCAAGTTGCTAAAATACACTAATGACAGCAAAAAGTTTGAGTCTACAACATTTAGTTAACGTGTGAGAGCCTAAATGAACTTTGTATTGCTGTAAACGCGTTTTCAGCACCTGATTGTACACTTCAGGTGAAACTGTCAAAATCTTCAAAATGAGCAAAAGCACAATGAAATTAATGCTGGAATCATCTTCAGGTTGCTAAAATACACTAATGACAGCAAAAAGTTTGAGTCTACAACATTTAGTTAAGGTGTGAGAGCCAAAATTAACTTTGTATTGCTTTAAAATTCATTTTCAGCCCGATTGTACACTTCAGGTGAAACTGTCAAAATCTTCAAAATGAGCAAAAGCAAAATGAAATGAATGCTGGAATCATCTTCAAGTTGCTAAAATACACTAATGACAGCAAAAAGTTTGAGTCTACAACATTTAGTTAAGGTGTGAGAGCCTAAATGAACCTTTCATTGCTTTAAACGCGTTTTCAGCCCGATTGTACACTTCAGGTAAAACTGTCAAAATCTTCAAAATGAGCAAAAGCACAATGAAATTAATGCTGGAATCATCTTCAAGTTGCTAAAATACACTAATGACAGCAAAAAGTTTGTGTCTACAACATTTAGTTAAGGTGTGAGAGCCAAAATGAACTTTTTATTGCTGTAAACGCGTTTTCAGCACCTGAATGTACACTTCAGGTGAAACTGTCAAAATCTTCAAAATGAGCAAAAGCACAATGAAATTAATGCTGGAATCATCTTCAAGTTGCTAAAATACACTAATGACAGCAACAAGTTTGAGTCTACAACATTTAGTTAAGGTGTGAGATTCTAAATTAACTTTGTATTGCTGTAAACGCGTTTTCAGCCCCTGATTGTACACTTCAGGTGAAACTGTCAAAATCTTCAAAATGAGCAAAAGCACAATGAAATTAATGCTGGAATCATCTTCAAGTTGCTAAAATACACTAATGACAGTAAAAAGTTTGAGTGTACAACATTTAGTTAAGGTGTGAGAGCCAAAATGAACTTTGTATTGCTTTAAATGCACTTTCAGCCCGAATGTACACTTCAGGTGAAACTGTCAAAATCTTCAAAATGAGCAAAAGCACAATGAAATTAAGGCTGGAATCATCTTCAAGTTGCTAAAATACACTAATGACAGCAAAAAGTTTGAGTCTACAACATTTAGTTAACGTGTGAGAGCCTAAATGAACTTTGTATTGCTGTAAACGCGTTTTCAGCACCTGATTGTACACTTCAGGTGAAACTGTCAAAATCTTCAAAATGAGCAAAAGCACAATGAAATTAATGCTGGAATCATCTTCAGGTTGCTAAAATACACTAATGACAGCAAAAAGTTTGAGTCTACAACATTTAGTTAAGGTGTGAGAGCCAAAATTAACTTTGTATTGCTTTAAAATTCATTTTCAGCCCGATTGTACACTTCAGGTGAAACTGTCAAAATCTTCAAAATGAGCAAAAGCACAATGAAATGAATGCTGGAATCATCTTCAAGTTGCTAAAATACACTAATGACAGCAAAAAGTTTGAGTCTACAACATTTAGTTAAGGTGTGAGAGCCTAAATGAACCTTTCATTGCTTTAAACGCGTTTTCAGCCCGATTGTACACTTCAGGTAAAACTGTCAAAATCTTCAAAATGAGCAAAAGCACAATGAAATTAATGCTGGAATCATCTTCAAGTTGCTAAAATACACTAATGACAGCAAAAAGTTTGTGTCTACAACATTTAGTTAAGGTGTGAGAGCCAAAATGAACTTTTTATTGCTGTAAACGCGTTTTCAGCACCTGAATGTACACTTCAGGTGAAACTGTCAAAATCTTCAAAATGAGCAAAAGCACAATGAAATTAATGCTGGAATCATCTTCAAGTTGCTAAAATACACTAATGACAGCAACAAGTTTGAGTCTACAACATTTAGTTAAGGTGTGAGATTCTAAATTAACTTTGTATTGCTGTAAACGCGTTTTCAGCCCCTGATTGTACACTTCAGGTGAAACTGTCAAAATCTTCAAAATGAGCAAAAGCACAAGTAAATTAATGCTGGAATCATCTTCAAGTTGCTAAAATACACTAATGACAGTAAAAAGTTTGAGTGTACAACATTTAGTTAAGGTGTGAGAGCCAAAATGAACTTTGTATTGCTTTAAATGCACTTTCAGCCCGAATGTACACTTCAGGTGAAACTGTCAAAATCTTCAAAATGAGCAAAAGCACAATGAAATTAAGGCTGGAATCATCTTCAAGTTGCTAAAATACACTAATGACAGCAAAAAGTTTGAGTCTACAACATTTAGTTAAGGTGTGAGAGCCTAAATTAACTTTGTATTGCTGTAAACGCGTTTTCAGCACCTGATTATACACTTCAGGTGAAACTGTCAAAATCTTCAAAATGAGCAAAAGCACAATGAAATTAATGCTGGAATCATCTTCAGGTTGCTAAAATACACTAATGACAGCAAAAAGTTTGAGTCTACAACATTTAGTTAAGGTGTGAGAGCCAAAATTAACTTTGTATTGCTTTAAAATTCATTTTCAGCCCGAATGTACACTTCAGGTGAAACTGTCAAAATCTTCAAAATGAGCAAAAGCACAATGAAATGAACGCTGGAATCATCTTCAAGTTGCTAAAATACACTAATGACAGCAAAAAGTTTGAGTCTACAACATTTAGTTAAGGTGTGAGAGCCTAAATGAACTTTTCATTGCTTTAAACGCGTTTTCAGCCCGATTGTACACTTCAGGTAAAACTGTCAAAATCTTCAAAATGAGCAAAAGCACAATGAAATAAATGCTGGAATCATCTTCAAGTTGCTAAAATACACTAATGACAGCAAAAAGTTTGTGTCTACAACATTTAGTTAAGGTGTGAGAGCCAAAATGAACTTTTTATTGCTGTAAACGCGTTTTCAGCACCTGAATGTACACTTCAGGTGAAACTGTCAAAATCTTCAAAATGAGCAAAAGCACAATGAAATTAATGCTGGAATCATCTTCAGGTTGCTAAAATACACGAATGACAGCAAAAAGTTTTAGTCTACAACATTTAGTTAAGGTGTGAGAGCCAAAATGAACTTTGTATTGCTGTAAACGCGTTTTCAGCACCTGATTGTACACTTCAGGTGAAAATGTCAAAATCTTCAAAATGAGCAAAAGCACAATGAAATTAATGCTGGAATCATCTTCAAGTTGCTAAAATACACTAATGACAGCAAAAAGTTTGAGTCTACAACATTTAGTTAAGGTGTGAGAGCCAAAATTAACTTTGTATTGCTTTAAAATTCATTTTCAGCCCGATTGTACACTTCAGGTGAAACTGTCAAAATCTTCAAAATGAGCAAAAGCACAATGAAATGAATGCTGGAATCATCTTCAAGTTGCTAAAATACACTAATGACAGCAAAAAGTTTGAGTCTACAACATTTAGTTAACGTGTGAGAGCCTAAATGAACTTTCCATTGCTTTAAACGCGTTTTCAGCCCTTGATTGTACAATTCAGGTGAAACTGTCAAAATCTTCAAAATGAGCAAAAGCACAATGAAATTAATGCTGGAATCATCTTCAAGTTGCTAAAATACACTAATGACAGCAACAAGTTTGAGTCTACAACATTTAGTTAAGATGTGAGAGCCAAAATGAACTTTGTATTGCTGTAAACGCGTTTTCAGCACCTGATTGTACACTTCAGGTGAAACTGTCAAAATCTTCAAAATGAGCAAAAGCACAATGAAATGAATGCTGGAATCATCTTCAAGTTGCTAAAATACACTAATGACAGCAAAAAGTTTGAGTCTACAACATTTAGTTAAGGTGTGAGAGCCTAAATGAACCTTTCATTGCTTTAAACGCGTTTTCAGCCCGATTGTACACTTCAGGTAAAACTGTCAAAATCTTCAAAATGAGCAAAAGCACAATGAAATTAATGCTGGAATCATCTTCAAGTTGCTAAAATACACTAATGACAGCAAAAAGTTTGTGTCTACAACATTTAGTTAAGGTGTGAGAGCCAAAATGAACTTTTTATTGCTGTAAACGCGTTTTCAGCACCTGAATGTACACTTCAGGTGAAACTGTCAAAATCTTCAAAATGAGCAAAAGCACAATGAAATTAATGCTGGAATCATCTTCAAGTTGCTAAAATACACTAATGACAGCAACAAGTTTGAGTCTACAACATTTAGTTAAGGTGTGAGATTCTAAATTAACTTTGTATTGCTGTAAACGCGTTTTCAGCCCCTGATTGTACACTTCAGGTGAAACTGTCAAAATCTTCAAAATGAGCAAAAGCACAATGAAATTAATGCTGGAATCATCTTCAAGTTGCTAAAATACACTAATGACAGTAAAAAGTTTGAGTGTACAACATTTAGTTAAGGTGTGAGAGCCAAAATGAACTTTGTATTGCTTTAAATGCACTTTCAGCCCGAATGTACACTTCAGGTGAAACTGTCAAAATCTTCAAAATGAGCAAAAGCACAATGAAATTAAGGCTGGAATCATCTTCAAGTTGCTAAAATACACTAATGACAGCAAAAAGTTTGAGTCTACAACATTTAGTTAAGGTGTGAGAGCCTAAATGAACTTTGTATTGCTGTAAACGCGTTTTCAGCACCTGATTATACACTTCAGGTGAAACTGTCAAAATCTTCAAAATGAGCAAAAGCACAATGAAATTAATGCTGGAATCATCTTCAGGTTGCTAAAATACACTAATGACAGCAAAAAGTTTGAGTCTACAACATTTAGTTAAGGTGTGAGAGCCAAAATTAACTTTGTATTGCTTTAAAATTCATTTTCAGCCCGATTGTACACTTCAGGTGAAACTGTCAAAATCTTCAAAATGAGCAAAAGCACAATGAAATGAACGCTGGAATCATCTTCAAGTTGCTAAAATACACTAATGACAGCAAAAAGTTTGAGTCTACAACATTTAGTTAAGGTGTGAGAGCCTAAATGAACTTTTCATTGCTTTAAACGCGTTTTCAGCCCGATTGTACACTTCAGGTAAAACTGTCAAAATCTTCAAAATGAGCAAAAGCACAATGAAATAAATGCTGGAATCATCTTCAAGTTGCTAAAATACACTAATGACAGCAAAAAGTTTGTGTCTACAACATTTAGTTAAGGTGTGAGAGCCAAAATGAACTTTTTATTGCTGTAAACGCGTTTTCAGCACCTGAATGTACACTTCAGGTGAAACTGTCAAAATCTTCAAAATGAGCAAAAGCACAATGAAATTAATGCTGGAATCATCTTCAGGTTGCTAAAATACACTAATGACAGCAAAAAGTTTTAGTCTACAACATTTAGTTAAGGTGTGAGAGCCTAAATGAACCTTTCATTGCTTTAAACGCGTTTTCAGCCCGATTGTACACTTCAGGTAAAACTGTCAAAATCTTCAAAATGAGCAAAAGCACAATGAAATTAATGCTGGAATCATCTTCAAGTTGCTAAAATACACTAATGACAGCAAAAAGTTTGTGTCTACAACATTTAGTTAAGGTGTGAGAGCCAAAATGAACTTTTTATTGCTGTAAACGCGTTTTCAGCACCTGAATGTACACTTCAGGTGAAACTGTCAAAATCTTCAAAATGAGCAAAAGCACAATGAAATTAATGCTGGAATCATCTTCAAGTTGCTAAAATACACTAATGACAGTAAAAAGTTTGAGTGTACAACATTTAGTTAAGGTGTGAGAGCCAAAATGAACTTTGTATTGCTTTAAATGCACTTTCAGCCCGAATGTACACTTCAGGTGAAACTGTCAAAATCTTCAAAATGAGCAAAAGCACAATGAAATTATGGCTGGAATCATCTTCAAGTTGCTAAAATACACTAATGACAGCAAAAAGTTTGAGTCTACAACATTTAGTTAAGGTGTGAGAGCCTAAATGAACTTTGTATTGCTGTAAACGCGTTTTCAGCACCTGATTATACACTTCAGGTGAAACTGTCAAAATCTTCAAAATGAGCAAAAGCACAATGAAATTAATGCTGGAATCATCTTCAGGTTGCTAAAATACACTAATGACAGCAAAAAGTTTGAGTCTACAACATTTAGTTAAGGTGTGAGAGCCTAAATGAACTTTTCATTGCTTTAAACGCGTTTTCAGCCCGATTGTACACTTCAGGTAAAACTGTCAAAATCTTCAAAATGAGCAAAAGCACAATGAAATAAATGCTGGAATCATCTTCAAGTTGCTAAAATACACTAATGACAGCAAAAAGTTTGTGTCTACAACATTTAGTTAAGGTGTGAGAGCCAAAATGAACTTTTTATTGCTGTAAACGCGTTTTCAGCACCTGAATGTACACTTCAGGTGAAACTGTCAAAATCTTCAAAATGAGCAAAAGCACAATGAAATTAATGCTGGAATCATCTTCAGGTTGCTAAAATACACTAATGACAGCAAAAAGTTTTAGTCTACAACATTTAGTTAAGGTGTGAGAGCCAAAATGAACTTTGTATTGCTGTAAACGCGTTTTCAGCACCTGATTGTACACTTCAGGTGAAAATGTCAAAATCTTCAAAATGAGCAAAAGCACAATGAAATTAATGCTGGAATCATCTTCAAGTTGCTAAAATACACTAATGACAGCAAAAAGTTTGAGTCTACAACATTTAGTTAAGGTGTGAGAGCCAAAATTAACTTTGTATTGCTTTAAATGCATTTTCAGCCCGATTGGACACTTCAGGTGAAAGTGTCAAAATCTTCAAAATGAGAAAAAGCACAATGAAATTAATGCTGGAATCATCTTCAATATGATAAAATACACTAATGACAGCAAAAAGTTTGAGTCTACAACATTTAGTTAAGGTGTGAGAGCCAAAATGAACTTTGTATTGCTTTAAATGCATTATCAGGCCGATTGTACACTTCAGGTGAAACTGTCAAAATCTTCAAAATGAGCAAATGCACAATGAAATAAATGCTGGAATCATCTTCAAGTTGCTAAAATACACTAATGACAGCAAAAAGTTTGAGTCTACAACATTTAGTAAAGGTGTGAGAGCCTAAATGAACTTTTCATTGCTTTAAACGCGTTTTCAGCCCTTGATTGTACAATTCAGGTGAAACTGTCAAAATCTTCAAAATGAGCAAAAGCACAATGAAATTAATGCTGGAATCATCTTCAAGTTGCTAAAATACACTAATGACAGCAACAAGTTTGAGTCTACAACATTTAGTTAAGGTGTGAGAGCCTAAATGAACTTTGTATTGCTTTAAATGCACTTTCAGCCCGAATGTACACTTCAGGTGAAACTGTCAAAATCTTCAAAATGAGCAAAAGCACAATGAAATTAAGGCTGGAATCATCTTCAAGTTGCTAAAATACACTAATGACAGCAAAAAGTTTGAGTCTACAACATTTAGTTAACGTGTGAGAGCCTAAATGAACTTTGTATTGCTGTAAACGCGTTTTCAGCACCTGATTGTACACTTCAGGTGAAACTGTCAAAATCTTCAAAATGAGCAAAAGCACAATGAAATTAATGCTGGAATCATCTTCAGGTTGCTAAAATACACTAATGACAGCAAAAAGTTTGAGTCTACAACATTTAGTTAAGGTGTGAGAGCCAAAATTAACTTTGTATTGCTTTAAAATTCATTTTCAGCCCGATTGTACACTTCAGGTGAAACTGTCAAAATCTTCAAAATGAGCAAAAGCAAAATGAAATGAATGCTGGAATCATCTTCAAGTTGCTAAAATACACTAATGACAGCAAAAAGTTTGAGTCTACAACATTTAGTTAAGGTGTGAGAGCCTAAATGAACCTTTCATTGCTTTAAACGCGTTTTCAGCCCGATTGTACACTTCAGGTAAAACTGTCAAAATCTTCAAAATGAGCAAAAGCACAATGAAATTAATGCTGGAATCATCTTCAAGTTGCTAAAATACACTAATGACAGCAAAAAGTTTGTGTCTACAACATTTAGTTAAGGTGTGAGAGCCAAAATGAACTTTTTATTGCTGTAAACGCGTTTTCAGCACCTGAATGTACACTTCAGGTGAAACTGTCAAAATCTTCAAAATGAGCAAAAGCACAATGAAATTAATGCTGGAATCATCTTCAAGTTGCTAAAATACACTAATGACAGCAACAAGTTTGAGTCTACAACATTTAGTTAAGGTGTGAGATTCTAAATTAACTTTGTATTGCTGTAAACGCGTTTTCAGCCCCTGATTGTACACTTCAGGTGAAACTGTCAAAATCTTCAAAATGAGCAAAAGCACAATGAAATTAATGCTGGAATCATCTTCAAGTTGCTAAAATACACTAATGACAGTAAAAAGTTTGAGTGTACAACATTTAGTTAAGGTGTGAGAGCCAAAATGAACTTTGTATTGCTTTAAATGCACTTTCAGCCCGAATGTACACTTCAGGTGAAACTGTCAAAATCTTCAAAATGAGCAAAAGCACAATGAAATTAAGGCTGGAATCATCTTCAAGTTGCTAAAATACACTAATGACAGCAAAAAGTTTGAGTCTACAACATTTAGTTAACGTGTGAGAGCCTAAATGAACTTTGTATTGCTGTAAACGCGTTTTCAGCACCTGATTGTACACTTCAGGTGAAACTGTCAAAATCTTCAAAATGAGCAAAAGCACAATGAAATTAATGCTGGAATCATCTTCAGGTTGCTAAAATACACTAATGACAGCAAAAAGTTTGAGTCTACAACATTTAGTTAAGGTGTGAGAGCCAAAATTAACTTTGTATTGCTTTAAAATTCATTTTCAGCCCGATTGTACACTTCAGGTGAAACTGTCAAAATCTTCAAAATGAGCAAAAGCACAATGAAATGAATGCTGGAATCATCTTCAAGTTGCTAAAATACACTAATGACAGCAAAAAGTTTGAGTCTACAACATTTAGTTAAGGTGTGAGAGCCTAAATGAACCTTTCATTGCTTTAAACGCGTTTTCAGCCCGATTGTACACTTCAGGTAAAACTGTCAAAATCTTCAAAATGAGCAAAAGCACAATGAAATTAATGCTGGAATCATCTTCAAGTTGCTAAAATACACTAATGACAGCAAAAAGTTTGTGTCTACAACATTTAGTTAAGGTGTGAGAGCCAAAATGAACTTTTTATTGCTGTAAACGCGTTTTCAGCACCTGAATGTACACTTCAGGTGAAACTGTCAAAATCTTCAAAATGAGCAAAAGCACAATGAAATTAATGCTGGAATCATCTTCAAGTTGCTAAAATACACTAATGACAGCAACAAGTTTGAGTCTACAACATTTAGTTAAGGTGTGAGATTCTAAATTAACTTTGTATTGCTGTAAACGCGTTTTCAGCCCCTGATTGTACACTTCAGGTAAAACTGTCAAAATCTTCAAAATGAGCAAAAGCACAATGAAATAAATGCTGGAATCATCTTCAAGTTGCTAAAATACACTAATGACAGCAAAAAGTTTGTGTCTACAACATTTAGTTAAGGTGTGAGAGCCAAAATGAACTTTTTATTGCTGTAAACGCGTTTTCAGCACCTGAATGTACACTTCAGGTGAAACTGTCAAAATCTTCAAAATGAGCAAAAGCACAATGAAATTAATGCTGGAATCATCTTCAGGTTGCTAAAATACACGAATGACAGCAAAAAGTTTTAGTCTACAACATTTAGTTAAGGTGTGAGAGCCAAAATGAACTTTGTATTGCTGTAAACGCGTTTTCAGCACCTGATTGTACACTTCAGGTGAAAATGTCAAAATCTTCAAAATGAGCAAAAGCACAATGAAATTAATGCTGGAATCATCTTCAAGTTGCTAAAATACACTAATGACAGCAAAAAGTTTGAGTCTACAACATTTAGTTAAGGTGTGAGAGCCTAAATGAACCTTTCATTGCTTTAAACGCGTTTTCAGCCCGATTGTACACTTCAGGTAAAACTGTCAAAATCTTCAAAATGAGCAAAAGCACAATGAAATGAATGCTGGAATCATCTTCAAGTTGCTAAAATACACTAATGACAGCAAAAAGTTTGAGTCTACAACATTTAGTTAACGTGTGAGAGCCTAAATGAACTTTCCATTGCTTTAAACGCGTTTTCAGCCCTTGATTGTACAATTCAGGTGAAACTGTCAAAATCTTCAAAATGAGCAAAAGCACAATGAAATTAATGCTGGAATCATCTTCAAGTTGCTAAAATACACTAATGACAGCAACAAGTTTGAGTCTACAACATTTAGTTAAGATGTGAGAGCCAAAATGAACTTTGTATTGCTGTAAACGCGTTTTCAGCACCTGATTGTACACTTCAGGTGAAACTGTCAAAATCTTCAAAATGAGCAAAAGCACAATGAAATGAATGCTGGAATCATCTTCAAGTTGCTAAAATACACTAATGACAGCAAAAAGTTTGAGTCTACAACATTTAGTTAAGGTGTGAGAGCCTAAATGAACCTTTCATTGCTTTAAACGCGTTTTCAGCCCGATTGTACACTTCAGGTAAAACTGTCAAAATCTTCAAAATGAGCAAAAGCACAATGAAATTAATGCTGGAATCATCTTCAAGTTGCTAAAATACACTAATGACAGCAAAAAGTTTGTGTCTACAACATTTAGTTAAGGTGTGAGAGCCAAAATGAACTTTTTATTGCTGTAAACGCGTTTTCAGCACCTGAATGTACACTTCAGGTGAAACTGTCAAAATCTTCAAAATGAGCAAAAGCACAATGAAATTAATGCTGGAATCATCTTCAAGTTGCTAAAATACACTAATGACAGCAACAAGTTTGAGTCTACAACATTTAGTTAAGGTGTGAGATTCTAAATTAACTTTGTATTGCTGTAAACGCGTTTTCAGCCCCTGATTGTACACTTCAGGTGAAACTGTCAAAATCTTCAAAATGAGCAAAAGCACAATGAAATTAATGCTGGAATCATCTTCAAGTTGCTAAAATACACTAATGACAGTAAAAAGTTTGAGTGTACAACATTTAGTTAAGGTGTGAGAGCCAAAATGAACTTTGTATTGCTTTAAATGCACTTTCAGCCCGAATGTACACTTCAGGTGAAACTGTCAAAATCTTCAAAATGAGCAAAAGCACAATGAAATTAAGGCTGGAATCATCTTCAAGTTGCTAAAATACACTAATGACAGCAAAAAGTTTGAGTCTACAACATTTAGTTAAGGTGTGAGAGCCTAAATGAACTTTGTATTGCTGTAAACGCGTTTTCAGCACCTGATTATACACTTCAGGTGAAACTGTCAAAATCTTCAAAATGAGCAAAAGCACAATGAAATTAATGCTGGAATCATCTTCAGGTTGCTAAAATACACTAATGACAGCAAAAAGTTTGAGTCTACAACATTTAGTTAAGGTGTGAGAGCCAAAATTAACTTTGTATTGCTTTAAAATTCATTTTCAGCCCGATTGTACACTTCAGGTGAAACTGTCAAAATCTTCAAAATGAGCAAAAGCACAATGAAATGAACGCTGGAATCATCTTCAAGTTGCTAAAATACACTAATGACAGCAAAAAGTTTGAGTCTACAACATTTAGTTAAGGTGTGAGAGCCTAAATGAACTTTTCATTGCTTTAAACGCGTTTTCAGCCCGATTGTACACTTCAGGTAAAACTGTCAAAATCTTCAAAATGAGCAAAAGCACAATGAAATAAATGCTGGAATCATCTTCAAGTTGCTAAAATACACTAATGACAGCAAAAAGTTTGTGTCTACAACATTTAGTTAAGGTGTGAGAGCCAAAATGAACTTTTTATTGCTGTAAACGCGTTTTCAGCACCTGAATGTACACTTCAGGTGAAACTGTCAAAATCTTCAAAATGAGCAAAAGCACAATGAAATTAATGCTGGAATCATCTTCAGGTTGCTAAAATACACTAATGACAGCAAAAAGTTTTAGTCTACAACATTTAGTTAAGGTGTGAGAGCCTAAATGAACCTTTCATTGCTTTAAACGCGTTTTCAGCCCGATTGTACACTTCAGGTAAAACTGTCAAAATCTTCAAAATGAGCAAAAGCACAATGAAATTAATGCTGGAATCATCTTCAAGTTGCTAAAATACACTAATGACAGCAAAAAGTTTGTGTCTACAACATTTAGTTAAGGTGTGAGAGCCAAAATGAACTTTTTATTGCTGTAAACGCGTTTTCAGCACCTGAATGTACACTTCAGGTGAAACTGTCAAAATCTTCAAAATGAGCAAAAGCACAATGAAATTAATGCTGGAATCATCTTCAAGTTGCTAAAATACACTAATGACAGTAAAAAGTTTGAGTGTACAACATTTAGTTAAGGTGTGAGAGCCAAAATGAACTTTGTATTGCTTTAAATGCACTTTCAGCCCGAATGTACACTTCAGGTGAAACTGTCAAAATCTTCAAAATGAGCAAAAGCACAATGAAATTATGGCTGGAATCATCTTCAAGTTGCTAAAATACACTAATGACAGCAAAAAGTTTGAGTCTACAACATTTAGTTAAGGTGTGAGAGCCTAAATGAACTTTGTATTGCTGTAAACGCGTTTTCAGCACCTGATTATACACTTCAGGTGAAACTGTCAAAATCTTCAAAATGAGCAAAAGCACAATGAAATTAATGCTGGAATCATCTTCAGGTTGCTAAAATACACTAATGACAGCAAAAAGTTTGAGTCTACAACATTTAGTTAAGGTGTGAGAGCCTAAATGAACTTTTCATTGCTTTAAACGCGTTTTCAGCCCGATTGTACACTTCAGGTAAAACTGTCAAAATCTTCAAAATGAGCAAAAGCACAATGAAATAAATGCTGGAATCATCTTCAAGTTGCTAAAATACACTAATGACAGCAAAAAGTTTGTGTCTACAACATTTAGTTAAGGTGTGAGAGCCAAAATGAACTTTTTATTGCTGTAAACGCGTTTTCAGCACCTGAATGTACACTTCAGGTGAAACTGTCAAAATCTTCAAAATGAGCAAAAGCACAATGAAATTAATGCTGGAATCATCTTCAGGTTGCTAAAATACACTAATGACAGCAAAAAGTTTTAGTCTACAACATTTAGTTAAGGTGTGAGAGCCAAAATGAACTTTGTATTGCTGTAAACGCGTTTTCAGCACCTGATTGTACACTTCAGGTGAAAATGTCAAAATCTTCAAAATGAGCAAAAGCACAATGAAATTAATGCTGGAATCATCTTCAAGTTGCTAAAATACACTAATGACAGCAAAAAGTTTGAGTCTACAACATTTAGTTAAGGTGTGAGAGCCAAAATTAACTTTGTATTGCTTTAAATGCATTTTCAGCCCGATTGGACACTTCAGGTGAAAGTGTCAAAATCTTCAAAATGAGAAAAAGCACAATGAAATTAATGCTGGAATCATCTTCAATATGATAAAATACACTAATGACAGCAAAAAGTTTGAGTCTACAACATTTAGTTAAGGTGTGAGAGCCAAAATGAACTTTGTATTGCTTTAAATGCATTATCAGGCCGATTGTACACTTCAGGTGAAACTGTCAAAATCTTCAAAATGAGCAAATGCACAATGAAATAAATGCTGGAATCATCTTCAAGTTGCTAAAATACACTAATGACAGCAAAAAGTTTGAGTCTACAACATTTAGTAAAGGTGTGAGAGCCTAAATGAACTTTTCATTGCTTTAAACGCGTTTTCAGCCCTTGATTGTACAATTCAGGTGAAACTGTCAAAATCTTCAAAATGAGCAAAAGCACAATGAAATTAATGCTGGAATCATCTTCAAGTTGCTAAAATACACTAATGACAGCAACAAGTTTGAGTCTACAACATTTAGTTAAGGTGTGAGAGCCTAAATGAACTTTGTATTGCTTTAAATGCACTTTCAGCCCGAATGTACACTTCAGGTGAAACTGTCAAAATCTTCAAAATGAGCAAAAGCACAATGAAATTAAGGCTGGAATCATCTTCAAGTTGCTAAAATACACTAATGACAGCAAAAAGTTTGAGTCTACAACATTTAGTTAACGTGTGAGAGCCTAAATGAACTTTGTATTGCTGTAAACGCGTTTTCAGCACCTGATTGTACACTTCAGGTGAAACTGTCAAAATCTTCAAAATGAGCAAAAGCACAATGAAATTAATGCTGGAATCATCTTCAGGTTGCTAAAATACACTAATGACAGCAAAAAGTTTGAGTCTACAACATTTAGTTAAGGTGTGAGAGCCAAAATTAACTTTGTATTGCTTTAAAATTCATTTTCAGCCCGATTGTACACTTCAGGTGAAACTGTCAAAATCTTCAAAATGAGCAAAAGCAAAATGAAATGAATGCTGGAATCATCTTCAAGTTGCTAAAATACACTAATGACAGCAAAAAGTTTGAGTCTACAACATTTAGTTAAGGTGTGAGAGCCTAAATGAACCTTTCATTGCTTTAAACGCGTTTTCAGCCCGATTGTACACTTCAGGTAAAACTGTCAAAATCTTCAAAATGAGCAAAAGCACAATGAAATTAATGCTGGAATCATCTTCAAGTTGCTAAAATACACTAATGACAGCAAAAAGTTTGTGTCTACAACATTTAGTTAAGGTGTGAGAGCCAAAATGAACTTTTTATTGCTGTAAACGCGTTTTCAGCACCTGAATGTACACTTCAGGTGAAACTGTCAAAATCTTCAAAATGAGCAAAAGCACAATGAAATTAATGCTGGAATCATCTTCAAGTTGCTAAAATACACTAATGACAGCAACAAGTTTGAGTCTACAACATTTAGTTAAGGTGTGAGATTCTAAATTAACTTTGTATTGCTGTAAACGCGTTTTCAGCCCCTGATTGTACACTTCAGGTGAAACTGTCAAAATCTTCAAAATGAGCAAAAGCACAATGAAATTAATGCTGGAATCATCTTCAAGTTGCTAAAATACACTAATGACAGTAAAAAGTTTGAGTGTACAACATTTAGTTAAGGTGTGAGAGCCAAAATGAACTTTGTATTGCTTTAAATGCACTTTCAGCCCGAATGTACACTTCAGGTGAAACTGTCAAAATCTTCAAAATGAGCAAAAGCACAATGAAATTAAGGCTGGAATCATCTTCAAGTTGCTAAAATACACTAATGACAGCAAAAAGTTTGAGTCTACAACATTTAGTTAAGGTGTGAGAGCCTAAATGAACTTTGTATTGCTGTAAACGCGTTTTCAGCACCTGATTATACACTTCAGGTGAAACTGTCAAAATCTTCAAAATGAGCAAAAGCACAATGAAATTAATGCTGGAATCATCTTCAGGTTGCTAAAATACACTAATGACAGCAAAAAGTTTGAGTCTACAACATTTAGTTAAGGTGTGAGAGCCTAAATGAACTTTTCATTGCTTTAAACGCGTTTTCAGCCCGATTGTACACTTCAGGTAAAACTGTCAAAATCTTCAAAATGAGCAAAAGCACAATGAAATAAATGCTGGAATCATCTTCAAGTTGCTAAAATACACTAATGACAGCAAAAAGTTTGTGTCTACAACATTTAGTTAAGGTGTGAGAGCCAAAATGAACTTTTTATTGCTGTAAACGCGTTTTCAGCACCTGAATGTACACTTCAGGTGAAACTGTCAAAATCTTCAAAATGAGCAAAAGCACAATGAAATTAATGCTGGAATCATCTTCAGGTTGCTAAAATACACTAATGACAGCAAAAAGTTTTAGTCTACAACATTTAGTTAAGGTGTGAGAGCCAAAATTAACTTTGTATTGCTGTAAACGCGTTTTCAGCACCTGATTGTACACTTCAGGTGAAAATGTCAAAATCTTCAAAATGAGCAAAAGCACAATGAAATTAATGCTGGAATCATCTTCAAGTTGCTAAAATACACTAATGACAGCAAAAAGTTTGAGTCTACAACATTTAGTTAAGGTGTGAGAGCCAAAATTAACTTTGTATTGCTTTAAAATTCATTTTCAGCCCGATTGTACACTTCAGGTGAAACTGTCAAAATCTTCAAAATGAGCAAAAGCACAATGAAATGAATGCTGGAATCATCTTCAAGTTGCTAAAATACACTAATGACAGCAAAAAGTTTGAGTCTACAACATTTAGTTAAGGTGTGAGAGCCTAAATGAACTTTCCATTGCTTTAAACGCGTTTTCAGCCCTTGATTGTACAATTCAGGTGAAACTGTCAAAATCTTCAAAATGAGCAAAAGCACAATGAAATTAATGCTGGAATCATCTTCAAGTTGCTAAAATACACTAATGACAGCAACAAGTTTGAGTCTACAACATTTAGTTAAGGTGTGAGAGCCAAAATGAACTTTGTATTGCTGTAAACGCGTTTTCAGCACCTGATTGTACACTTCAGGTGAAACTGTCAAAATCTTCAAAATGAGCAAAAGCACAATGAAATGAATGCTGGAATCATCTTCAAGTTGCTAAAATACACTAATGACAGCAAAAAGTTTGAGTCTACAACATTTAGTTAAGGTGTGAGAGCCTAAATGAACTTTTCATTGCTTTAAACGCGTTTTCAGCCCTTGATTGTACAATTCAGGTGAAACTGTCAAAATCTTCAAAATGAGCAAAAGCACAATGAAATTAATGCTGGAATCATCTTCAAGTTGCTAAAATACACTAATGACAGCAACACGTTTGAGTCTACAACATTTAGTTAAGGTGTGAGATTCTAAATTAACTTTGTATTGCTGTAAACGCGTTTTCAGCCCCTGATTGTACACTTCAGGTGAAACTGTCAAAATCTTCAAAATGAGCAAAAGCACAATGAAATTAATGCTGGAATCATCTTCAAGTTGCTAAAATACACTAATGACAGTAAAAAGTTTGAGTGTACAACATTTAGTTAAGGTGTGAGAGCCAAAATGAACTTTGTATTGCTTTAAATGCACTTTCAGCCCGAATGTACACTTCAGGTGAAACTGTCAAAATCTTCAAAATGAGCAAAAGCACAATGAAATTAAGGCTGGAATCATCTTCAAGTTGCTAAAATACACTAATGACAGCAAAAAGTTTGAGTCTACAACATTTAGTTAAGGTGTGAGAGCCTAAATGAACTTTGTATTGCTGTAAACGCGTTTTCAGCACCTGATTATACACTTCAGGTGAAACTGTCAAAATCTTCAAAATGAGCAAAAGCACAATGAAATTAATGCTGGAATCATCTTCAGGTTGCTAAAATACACTAATGACAGCAAAAAGTTTGAGTCTACAACATTTAGTTAAGGTGTGAGAGCCAAAATTAACTTTGTATTGCTTTAAAATTCATTTTCAGCCCGATTGTACACTTCAGGTGAAACTGTCAAAATCTTCAAAATGAGCAAAAGCACAATGAAATGAACGCTGGAATCATCTTCAAGTTGCTAAAATACACTAATGACAGCAAAAAGTTTGAGTCTACAACATTTAGTTAAGGTGTGAGAGCCTAAATGAACTTTTCATTGCTTTAAACGCGTTTTCAGCCCGATTGTACACTTCAGGTAAAACTGTCAAAATCTTAAAAATGAGCAAAAGCACAATGAAATAAATGCTGGAATCATCTTCAAGTTGCTAAAATACACTAATGACAGCAAAAAGTTTGAGTCTACAACATTTAGTTAAGGTGTGAGAGCCTAAATGAACTTTTCATTGCTTTAAACGCGTTTTCAGCCCGATTGTACACTTCAGGTAAAACTGTCAAAATCTTAAAAATGAGCAAAAGCACAATGAAATTAATGCTGGAATCATCTTCAGGTTGCTAAAATACACTAATGACAGCAAAAAGTTTTAGTCTACAACATTTAGTTAAGGTGTGAGAGCCAAAATGAACTTTGTATTGCTGTAAACGCGTTTTCAGCACCTGATTGTACACTTCAGGTGAAACTGTCAAAATCTTCAAAATGAGCAAAAGCACAATGAAATTAATGCTGGAATCATCTTCAAGTTGCTAAAATACACTAATGACAGCAAAAAGTTTGAGTCTACAACATTTAGTTAAGGTGTGAGAGCCAAAATTAACTTTGTATTGCTTTAAATGCATTTTCAGCCCGATTGGACACTTCAGGTGAAAGTGTCAAAATCTTCAAAATGAGAAAAAGCACAATGAAATTAATGCTGGAATCATCTTCAATATGATAAAATACACTAATGACAGCAAAAAGTTTGAGTCTACAACATTTAGTTAAGGTGTGAGAGCCAAAATGAACTTTGTATTGCTTTAAATGCATTATCAGGCCGATTGTACACTTCAGGTGAAACTGTCAAAATCTTCAAAATGAGCAAATGCACAATGAAATGAATGCTGGAATCATCTTCAAGTTGCTAAAATACACTAATGACAGCAAAAAGTTTGAGTCTACAACATTTAGTAAAGGTGTGAGAGCCTAAATGAACTTTTCATTGCTTTAAACGCGTTTTCAGCCCTTGATTGTACAATTCAGGTGAAACTGTCAAAATCTTCAAAATGAGCAAAAGCACAATGAAATTAATGCTGGAATCATCTTCAAGTTGCTAAAATACACTAATGACAGCAACAAGTTTGAGTCTACAACATTTAGTTAAGGTGTGAGAGCCTAAATGAACTTTGTATTGCTTTAAATGAACTTTCAGCCCGAATGTACACTTCAGGTGAAACTGTCAAAATCTTCAAAATGAGCAAAAGCACAATGAAATTAAGGCTGGAATCATCTTCAAGTTGCTAAAATACACTAATGACAGCAAAACGTTTGAGTCTACAACATTTAGTTAAGGTGTGAGAGCCGAAATGAACTTTGTATTGCTGTAAACGCGTTTTCAGCACCTGATTGTACACTTCAGGTGAAACTGTCAAAATCTTCAAAATGAGCAAAAGCACAATGAAATTAATGCTGGAATCATCTTCAGGTTGCTAAAATACACTAATGACAGCAAAAAGTTTGAGTCTACAACATTTAGTTAAGGTGTGAGAGCCAAAATTAACTTTGTATTGCTTTAAAATTCATTTTCAGCCCGATTGTACACTTCAGGTGAAACTGTCAAAATCTTCAAAATGAGCAAAAGCACAATGAAATGAATGCTGGAATCATCTTCAAGTTGCTAAAATACACTAATGACAGCAAAAAGTTTGAGTCTACAACATTTAGTTAAGGTGTGAGAGCCTAAATGAACCTTTCATTGCTTTAAACGCGTTTTCAGCCCGATTGTACACTTCAGGTAAAACTGTCAAAATCTTCAAAATGAGCAAAAGCACAATGAAATTAATGCTGGAATCATCTTCAAGTTGCTAAAATACACTAATGACAGCAAAAAGTTTGTGTCTACAACATTTAGTTAAGGTGTGAGAGCCAAAATGAACTTTTTATTGCTGTAAACGCGTTTTCAGCACCTGAATGTACACTTCAGGTGAAACTGTCAAAATCTTCAAAATGAGCAAAAGCACAATGAAATTAATGCTGGAATCATCTTCAAGTTGCTAAAATACACTAATGACAGCAACAAGTTTGAGTCTACAACATTTAGTTAAGGTGTGAGATTCTAAATTAACTTTGTATTGCTGTAAACGCGTTTTCAGCCCCTGATTGTACACTTCAGGTGAAACTGTCAAAATCTTCAAAATGAGAAAAAGCACAATGAAATTAATGCTGGAATCATCTTCAATATGATAAAATACACTAATGACAGCAAAAAGTTTGAGTCTACAACATTTAGTTAAGGTGTGAGAGCCAAAATGAACTTTGTATTGCTTTAAATGCATTATCAGGCTGATTGTACACTTCAGGTGAAACTGTCAAAATCTTCAAAATGAGCAAATGCACAATGAAATGAATGCTGGAATCATCTTCAAGTTGCTAAAATACACTAATGACAGCAAAAAGTTTGTGTGTACAACATTTAGTTAAGGTGTGAGAGCCTAAATGAACTTTTCATTGCTTTAAACGCGTTTTCAGCCCTTGATTGTACACTTCAGGTGAAACTGTCAAAATCTTCAAAATGAGCAAAAGCACAATGAAATTAATGCTGGAATCATCTTCAGGTTGCTAAAATACACTAATGACAGCAAAAAGTTTGAGTCTACAACATTTAGTTAAGGTGTGAGAGCCAAAATTAACTTTGTATTGCTGTAAACGCGTTTTCAGCACCTGATTGTACACTTCAGGTGAAACTGTCAAAATCTTCAAAATGAGCAAAAGCACAATGAAATGAACGCTGGAATCATCTTCAAGTTGCTAAAATACACTAATGACAGCAAAAAGTTTGAGTCTACAACATTTAGTTAAGGTGTGAGAGCCTAAATGAACTTTTCATTGCTTTAAACGCGTTTTCAGCCCGATTGTACACTTCAGGTAAAACTGTCAAAATCTTCAAAATGAGCAAAAGCACAATGAAATAAATGCTGGAATCATCTTCAAGTTGCTAAAATACACTAATGACAGCAAAAAGTTTGTGTCTACAACATTTAGTTAAGGTGTGAGAGCCAAAATGAACTTTTTATTGCTGTAAACGCGTTTTCAGCACCTGAATGTACACTTCAGGTGAAACTGTCAAAATCTTCAAAATGAGCAAAAGCACAATGAAATTAATGCTGGAATCATCTTCAGGTTGCTAAAATACACTAATGACAGCAAAAAGTTTGAGTCTACAACATTTAGTTAAGGTGTGAGAGCCAAAATTAACTTTGTATTGCTTTAAAATTCATTTTCAGCCCGATTGTACACTTCAGGTGAAACTGTCAAAATCTTCAAAATGAGCAAAAGCACAATGAAATGAACGCTGGAATCATCTTCAAGTTGCTAAAATACACTAATGACAGCAAAAAGTTTGAGTCTACAACATTTAGTTAAGGTGTGAGAGCCTAAATGAACTTTGTATTGCTTTAAATGAACTTTCAGCCCGAATGTACACTTCAGGTGAAACTGTCAAAATCTTCAAAATGAGCAAAAGCACAATGAAATTAAGGCTGGAATCATCTTCAAGTTGCTAAAATACACTAATGACAGCAAAAAGTTTGAGTCTACAACATTTAGTTAAGGTGTGAGAGCCTAAATGAACTTTGTATTGCTGTAAACGCGTTTTCAGCACCTGATTGTACACTTCAGGTGAAACTGTCAAAATCTTCAAAATGAGCAAAAGCACAATGAAATGAATGCTGGAATCATCTTCAAGTTGCTAAAATACACTAATGACAGCAAAAAGTTTGAGTCTACAACATTTAGTTAAGGTGTGAGAGCCTAAATGAACCTTTCATTGCTTTAAACGCGTTTTCAGCCCGATTGTACACTTCAGGTAAAACTGTCAAAATCTTCAAAATGAGCAAAAGCACAATGAAATTAATGCTGGAATCATCTTCAAGTTGCTAAAATACACTAATGACAGCAAAAAGTTTGTGTCTACAACATTTAGTTAAGGTGTGAGAGCCAAAATGAACTTTTTATTGCTGTAAACGCGTTTTCAGCACCTGAATGTACACTTCAGGTGAAACTGTCAAAATCTTCAAAATGAGCAAAAGCACAATGAAATTAATGCTGGAATCATCTTCAAGTTGCTAAAATACACTAATGACAGCAACAAGTTTGAGTCTACAACATTTAGTTAAGGTGTGAGATTCTAAATTAACTTTGTATTGCTGTAAACGCGTTTTCAGCCCCTGATTGTACACTTCAGGTGAAACTGTCAAAATCTTCAAAATGAGCAAAAGCACAATGAAATTAATGCTGGAATCATCTTCAAGTTGCTAAAATACACTAATGACAGTAAAAAGTTTGAGTGTACAACATTTAGTTAAGGTGTGAGAGCCTAAATGAACTTTGTATTGCTGTAAACGCGTTTTCAGCACCTGATTATACACTTCAGGTGAAACTGTCAAAATCTTCAAAATGAGCAAAAGCACAATGAAATTAATGCTGGAATCATCTTCAGGTTGCTAAAATACACTAATGACAGCAAAAAGTTTGAGTCTACAACATTTAGTTAAGGTGTGAGAGCCAAAATTAACTTTGTATTGCTTTAAAATTCATTTTCAGCCCGATTGTACACTTCAGGTGAAACTGTCAAAATCTTCAAAATGAGCAAAAGCACAATGAAATTAATGCTGGAATCATCTTCAAGTTGCTAAAATACACTAATGACAGCAAAAAGTTTGTGTCTACAACATTTAGTTAAGGTGTGAGAGCCAAAATGAACTTTTTATTGCTGTAAACGCGTTTTCAGCACCTGAATGTACACTTCAGGTGAAACTGTCAAAATCTTCAAAATGAGCAAAAGCACAATGAAATTAATGCTGGAATCATCTTCAAGTTGCTAAAATACACTAATGACAGCAAAAAGTTTGAGTCTACAACATTTAGTTAAGGTGTGAGAGCAAAAATTAACTTTGTATTGCTTTAAATGCATTTTCAGCCCGATAGTACACTTCAGGTGAAACTGTCAAAATCTTCAAAATGAGCAAAAGCACAATGAAATTAATGCTGGAATCATCTTCAGGTTGCTAAAATATACTAATGACAGCAAAAAGTTTTAGTCTACAACATTTAGTTAAGGTGTGAGAGCCAAAATGAACTTTGTATTGCTGTAAACGCGTTTTCAGCACCTGATTGTACACTTCAGGTGAAACTGTCAAAATCTTCAAAATGAGCAAAAGCACAATGAAATTAATGCTGGAATCATCTTCAAGTTGCTAAAATACACTAATGACAGCAAAAAGTTTGAGTCTACAACATTTAGTTAAGGTGTGAGAGCCAAAAATAACTTTGTATTGCTTTAAATGCATTTTCAGCCCGATTGGACACTTCAGGTGAAAGTGTCAAAATCTTCAAAATGAGAAAAAGCACAATGAAATTAATGCTGGAATCATCTTCAATATGCTAAAATACACTAATGACAGCAAAAAGTTTGAGTCTACAACATTTAGTTAAGGTGTGAGAGCCAAAATGAACTTTGTATTGCTTTAAATGCATTATCAGGCCGATTGTACACTTCAGGTGAAACTGTCAAAATCTTCAAAATGAGCAAAAGCACAATGAAATGAATGCTGGAATCATCTTCAAGTTGCTAAAATACACTAATGACAGCAAAAAGTTTGAGTCTACAACATTTAGTAAAGGTGTGAGAGCCTAAATGAACTTTTCATTGCTTTAAACGCGTTTTCAGCCCTTGATTGTACAATTCAGGTGAAACTGTCAAAATCTTCAAAATGAGCAAAAGCACAATGAAATTAATGCTGGAATCATATTCAAGTTGCTAAAATACACTAATGACAGCAAAAAGTTTGAGTCTACAACATTTAGTTAAGGTGTGAGAGCCAAAATTAACTTTGTATTGCTTTAAAATTCATTTTCAGCCCGATTGTACACTTCAGGTGAAACTGTCAAAATCTTCAAAATGAGCAAAAGCACAATGAAATGAACGCTGGAATCATCTTCAAGTTGCTAAAATACACTAATGACAGCAAAAAGTTTGAGTCTACAACATTTAGTTAAGGTGTGAGAGCCTAAATGAACTTTTCATTGCTTTAAACGCGTTTTCAGCCCGATTGTACACTTCAGGTAAAACTGTCAAAATCTTCAAAATGAGCAAAAGCACAATGAAATAAATGCTGGAATCATCTTCAAGTTGCTAAAATACACTAATGACAGCAAAAAGTTTGAGTCTACAACATTTAGTTAAGGTGTGAGAGCCAAAATTAACTTTGTATTGCTTTAAATGCATTTTCAGCCCGATTGGACACTTCAGGTGAAACTGTCAAAATCTTCAAAATGAGCAAAAGCACAATGAAATTAAGGCTGGAATCATCTTCAAGTTGCTAAAATACACTAATGACAGCAAAAAGTTTGAGTCTACAACATTTAGTTAAGGTGTGAGAGCCTAAATGAACTTTGTATTGCTGTAAACGCGTTTTCAGCACCTGATTGTACACTTCAGGTGAAACTGTCAAAATCTTCAAAATGAGCAAAAGCACAATGAAATTAATGCTGGAATCATCTTCAGGTTGCTAAAATACACTAATGACAGCAAAAAGTTTGAGTCTACAACATTTAGTTAAGGTGTGAGAGCCAAAATTAACTTTGTATTGCTTTAAAATTCATTTTCAGCCCGATTGTACACTTCAGGTGAAACTGTCAAAATCTTCAAAATGAGCAAAAGCACAATGAAATGAACGCTGGAATCATCTTCAAGTTGCTAAAATACACTAATGACAGCAAAAAGTTTGAGTCTACAACATTTAGTTAAGGTGTGAGAGCCTAAATGAACTTTTCATTGCTTTAAACGCGTTTTCAGCCCGATTGTACACTTCAGGTAAAACTGTCAAAATCTTCAAAATGAGCAAAAGCACAATGAAATAAATGCTGGAATCATCTTCAAGTTGCTAAAATACACCAATGACAGCAAAAAGTTTGTGTCTACAACATTTAGTTAAGGTGTGAGAGCCAAAATGAACTTTTTATTGCTGTAAACGCGTTTTCAGCACCTGAATGTACACTTCAGGTGAAACTGTCAAAATCTTCAAAATGAGCAAAAGCACAATGAAATTAATGCTGGAATCATCTTCAGGTTGCTAAAATACACTAATGACAGCAAAAAGTTTTAGTCTACAACATTTAGTTAAGGTGTGAGAGCCAAAATGAACTTTGTATTGCTGTAAACGCGTTTTCAGCACCTGATTGTACACTTCAGGTGAAAATGTCAAAATCTTCAAAATGAGCAAAAGCACAATGAAATTAATGCTGGAATCATCTTCAAGTTGCTAAAATACACTAATGACAGCAAAAAGTTTGAGTCTACAACATTTAGTTAAGGTGTGAGAGCCAAAATTAACTTTGTATTGCTTTAAAATTCATTTTCAGCCCGATTGTACACTTCAGGTGAAACTGTCAAAATCTTCAAAATGAGCAAAAGCACAATGAAATGAATGCTGGAATCATCTTCAAGTTGCTAAAATACACTAATGACAGCAAAAAGTTTGAGTCTACAACATTTAGTTAAGGTGTGAGAGCCTAAATGAACTTTCCATTGCTTTAAACGCGTTTTCAGCCCTTGATTGTACAATTCAGGTGAAACTGTCAAAATCTTCAAAATGAGCAAAAGCACAATGAAATTAATGCTGGAATCATCTTCAAGTTGCTAAAATACACTAATGACAGCAACAAGTTTGAGTCTACAACATTTAGTTAAGGTGTGAGAGCCAAAATGAACTTTGTATTGCTGTAAACGCGTTTTCAGCACCTGATTGTACACTTCAGGTGAAACTGTCAAAATCTTCAAAATGAGCAAAAGCACAATGAAATGAATGCTGGAATCATCTTCAAGTTGCTAAAATACACTAATGACAGCAAAAAGTTTGAGTCTACAACATTTAGTTAAGGTGTGAGAGCCTAAATGAACTTTTCATTGCTTTAAACGCGTTTTCAGCCCTTGATTGTACAATTCAGGTGAAACTGTCAAAATCTTCAAAATGAGCAAAAGCACAATGAAATTAATGCTGGAATCATCTTCAAGTTGCTAAAATACACTAATGACAGCAACACGTTTGAGTCTACAACATTTAGTTAAGGTGTGAGATTCTAAATTAACTTTGTATTGCTGTAAACGCGTTTTCAGCCCCTGATTGTACACTTCAGGTGAAACTGTCAAAATCTTCAAAATGAGCAAAAGCACAATGAAATTAATGCTGGAATCATCTTCAAGTTGCTAAAATACACTAATGACAGTAAAAAGTTTGAGTGTACAACATTTAGTTAAGGTGTGAGAGCCAAAATGAACTTTGTATTGCTTTAAATGCACTTTCAGCCCGAATGTACACTTCAGGTGAAACTGTCAAAATCTTCAAAATGAGCAAAAGCACAATGAAATTAAGGCTGGAATCATCTTCAAGTTGCTAAAATACACTAATGACAGCAAAAAGTTTGAGTCTACAACATTTAGTTAAGGTGTGAGAGCCTAAATGAACTTTGTATTGCTGTAAACGCAATTTCAGCACCTGATTATACACTTCAGGTGAAACTGTCAAAATCTTCAAAATGAGCAAAAGCACAATGAAATTAATGCTGGAATCATCTTCAGGTTGCTAAAATACACTAATGACAGCAAAAAGTTTGAGTCTACAACATTTAGTTAAGGTGTGAGAGCCAAAATTAACTTTGTATTGCTTTAAAATTCATTTTCAGCCCGATTGTACACTTCAGGTGAAACTGTCAAAATCTTCAAAATGAGCAAAAGCACAATGAAATGAACGCTGGAATCATCTTCAAGTTGCTAAAATACACTAATGACAGCAAAAAGTTTGAGTCTACAACATTTAGTTAAGGTGTGAGAGCCTAAATGAACTTTTCATTGCTTTAAACGCGTTTTCAGCCCGATTGTACACTTCAGGTAAAACTGTCAAAATCTTAAAAATGAGCAAAAGCACAATGAAATAAATGCTGGAATCATCTTCAAGTTGCTAAAATACACTAATGACAGCAAAAAGTTTGAGTCTACAACATTTAGTTAAGGTGTGAGAGCCTAAATGAACTTTTCATTGCTTTAAACGCGTTTTCAGCCCGATTGTACACTTCAGGTAAAACTGTCAAAATCTTAAAAATGAGCAAAAGCACAATGAAATTAATGCTGGAATCATCTTCAGGTTGCTAAAATACACTAATGACAGCAAAAAGTTTTAGTCTACAACATTTAGTTAAGGTGTGAGAGCCAAAATGAACTTTTTATTGCTGTAAACGCGTTTTCAGCACCTGATTGTACACTTCAGGTGAAACTGTCAAAATCTTCAAAATGAGCAAAAGCACAATGAAATTAATGCTGGAATCATCTTCAAGTTGCTAAAATACACTAATGACAGCAAAAAGTTTGAGTCTACAACATTTAGTTAAGGTGTGAGAGCCAAAATTAACTTTGTATTGCTTTAAATGCATTTTCAGCCCGATTGGACACTTCAGGTGAAAGTGTCAAAATCTTCAAAATGAGAAAAAGCACAATGAAATTAATGCTGGAATCATCTTCAATATGATAAAATACACTAATGACAGCAAAAAGTTTGAGTCTACAACATTTAGTTAAGGTGTGAGAGCCAAAATGAACTTTGTATTGCTTTAAATGCATTATCAGGCTGATTGTACACTTCAGGTGAAACTGTCAAAATCTTCAAAATGAGCAAATGCACAATGAAATGAATGCTGGAATCATCTTCAAGTTGCTAAAATACACTAATGACAGCAAAAAGTTTGTGTGTACAACATTTAGTTAAGGTGTGAGAGCCTAAATGAACTTTTCATTGCTTTAAACGCGTTTTCAGCCCTTGATTGTACACTTCAGGTGAAACTGTCAAAATCTTCAAAATGAGCAAAAGCACAATGAAATTAATGCTGGAATCATCTTCAGGTTGCTAAAATACACTAATGACAGCAAAAAGTTTGAGTCTACAACATTTAGTTAAGGTGTGAGAGCCAAAATTAACTTTGTATTGCTTTAAAATTCATTTTCAGCCCGATTGTACACTTCAGGTGAAACTGTCAAAATCTTCAAAATGAGCAAAAGCACAATGAAATGAACGCTGGAATCATCTTCAAGTTGCTAAAATACACTAATGACAGCAAAAAGTTTGAGTCTACAACATTTAGTTAAGGTGTGAGAGCCTAAATGAACTTTTCATTGCTTTAAACGCGTTTTCAGCCCGATTGTACACTTCAGGTAAAACTGTCAAAATCTTCAAAATGAGCAAAAGCACAATGAAATAAATGCTGGAATCATCTTCAAGTTGCTAAAATACACTAATGACAGCAAAAAGTTTGTGTCTACAACATTTAGTTAAGGTGTGAGAGCCAAAATGAACTTTTTATTGCTGTAAACGCGTTTTCAGCACCTGAATGTACACTTCAGGTGAAACTGTCAAAATCTTCAAAATGAGCAAAAGCACAATGAAATTAATGCTGGAATCATCTTCAGGTTGCTAAAATACACTAATGACAGCAAAAAGTTTGAGTCTACAACATTTAGTTAAGGTGTGAGAGCCAAAATTAACTTTGTATTGCTTTAAAATTCATTTTCAGCCCGATTGTACACTTCAGGTGAAACTGTCAAAATCTTCAAAATGAGCAAAAGCACAATGAAATGAACGCTGGAATCATCTTCAAGTTGCTAAAATACACTAATGACAGCAAAAAGTTTGAGTCTACAACATTTAGTTAAGGTGTGAGAGCCTAAATGAACTTTTCATTGCTTTAAACGCGTTTTCAGCCCGATTGTACACTTCAGGTAAAACTGTCAAAATCTTAAAAATGAGCAAAAGCACAATGAAATAAATGCTGGAATCATCTTCAAGTTGCTAAAATACACTAATGACAGCAAAAAGTTTGAGTCTACAACATTTAGTTAAGGTGTGAGAGCCTAAATGAACTTTTCATTGCTTTAAACGCGTTTTCAGCCCGATTGTACACTTCAGGTAAAACTGTCAAAATCTTAAAAATGAGCAAAAGCACAATGAAATTAATGCTGGAATCATCTTCCGGTTGCTAAAATACACTAATGACAGCAAAAAGTTTTAGTCTACAACATTTAGTTAAGGTGTGAGAGCCAAAATGAACTTTGTATTGCTGTAAACGCGTTTTCAGCACCTGATTGTACACTTCAGGTGAAACTGTCAAAATCTTCAAAATGAGCAAAAGCACAATGAAATGAATGCTGGAATCATCTTCAAGTTGCTAAAATACACTAATGACAGCAAAAAGTTTGAGTCTACAACATTTAGTTAAGGTGTGAGAGCCTAAATGAACTTTTCATTGCTTTAAACGCGTTTTCAGCCCTTGATTGTACAATTCAGGTGAAACTGTCAAAATCTTCAAAATGAGCAAAAGCACAATGAAATTAATGCTGGAATCATCTTCAAGTTGCTAAAATACACTAATGACAGCAACACGTTTGAGTCTACAACATTTAGTTAAGGTGTGAGATTCTAAATTAACTTTGTATTGCTGTAAACGCGTTTTCAGCCCCTGATTGTACACTTCAGGTGAAACTGTCAAAATCTTCAAAATGAGCAAAAGCACAATGAAATTAATGCTGGAATCATCTTCAAGTTGCTAAAATACACTAATGACAGTAAAAAGTTTGAGTGTACAACATTTAGTTAAGGTGTGAGAGCCAAAATGAACTTTGTATTGCTTTAAATGCACTTTCAGCCCGAATGTACACTTCAGGTGAAACTGTCAAAATCTTCAAAATGAGCAAAAGCACAATGAAATTAAGGCTGGAATCATCTTCAAGTTGCTAAAATACACTAATGACAGCAAAAAGTTTGAGTCTACAACATTTAGTTAAGGTGTGAGAGCCTAAATGAACTTTGTATTGCTGTAAACGCAATTTCAGCACCTGATTATACACTTCAGGTGAAACTGTCAAAATCTTCAAAATGAGCAAAAGCACAATGAAATTAATGCTGGAATCATCTTCAGGTTGCTAAAATACACTAATGACAGCAAAAAGTTTGAGTCTACAACATTTAGTTAAGGTGTGAGAGCCAAAATTAACTTTGTATTGCTTTAAAATTCATTTTCAGCCCGATTGTACACTTCAGGTGAAACTGTCAAAATCTTCAAAATGAGCAAAAGCACAATGAAATGAACGCTGGAATCATCTTCAAGTTGCTAAAATACACTAATGACAGCAAAAAGTTTGAGTCTACAACATTTAGTTAAGGTGTGAGAGCCTAAATGAACTTTTCATTGCTTTAAACGCGTTTTCAGCCCGATTGTACACTTCAGGTAAAACTGTCAAAATCTTAAAAATGAGCAAAAGCACAATGAAATTAATGCTGGAATCATCTTCAGGTTGCTAAAATACACTAATGACAGCAAAAAGTTTTAGTCTACAACATTTAGTTAAGGTGTGAGAGCCAAAATGAACTTTGTATTGCTGTAAACGCGTTTTCAGCACCTGATTGTACACTTCAGGTGAAACTGTCAAAATCTTCAAAATGAGCAAAAGCACAATGAAATTAATGCTGGAATCATCTTCAAGTTGCTAAAATACACTAATGACAGCAAAAAGTTTGAGTCTACAACATTTAGTTAAGGTGTGAGAGCCTAAATGAACTTTTCATTGCTTTAAACGCGTTTTCAGCCCTTGATTGTACAATTCAGGTGAAACTGTCAAAATCTTCAAAATGAGCAAAAGCACAATGAAATTAATGCTGGAATCATCTTCAAGTTGCTAAAATACACTAATGACAGCAACACGTTTGAGTCTACAACATTTAGTTAAGGTGTGAGATTCTAAATTAACTTTGTATTGCTGTAAACGCGTTTTCAGCCCCTGATTGTACACTTCAGGTGAAACTGTCAAAATCTTCAAAATGAGCAAAAGCACAATGAAATTAATGCTGGAATCATCTTCAAGTTGCTAAAATACACTAATGACAGTAAAAAGTTTGAGTGTACAACATTTAGTTAAGGTGTGAGAGCCAAAATGAACTTTGTATTGCTTTAAATGCACTTTCAGCCCGAATGTACACTTCAGGTGAAACTGTCAAAATCTTCAAAATGAGCAAAAGCACAATGAAATTAAGGCTGGAATCATCTTCAAGTTGCTAAAATACACTAATGACAGCAAAAAGTTTGAGTCTACAACATTTAGTTAAGGTGTGAGAGCCTAAATGAACTTTGTATTGCTTTAAAATTCATTTTCAGCCCGATTGTACACTTCAGGTGAAACTGTCAAAATCTTCAAAATGAGCAAAAGCACAATGAAATGAACGCTGGAATCATCTTCAAGTTGCTAAAATACACTAATGACAGCAAAAAGTTTGAGTCTACAACATTTAGTTAAGGTGTGAGAGCCTAAATGAACTTTTCATTGCTTTAAACGCGTTTTCAGCCCGATTGTACACTTCAGGTAAAACTGTCAAAATCTTAAAAATGAGCAAAAGCACAATGAAATAAATGCTGGAATCATCTTCAAGTTGCTAAAATACACTAATGACAGCAAAAAGTTTGAGTCTACAACATTTAGTTAAGGTGTGAGAGCCTAAATGAACTTTTCATTGCTTTAAACGCGTTTTCAGCCCGATTGTACACTTCAGGTAAAACTGTCAAAATCTTAAAAATGAGCAAAAGCACAATGAAATTAATGCTGGAATCATCTTCAGGTTGCTAAAATACACTAATGACAGCAAAAAGTTTTAGTCTACAACATTTAGTTAAGGTGTGAGAGCCAAAATGAACTTTGTATTGCTGTAAACGCGTTTTCAGCACCTGATTGTACACTTCAGGTGAAACTGTCAAAATCTTCAAAATGAGCAAAAGCACAATGAAATTAATGCTGGAATCATCTTCAAGTTGCTAAAATACACTAATGACAGCAAAAAGTTTGAGTCTACAACATTTAGTTAAGGTGTGAGAGCCAAAATTAACTTTGTATTGCTTTAAATGCATTTTCAGCCCGATTGGACACTTCAGGTGAAAGTGTCAAAATCTTCAAAATGAGAAAAAGCACAATGAAATTAATGCTGGAATCATCTTCAATATGATAAAATACACTAATGACAGCAAAAAGTTTGAGTCTACAACATTTAGTTAAGGTGTGAGAGCCAAAATGAACTTTGTATTGCTGTAAACGCGTTTTCAGCACCTGAATGTACACTTCAGGTGAAACTGTCAAAATCTTCAAAATGAGCAAATGCACAATGAAATGAATGCTGGAATCATCTTCAAGTTGCTAAAATACACTAATGACAGCAAAAAGTTTGAGTCTACAACATTTAGTAAAGGTGTGAGAGCCTAAATGAACTTGTCATTGCTTTAAACGCGTTTTCAGCCCTTGATTGTACAATTCAGGTGAAACTGTCAAAATCTTCAAAATGAGCAAAAGCACAATGAAATTAATGCTGGAATCATCTTCAAGTTGCTAAAATACACTAATGACAGCAACAAGTTTGAGTCTACAACATTTAGTTAAGGTGTGAGAGCCTAAATGAACTTTGTATTGCTTTAAATGCACTTTCAGCCCGAATGTACACTTCAGGTGAAACTGTCAAAATCTTCAAAATGAGCAAAAGCACAATGAAATTAAGGCTGGAATCATCTTCAAGTTGCTAAAATACACTAATGACAGCAAAAAGTTTGAGTCTACAACATTTAGTTAAGGTGTGAGAGCCTAAATGAACTTTGTATTGCTGTAAACGCGTTTTCAGCACCTGATTGTACACTTCAGGTGAAACTGTCAAAATCTTCAAAATGAGCAAAAGCACAATGAAATTAATGCTGGAATCATCTTCAGGTTGCTAAAATACACTAATGACAGCAAAAAGTTTGAGTCTACAACATTTAGTTAAGGTGTGAGAGCCAAAATTAACTTTGTATTGCTTTAAAATTCATTTTCAGCCCGATTGTACACTTCAGGTGAAACTGTCAAAATCTTCAAAATGAGCAAAAGCACAATGAAATGAATGCTGGAATCATCTTCAAGTTGCTAAAATACACTAATGACAGCAAAAAGTTTGAGTCTACAACATTTAGTTAAGGTGTGAGAGCCTAAATGAACCTTTCATTGCTTTAAACGCGTTTTCAGCCCGATTGTACACTTCAGGTAAAACTGTCAAAATCTTCAAAATGAGCAAAAGCACAATGAAATTAATGCTGGAATCATCTTCAAGTTGCTAAAATACACTAATGACAGCAAAAAGTTTGTGTCTACAACATTTAGTTAAGGTGTGAGAGCCAAAATGAACTTTTTATTGCTGTAAACGCGTTTTCAGCACCTGAATGTACACTTCAGGTGAAACTGTCAAAATCTTCAAAATGAGCAAAAGCACAATGAAATTAATGCTGGAATCATCTTCAAGTTGCTAAAATACACTAATGACAGTAAAAAGTTTGAGTGTACAACATTTAGTTAAGGTGTGAGAGCCTAAATGAACTTTGTATTGCTGTAAACGCGTTTTCAGCACCTGATTATACACTTCAGGTGAAACTGTCAAAATCTTCAAAATGAGCAAAAGCACAATGAAATTAATGCTGGAATCATCTTCAGGTTGCTAAAATACACTAATGACAGCAAAAAGTTTGAGTCTACAACATTTAGTTAAGGTGTGAGAGCCAAAATTAACTTTGTATTGCTTTAAAATTCATTTTCAGCCCGATTGTACACTTCAGGTGAAACTGTCAAAATCTTCAAAATGAGCAAAAGCACAATGAAATGAACGCTGGAATCATCTTCAAGTTGCTAAAATACACTAATGCCAGCAAAAAGTATGAGTCTACAACATTTAGTTAAGGTGTGAGAGCCTAAATGAACTTTTCATTGCTTTAAACGCGTTTTCAGCCCGATTGTACACTTCAGGTAAAACTGTCAAAATCTTCAAAATGAGCAAAAGCACAATGAAATAAATGCTGGAATCATCTTCAAGTTGCTAAAATACACTAATGACAGCAAAAAGTTTGTGTCTACAACATTTAGTTAAGGTGTGAGAGCCAAAATGAACTTTTTATTGCTGTAAACGCATTTTCAGCCCGATTGGACACTTCAGGTGAAACTGTCAAAATCTTCAAAATGAGCAAAAGCACAATGAAATTAAGGCTGGAATCATCTTCAAGTTGCTAAAATACACTAATGACAGCAAAAAGTTTGAGTCTACAACATTTAGTTAAGGTGTGAGAGCCTAAATGAACTTTGTATTGCTGTAAACGCGTTTTCAGCACCTGATTGTACACTTCAGGTGAAACTGTCAAAATCTTCAAAATGAGCAAAAGCACAATGAAATTAATGCTGGAATCATCTTCAGGTTGCTAAAATACACTAATGACAGCAAAAAGTTTGAGTCTACAACATTTAGTTAAGGTGTGAGAGCCAAAATTAACTTTGTATTGCTTTAAAATTCATTTTCAGCCCGATTGTACACTTCAGGTGAAACTGTCAAAATCTTCAAAATGAGCAAAAGCACAATGAAATGAATGCTGGAATCATCTTCAAGTTGCTAAAATACACTAATGACAGCAAAAAGTTTGAGTCTACAACATTTAGTTAAGGTGTGAGAGCCTAAATGAACCTTTCATTGCTTTAAACGCGTTTTCAGCCCGATTGTACACTTCAGGTAAAACTGTCAAAATCTTCAAAATGAGCAAAAGCACAATGAAATTAATGCTGGAATCATCTTCAAGTTGCTAAAATACACTAATGACAGCAAAAAGTTTGTGTCTACAACATTTAGTTAAGGTGTGAGAGCCAAAATGAACTTTTTATTGCTGTAAACGCGTTTTCAGCACCTGAATGTACACTTCAGGTGAAACTGTCAAAATCTTCAAAATGAGCAAAAGCACAATGAAATTAATGCTGGAATCATCTTCAAGTTGCTAAAATACACTAATGACAGCAACAAGTTTGAGTCTACAACATTTAGTTAAGGTGTGAGATTCTAAATTAACTTTGTATTGCTGTAAACGCGTTTTCAGCCCCTGATTGTACACTTCAGGTGAAACTGTCAAAATCTTCAAAATGAGCAAAAGCACAATGAAATTAATGCTGGAATCATCTTCAAGTTGCTAAAATACACTAATGACAGTAAAAAGTTTGAGTGTACAACATTTAGTTAAGGTGTGAGAGCCTAAATGAACTTTGTATTGCTGTAAACGCGTTTTCAGCACCTGATTATACACTTCAGGTGAAACTGTCAAAATCTTCAAAATGAGCAAAAGCACAATGAAATTCATGCTGGAATCATCTTCAGGTTGCTAAAATACACTAATGACAGCAAAAAGTTTGAGTCTACAACATTTAGTTAAGGTGTGAGAGCCAAAATTAACTTTGTATTGCTTTAAAATTCATTTTCAGCCCGATTGTACACTTCAGGTGAAACTGTCAAAATCTTCAAAATGAGCAAAAGCACAATGAAATGAACGCTGGAATCATCTTCAAGTTGCTAAAATACACTAATGACAGCAAAAAGTTTCAGTCTACAACATTTAGTTAAGGTGTGAGAGCCAAAATGAACTTTTTATTGCTGTAAACGCGTTTTCAGCACCTGAATGTACACTTCAGGTGAAACTGTCAAAATCTTCAAAATGAGCAAAAGCACAATGAAATTAATGCTGGAATCATCTTCAAGTTGCTAAAATACACTAATGACAGCAAAAAGTTTGAGTCTACAACATTTAGTTAAGGTGTGAGAGCAAAAATTAACTTTGTATTGCTTTAAATGCATTTTCAGCCCGATAGTACACTTCAGGTGAAACTGTCAAAATCTTCAAAATGAGCAAAAGCACAATGAAATTAATGCTGGAATCATCTTCAGGTTGCTAAAATATACTAATGACAGCAAAAAGTTTTAGTCTACAACATTTAGTTAAGGTGTGAGAGCCAAAATGAACTTTGTATTGCTGTAAACGCGTTTTCAGCACCTGATTGTACACTTCAGGTGAAACTGTCAAAATCTTCAAAATGAGCAAAAGCACAATGAAATTAATGCTGGAATCATCTTCAAGTTGCTAAAATACACTAATGACAGCAAAAAGTTTGAGTCTACAACATTTAGTTAAGGTGTGAGAGCCAAAAATAACTTTGTATTGCTTTAAATGCATTTTCAGCCCGATTGGACACTTCAGGTGAAAGTGTCAAAATCTTCAAAATGAGAAAAAGCACAATGAAATTAATGCTGGAATCATCTTCAATATGCTAAAATACACTAATGACAGCAAAAAGTTTGAGTCTACAACATTTAGTTAAGGTGTGAGAGCCAAAATGAACTTTGTATTGCTTTAAATGCATTATCAGGCCGATTGTACACTTCAGGTGAAACTGTCAAAATCTTCAAAATGAGCAAAAGCACAATGAAATGAATGCTGGAATCATCTTCAAGTTGCTAAAATACACTAATGACAGCAAAAAGTTTGAGTCTACAACATTTAGTAAAGGTGTGAGAGCCTAAATGAACTTTTCATTGCTTTAAACGCGTTTTCAGCCCTTGATTGTACAATTCAGGTGAAACTGTCAAAATCTTCAAAATCAGCAAAAGCACAATGAAATTAATGCTGGAATCATATTCAAGTTGCTAAAATACACTAATGACAGCAACAAGTTTGAGTCTACAACATTTAGTTAAGGTGTGAGAGCCTAAATGAACTTTGTATTGCTTTAAATGCACTTTCAGCCCGAATGTACACTTCAGGTGAAACTGTCAAAATCTTCAAAATGAGCAAAAGCACAATGAAATTAAGGCTGGAATCATCTTCAAGTTGCTAAAATACACTAATGACAGCAAAAAGTTTGAGTCTACAACATTTAGTTAAGGTGTGAGAGCCTAAATGAACTTTGTATTGCTGTAAACGCGTTTTCAGCACCTGATTGTACACTTCAGGTGAAACTGTCAAAATCTTCAAAATGAGCAAAAGCACAATGAAATTAATGCTGGAATCATCTTCAGGTTGCTAAAATACACTAATGACAGCAAAAAGTTTGAGTCTACAACATTTAGTTAAGGTGTGAGAGCCAAAATTAACTTTGTATTGCTTTAAAATTCATTTTCAGCCCGATTGTACACTTCAGGTGAAACTGTCAAAATCTTAAAAATGAGCAAAAGCACAATGAAATGAATGCTGGAATCATCTTCAAGTTGCTAAAATACACTAATGACAGAAAAAAGTTTGAGTCTACAACATTTAGTTAAGGCGTGAGAGCCTAAATGAACTTTTCATTGCTTTAAACGCGTTTTCAGCCCGATTGTACACTTCAGGTAAAACTGTCAAAATCTTCAAAATGAGCAAAAGCACAATGAAATTAATGCTGGAATCATCTTCAAGTTGCTAAAATACACTAATGACAGCAAAAAGTTTGTGTCTACAACATTTAGTTAAGGTGTGAGAGCCAAAATGAACTTTTTATTGCTGTAAACGCGTTTTCAGCACCTGAATGTACACTTCAGGTGAAACTGTCAAAATCTTCAAAATGAGCAAAAGCACAATGAAATTAATGCTGGAATCATCTTCAAGTTGCTAAAATACACTAATGACAGCAAAAAGTTTGAGTCTACAACATTTAGTTAAGGTGTGAGAGCAAAAATTAACTTTGTATTGCTTTAAATGCATTTTCAGCCCGATAGTACACTTCAGGTGAAACTGTCAAAATCTTCAAAATGAGCAAAAGCACAATGAAATTAATGCAGGAATCATCTTCAGGTTGCTAAAATACACTAATGACAGCAAAAAGTTTTAGTCTCCAACATTTAGTTAAGGTGTGATAGCCAAAATTAACTTTGTATTGCTGTAAACGCGTTTTCAGCACCTGATTGTACACTTCAGGTGAAACTGTCAAAATCTTCAAAATGAGCAAAAGCACAATGAAATTAATGCTGGAATCATCTTCAAGTTGCTAAAATACACTAATGACAGCAAAAAGTTTGAGTCTACAACATTTAGTTAAGGTGTGAGAGCCAAAATTAACTTTGTATTGCTTTAAATGCATTTTCAGCCCGATTGGACACTTCAGGTGAAAGTGTAAAAATCTTCAAAATGAGAAAAAGCACAATGAAATTAATGCTGGAATCATCTTCAATATGCTAAAATACACTAATGACAGCAAAAAGTTTGAGTCTACAACATTTAGTTAAGGTGTGAGAGCCAAAATGAACTTTGTATTGCTTTAAATGCATTATCAGGCCGATTGTACACTTCAGGTGAAACTGTCAAAATCTTCAAAATGAGCAAAAGCACAATGAAATGAATGCTGGAATCATCTTCAAGTTGCTAAAATACACTAATGACAGCAAAAAGTTTGAGTCTACAACATTTAGTTAAGGTGTGAGAGCCAAAATGAACTTTTTATGGCTTTAAATGCATTTTCAGCCTGATTGTACACTTCAGGTGAAAATGTCAAAATCTTCAAAATGAGCAAAAGCACAATGAAATTAATGCTGGAATCATCTTCAATATGATAAAATACACTAATGACAGCAACAAGTTTGAGTCTACAACATTTAGTTAAGGTGTGAGAGCCTAAATGAACTTTGTATTGCTTTAAATGCACTTTCAGCCCGAATGTACACTTCAGGTAAAACTGTCAAAATCTTCAAAATGAGCAAAAGCACAATGAAATTAAGGCTGGAATCATCTTCAAGTTGCTAAAATACACTAATGACAGCAAAAAGTTTGAGTCTACAACATTTAGTTAAGGTGTGAGAGCCTAAATGAACTTTGTATTGCTGTAAACGCGTTTTCAGCACCTGATTGTACACTTCAGGTGAAACTGTCAAAATCTTCAAAATGAGCAAAAGCACAATGAAATTAATGCTGGAATCATCTTCAGGTTGCTAAAATACACTAATGACAGCAAAAAGTTTGAGTCTACAACATTTAGTTAAGGTGTGAGAGCCAAAATTAACTTTGTATTGCTTTAAAATTCATTTTCAGCCCGATTGTACACTTCAGGTGAAACTGTCAAAATCTTCAAAATGAGCAAAAGCACAATGAAATTAATGCTGGAATCATCTTCAAGTTGCTAAAATACACTAATGACAGCAAAACGTTTGTGTCTACAACATTTAGTTAAGGTGTGAGAGCCAAAATGAACTTTTTATTGCTGTAAACGCGTTTTCAGCACCTGAATGTACACTTCAGGTGAAACTGTCAAAATCTTCAAAATGAGCAAAAGCACAATGAAATTAATGCTGGAATCATCTTCAAGTTGCTAAAATACACTAATGACAGCAACAAGTTTGAGTCTACAACATTTAGTTAAGGTGTGAGATTCTAAATTAACTTTGTATTGCTGTAAACGCGTTTTCAGCCCCTGATTGTACACTTCAGGTGAAACTGTCAAAATCTTCAAAATGAGCAAAAGCACAATGAAATTAATGCTGGAATCATCTTCAAGTTGCTAAAATACACTAATGACAGTAAAAAGTTTGAGTGTACAACATTTAGTTAAGGTGTGAGAGCCTAAATGAACTTTGTATTGCTGTAAACGCGTTTTCAGCACCTGATTATACACTTCAGGTGAAACTGTCAAAATCTTCAAAATGAGCAAAAGCACAATGAAATTAATGCTGGAATCATCTTCAGGTTGCTAAAATACACTAATGACAGCAAAAAGTTTGAGTCTACAACATTTAGTTAAGGTGTGAGAGCCAAAATTAACTTTGTATTGCTTTAAAATTCATTTTCAGCCCGATTGTACACTTCAGGTGAAACTGTCAAAATCTTCAAAATGAGCAAAAGCACAATGAAATGAACGCTGGAATCATCTTCAAGTTGCTAAAATACACTAATGACAGCAAAAAGTTTCAGTCTACAACATTTAGTTAAGGTGTGAGAGCCAAAATGAACTTTTTATTGCTGTAAACGCGTTTTCAGCACCTGAATGTACACTTCAGGTGAAACTGTCAAAATCTTCAAAATGAGCAAAAGCACAATGAAATTAATGCTGGAATCATCTTCAAGTTGCTAAAATACACTAATGACAGCAAAAAGTTTGAGTCTACAACATTTAGTTAAGGTGTGAGAGCAAAAATTAACTTTGTATTGCTTTAAATGCATTTTCAGCCCGATAGTACACTTCAGGTGAAACTGTCAAAATCTTCAAAATGAGCAAAAGCACAATGAAATTAATGCTGGAATCATCTTCAAGTTGCTAAAATACACTAATGACAGCAAAAAGTTTGAGTCTACAACATTTAGTTAAGGTGTGAGAGCCAAAAATAACTTTGTATTGCTTTAAATGCATTTTCAGCCCGATTGGACACTTCAGGTGAAAGTGTCAAAATCTTCAAAATGAGAAAAAGCACAATGAAATTAATGCTGGAATCATCTTCAATATGCTAAAATACACTAATGACAGCAAAAAGTTTGAGTCTACAACATTTAGTTAAGGTGTGAGAGCCAAAATGAACTTTGTATTGCTTTAAATGCATTATCAGGCCGATTGTACACTTCAGGTGAAACTGTCAAAATCTTCAAAATGAGCAAAAGCACAATGAAATGAATGCTGGAATCATCTTCAAGTTGCTAAAATACACTAATGACAGCAAAAAGTTTGAGTCTACAACATTTAGTAAAGGTGTGAGAGCCTAAATGAACTTTTCATTGCTTTAAACGCGTTTTCAGCCCTTGATTGTACAATTCAGGTGAAACTGTCAAAATCTTCAAAATCAGCAAAAGCACAATGAAATTAATGCTGGAATCATATTCAAGTTGCTAAAATACACTAATGACAGCAACAAGTTTGAGTCTACAACATTTAGTTAAGGTGTGAGAGCCTAAATGAACTTTGTATTGCTTTAAATGCACTTTCAGCCCGAATGTACACTTCAGGTGAAACTGTCAAAATCTTCAAAATGAGCAAAAGCACAATGAAATTAAGGCTGGAATCATCTTCAAGTTGCTAAAATACACTAATGACAGCAAAAAGTTTGAGTCTACAACATTTAGTTAAGGTGTGAGAGCCTAAATGAACTTTGTATTGCTGTAAACGCGTTTTCAGCACCTGATTGTACACTTCAGGTGAAACTGTCAAAATCTTCAAAATGAGCAAAAGCACAATGAAATTAATGCTGGAATCATCTTCAGGTTGCTAAAATACACTAATGACAGCAAAAAGTTTGAGTCTACAACATTTAGTTAAGGTGTGAGAGCCAAAATTAACTTTGTATTGCTTTAAAATTCATTTTCAGCCCGATTGTACACTTCAGGTGAAACTGTCAAAATCTTAAAAATGAGCAAAAGCACAATGAAATGAATGCTGGAATCATCTTCAAGTTGCTAAAATACACTAATGACAGAAAAAAGTTTGAGTCTACAACATTTAGTTAAGGTGTGAGAGCCTAAATGAACTTTTCATTGCTTTAAACGCGTTTTCAGCCCGATTGTACACTTCAGGTAAAACTGTCAAAATCTTCAAAATGAGCAAAAGCACAATGAAATTAATGCTGGAATCATCTTCAAGTTGCTAAAATACACTAATGACAGCAAAAAGTTTGTGTCTACAACATTTAGTTAAGGTGTGAGAGCCAAAATGAACTTTTTATTGCTGTAAACGCGTTTTCAGCACCTGAATGTACACTTCAGGTGAAACTGTCAAAATCTTCCAAATGAGCAAAAGCACAATGAAATTAATGCTGGAATCATCTTCAAGTTGCTAAAATACACTAATGACAGCAAAAAGTTTGAGTCTACAACATTTAGTTAAGGTGTGAGAGCAAAAATTAACTTTGTATTGCTTTAAATGCATTTTCAGCCCGATAGTACACTTCAGGTGAAACTGTCAAAATCTTCAAAATGAGCAAAAGCACAATGAAATTAATGCAGGAATCATCTTCAGGTTGCTAAAATACACTAATGACAGCAAAAAGTTTTAGTCTCCAACATTTAGTTAAGGTGTGATAGCCAAAATTAACTTTGTATTGCTGTAAACGCGTTTTCAGCACCTGATTGTACACTTCAGGTGAAAGTGTCAAAATCTTCAAAATGAGAAAAAGCACAATGAAATTAATGCTGGAATCATCTTCAATATGCTAAAATACACTAATGACAGCAAAAAGTTTGAGTCTACAACATTTAGTTAAGGTGTGAGAGCCAAAATGAACTTTGTATTGCTTTAAATGCATTATCAGGCAGATTGTACACTTCAGGTGAAACTGTCAAAATCTTCAAAATGAGCAAAAGCACAATGAAATGAATGCTGGAATCATCTTCAAGTTGCTAAAATACACTAATGACAGCAAAAAGTTTGAGTCTACAACATTTAGTTAAGGTGTGAGAGCCAAAATGAACTTTTTATGGCTTTAAATGCATTTTCAGCCTGATTGTACACTTCAGGTGAAAATGTCAAAATCTTCAAAATGAGCAAAAGCACAATGAAATTAATGCTGGAATCATCTTCAATATGATAAAATACACTAATGACAGCAACAAGTTTGAGTCTACAACATTTAGTTAAGGTGTGAGAGCCTAAATGAACTTTGTATTGCTTTAAATGCACTTTCAGCCCGAATGTACACTTCAGGTGAAACTGTCAAAATCTTCAAAATGAGCAAAAGCACAATGAAATTAAGGCTGGAATCATCTTCAAGTTGCTAAAATACACTAATGACAGCAAAAAGTTTGAGTCTACAACATTTAGTTAAGGTGTGAGATTCTAAATGAACTTTGTATTGATGTAAACGCGTTTTCAGCACCTGATTGTACACTTCAGGTGAAACTGTCAAAATCTTCAAAATGAGCAAAAGCACAATGAAATTAATGCTGGAATCATCTTCAGGTTGCTAAAATACACTAATGACAGCAAAAAGTTTGAGTCTACAACATTTAGTTAAGGTGTGAGAGCCAAAATTAACTTTGTATTGCTTTAAAATTCATTTTCAGCCCGATTGTACACTTCAGGTGAAACTGTCAAAATCTTCAAAATGAGCAAAAGCACAATGAAATGAATGCTGGAATCATCTTCAAGTTGCTAAAATACACTAATGACAGCAAAAAGTTTGAGTCTACAACATTTAGTTAAGGTGTGAGAGCCTAAATGAACCTTTCATTGCTTTAAACGCGTTTTCAGCCCGATTGTACACTTCAGGTAAAACTGTCAAAATCTTCAAAATGAGCAAAAGCACAATGAAATTAATGCTGGAATCATCTTCAAGTTGCTAAAATACACTAATGACAGCAAAACGTTTGTGTCTACAACATTTAGTTAAGGTGTGAGAGCCAAAATGAACTTTTTATTGCTGTAAACGCGTTTTCAGCACCTGAATGTACACTTCAGGTGAAACTGTCAAAATCTTCAAAATGAGCAAAAGCACAATGAAATTAATGCTGGAATCATCTTCAAGTTGCTAAAATACACTAATGACAGCAACAAGTTTGAGTCTACAACATTTAGTTAAGGTGTGAGATTCTAAATTAACTTTGTATTGCTGTAAACGCGTTTTCAGCCCCTGATTGTACACTTCAGGTGAAACTGTCAAAATCTTCAAAATGAGCAAAAGCACAATGAAATTAATGCTGGAATCATCTTCAAGTTGCTAAAATACACTAATGACAGTAAAAAGTTTGAGTGTACAACATTTAGTTAAGGTGTGAGAGCCTAAATGAACTTTGTATTGCTGTAAACGCGTTTTCAGCACCTGATTATACACTTCAGGTGAAACTGTCAAAATCTTCAAAATGAGCAAAAGCACAATGAAATTAATGCTGGAATCATCTTCAGGTTGCTAAAATACACTAATGAAAGCAAAAAGTTTGAGTCTACAACATTTAGTTAAGGTGTGAGAGCCTAAATGAACTTTTCATTGCTTTAAACGCGTTTTCAGCCCGATTGTACACTTCAGGTAAAACTGTCAAAATCTTCAAAATGAGCAAAAGCACAATGAAATTAATGCTGGAATCATCTTCAAGTTGCTAAAATACACTAATGACAGCAAAAAGTTTGAGTCTACAACATTTAGTTAAAGTGTGAGAGCCAAAAATAACTTTGTATTGCTTTAAATGCATTTTCAGCCCGATTGGACACTTCAGGTGAAAGTGTCAAAATCTTCAAAATGAGAAAAAGCACAATGAAATTAATGCTGGAATCATCTTCAATATGCTAAAATACACTAATGACAGCAAAAAGTTTGAGTCTACAACATTTAGTTAAGGTGTGAGAGCCAAAATGAACTTTGTATTGCTTTAAATGCATTATCAGGCCGATTGTACACTTCAGGTGAAACTGTCAAAATCTTCAAAATGAGCAAAAGCACAATGAAATGAATGCTGGAATCATCTTCAAGTTGCTAAAATACACTAATGACAGCAAAAAGTTTGAGTCTACAACATTTAGTAAAGGTGTGAGAGCCTAAATGAACTTTTCATTGCTTTAAACGCGTTTTCAGCCCTTGATTGTACAATTCAGGTGAAACTGTCAAAATCTTCAAAATGAGCAAAAGCACAATGAAATTAATGCTGGAATCATATTCAAGTTGCTAAAATACACTAATGACAGCAACAAGTTTGAGTCTACAACATTTAGTTAAGGTGTGAGAGCCTAAATGAACTTTGTATTGCTTTAAATGCACTTTCAGCCCGAATGTACACTTCAGGTGAAACTGTCAAAATCTTCAAAATGAGCAAAAGCACAATGAAATTAAGGCTGGAATCATCTTCAAGTTGCTAAAATACACTAATGACAGCAAAAAGTTTGAGTCTACAACATTTAGTTAAGGTGTGAGAGCCTAAATGAACTTTGTATTGCTGTAAACGCGTTTTCAGCACCTGATTGTACACTTCAGGTGAAACTGTCAAAATCTTCAAAATGAGCAAAAGCACAATGAAATTAATGCTGGAATCATCTTCAGGTTGCTAAAATACACTAATGACAGCAAAAAGTTTGAGTCTACAACATTTAGTTAAGGTGTGAGAGCCAAAATTAACTTTGTATTGCTTTAAAATTCATTTTCAGCCCGATTGTACACTTCAGGTGAAACTGTCAAAATCTTCAAAATGAGCAAAAGCACAATGAAATGAATGCTGGAATCATCTTCAAGTTGCTAAAATACACTAATGACAGAAAAAAGTTTGAGTCTACAACATTTAGTTAAGGTGTGAGAGCCTAAATGAACTTTTCATTGCTTTAAACGCGTTTTCAGCCCGATTGTACACTTCAGGTAAAACTGTCAAAATCTTCAAAATGAGCAAAAGCACAATGAAATTAATGCTGGAATCATCTTCAAGTTGCTAAAATACACTAATGACAGCAAAAAGTTTGTGTCTACAACATTTAGTTAAGGTGTGAGAGCCAAAATGAACTTTTTATTGCTGTAAACGCGTTTTCAGCACCTGAATGTACACTTCAGGTGAAACTGTCAAAATCTTCAAAATGAGCAAAAGCACAATGAAATTAATGCTGGAATCATCTTCAAGTTGCTAAAATACACTAATGACAGCAAAAAGTTTGAGTCTACAACATTTAGTTAAGGTGTGAGAGCAAAAATTAACTTTGTATTGCTTTAAATGCATTTTCAGCCCGATAGTACACTTCAGGTGAAACTGTCAAAATCTTCAAAATGAGCAAAAGCACAATGAAATTAATGCAGGAATCATCTTCAGGTTGCTAAAATACACTAATGACAGCAAACAGTTTTAGTCTCCAACATTTAGTTAAGGTGTGATAGCCAAAATTAACTTTGTATTGCTGTAAACGCGTTTTCAGCACCTGATTGTACACTTCAGGTGAAACTGTCAAAATCTTCAAAATGAGCAAAAGCACAATGAAATTAATGCTGGAATCATCTTCAAGTTGCTAAAATACACTAATGACAGCAAAAAGTTTGAGTCTACAACATTTAGTTAAGGTGTGAGAGCCAAAATTAACTTTGTATTGCTTTAAATGCATTTTCAGCCCGATTGGACACTTCAGGTGAAAGTGTCAAAATCTTCAAAATGAGAAAAAGCACAATGAAATTAATGCTGGAATCTTCTTCAATATGCTAAAATACACTAATGACAGCAAAAAGTTTGAGTCTACAACATTTAGTTAAGGTGTGAGAGCCAAAATGAACTTTGTATTGCTTTAAATGCATTATCAGGCCGATTGTACACTTCAGGTGAAACTGTCAAAATCTTCAAAATGAGCAAAAGCACAATGAAATGAATGCTGGAATCATCTTCAAGTTGCTAAAATACACTAATGACAGCAAAAAGTTTGAGTCTACAACATTTAGTTAAGGTGTGAGAGCCAGAATGAACTTTGTATTGCTGTAAACGCGTTTTCAGCACCTGATTGTACACTTCAGGTGAAACTGTCAAAATCTTCAAAATGAGCAAAAGCACAATGAAATTAATGCTGGAATCATCTTCAATATGATAAAATACACTAATGACAGCACCAAGTTTGAGTCTACAACATTTAGTTAAGGTGTGAGAGCCTAAATGAACTTTGTATTGCTTTAAATGCACTTTCAGCCCGAATGTACACTTCAGGTGAAACTGTCAAAATCTTCAAAATGAGCAAAAGCACAATGAAATTAAGGCTGGAATCATCTTCAAGTTGCTAAAATACACTAATGACAGCAAAAAGTTTGAGTCTACAACATTTAGTTAAGGTGTGAGAGCCTAAATGAACTTTGTATTGCTGTAAACGCGTTTTCAGCACCTGATTGTACACTTCAGGTGAAACTGTCAAAATCTTCAAAATGAGCAAAAGCACAATGAAATTAATGCTGGAATCATCTTCAGGTTGCTAAAATACACTAATGACAGCAAAAAGTTTGAGTCTACAACATTTAGTTAAGGTGTGAGAGCCAAAATTAACTTTGTATTGCTTTAAAATTCATTTTCAGCCTGATTGTACACTTCAGGTGAAACTGTCAAAATCTTCAAAATGAGCAAAAGCACAATGAAATGAATGCTGGAATCATCTTCAAGTTGCTAAAATACACTAATGACAGAAAAAAGTTTGAGTCTACAACATTTAGTTAAGGTGTGAGAGCCTAAATGAACTTTTCATTGCTTTAAACGCGTTTTCAGCCCGATTGTACACTTCAGGTAAAACTGTCAAAATCTTCAAAATGAGCAAAAGCACAATGAAATTAATGCTGGAATCATCTTCAAGTTGCTAAAATACACTAATGACAGCAAAAAGTTTGTGTCTACAACATTTAGTTAAGGTGTGAGAGCCAAAATGAACTTTTTATTGCTGTAAACGCGTTTTCAGCACCTGAATGTACACTTCAGGTGAAACTGTCAAAATCTTCAAAATGAGCAAAAGCACAATGAAATTAATGCTGGAATCATCTTCAAGTTGCTAAAATACACTAATGACAGCAAAAAGTTTGAGTCTACAACATTTAGTTAAGGTGTGAGAGCAAAAATTAACTTTGTATTGCTTTAAATGCATTTTCAGCCCGATAGTACACTTCAGGTGAAACTGTCAAAATCTTCAAAATGAGCAAAAGCACAATGAAATTAATGCAGGAATCATCTTCAGGTTGCTAAAATACACTAATGACAGCAAAAAGTTTTAGTCTCCAACATTTAGTTAAGGTGTGATAGCCAAAATTAACTTTGTATTGCTGTAAACGCGTTTTCAGCACCTGATTGTACACTTCAGGTGAAACTGTCAAAATCTTCAAAATGAGCAAAAGCACAATGAAATTAATGCTGGAATCATCTTCAAGTTGCTAAAATACACTAATGACAGCAAAAAGTTTGAGTCTACAACATTTAGTTAAGGTGTGAGAGCCAAAATTAACTTTGTATTGCTTTAAATGCATTTTCAGCCCGATTGGACACTTCAGGTGAAAGTGTCAAAATCTTCAAAATGAGAAAAAGCACAATGAAATTAATGCTGGAATCATCTTCAATATGCTAAAATACACTAATGACAGCAAAAAGTTTGAGTCTACAACATTTAGTTAAGGTGTGAGAGCCAAAATGAACTTTGTATTGCTTTAAATGCATTATCAGGCCGATTGTACACTTCAGGTGAAACTGTCAAAATCTTCAAAATGAGCAAAAGCACAATGAAATGAATGCTGGAATCATCTTCAAGTTGCTAAAATACACTAATGACAGCAAAAAGTTTGAGTCTACAACATTTAGTTAAGGTGTGAGAGCCTAAATGAACTTTGTATTGCTGTAAACGCGTTTTCAGCACCTGATTGTACACTTCAGGTGAAACTGTCAAAATCTTCAAAATGAGCAAAAGCACAATGAAATGAATGCTGGAATCATCTTCAAGTTGCTAAAATACACTAATGACAGCAAAAAGTTTGAGTCTACAACATTTAGTTAAGGTGTGAGAGCCAAAATGAACTTTGTATTGCTTTATTGCTTTCACTTTCAGCCCGAATGTACACTTTAGGTGAAACTGTCAAAATCTTCAAAATGAGCAAAAGCACAATGAAATGAATGCTGGAATCATCTTCAAGTTGCTAAAATACACTAATGACAGCAAAAAGTTTGAGTCTACAACATTTAGTTAAGGTGTGAGAGCCTAAATGAACTTTGTATTGCTGTAAACGCGTTTTCAGCACCTGATTATACACTTCAGGTGAAACTGTCAAAATCTTCAAAATGAGCAAAAGCACAATGAAATTAATGCTGGAATCATCTTCAGGTTGCTAAAATACACTAATGACAGCAAAAAGTTTGAGTCTATAACATTTAGTTAAGGTGTGAGAGCCAAAATTAACTTTGTATTGCTTTAAAATTCATTTTCAGCCCGATTGTACACTTCAGGTGAAACTGTCAAAATCTTCAAAATGAGCAAAAGCACAATGAAATGAACGCTGGAATCATCTTCAAGTTGCTAAAATACACTAATGACAGCAAAAAGTTTGAGTCTACAACATTTAGTTAAGGTGTGAGAGCCTAAATGAACTTTTCATTGCTTTAAACGCGTTTTCAGCCCGATTGTACACTTCAGGTAAAACTGTCAAAATCTTCAAAATGAGCAAAAGCACAATGAAATAAATGCTGGAATCATCTTCAAGTTGCTAAAATACACTAATGACAGCAAAAAGTTTGTGTCTACAACATTTAGTTAAGGTGTGAGAGCCAAAATGAACTTTTTATTGCTGTAAACGCGTTTTCAGCACCTGAATGTACACTTCAGGTGAAACTGTCAAAATCTTCAAAATGAGCAAAAGCACAATGAAATTAATGCTGGAATCATCTTCAAGTTGCTAAAATACACTAATGACAGCAAAAAGTTTGAGTCTACAACATTTAGTTAAGGTGTGAGAGCAAAAATTAACTTTGTATTGCTTTAAATGCATTTTCAGCCCGATAGTGCACTTTAGGTGAAACTGTCAAAATCTTCAAAATGAGCAAAAGCACAATGAAATTAATGCTGGAATCATCTTCAGGTTGCTAAAATACACTAATGACAGCAAAACGTTTTAGTCTACAACATTTAGTTAAGGTGTGAGAGCCAAAATGAACTTTGTATTGCTGTAAACGCGTTTTCAGCACCTGATTGTACACTTCAGGTGAAACTGTCAAAATCTTCAAAATGAGCAAAAGCACAATGAAATGAATGCTGGAATCATCTTCAAGTTGCTAAAATACACTAATGACAGCAAAAAGTTTGAGTCTACAACATTTAGTAAAGGTGTGAGAGCCTAAATGAACTTTTCATTGCTTTAAACGCGTTTTCAGCCCTTGATTGTACAATTCAGGTGAAACTGTCAAAATCTTCAAAATGAGCAAAAGCACAATGAAATTAATGCTGGAATCATATTCAAGTTGCTAAAATACACTAATGACAGCAACAAGTTTGAGTCTACAACATTTAGTTAAGGTGTGAGAGCCTAAATGAACTTTGTATTGCTTTAAATGCACTTTCAGCCCGAATGTACACTTCAGGTGAAACTGTCAAAATCTTCAAAATGAGCAAAAGCACAATGAAATTAATGCTGGAATCATCTTCAAGTTGCTAAAATACACTAATGACAGCAAAAAGTTTGTGTCTACAACATTTAGTTAAGGTGTGAGAGCCAAAATGAACTTTTTATTGCTGTAAACGCGTTTTCAGCACCTGAATGTACACTTCAGGTGAAACTGTCAAAATCTTCAAAATGAGCAAAAGCACAATGAAATTAATGCTGGAATCATCTTCAAGTTGCTAAAATACACTAATGACAGCAAAAAGTTTGAGTCTACAACATTTAGTTAAGGTGTGAGAGCAAAAATTAACTTTGTATTGCTTTAAATGCATTTTCAGCCCGATAGTACACTTCAGGTGAAACTGTCAAAATCTTCAAAATGAGCAAAAGCACAATGAAATTAATGCAGGAATCATCTTCAGGTTGCTAAAATACACTAATGACAGCAAAAAGTTTTAGTCTCCAACATTTAGTTAAGGTGTGATAGCCAAAATTAACTTTGTATTGCTGTAAACGCGTTTTCAGCACCTGATTGTACACTTCAGGTGAAACTGTCAAAATCTTCAAAATGAGCAAAAGCACAATGAAATTAATGCTGGAATCATCTTCAAGTTGCTAAAATACACTAATGACAGCAAAAAGTTTGAGTCTACAACATTTAGTTAAGGTGTGAGAGCCAAAATTAACTTTGTATTGCTTTAAATGCATTTTCAGCCCGATTGGACACTTCAGGTGAAAGTGTCAAAATCTTCAAAATGAGAAAAAGCACAATGAAATTAATGCTGGAATCTTCTTCAATATGCTAAAATACACTAATGACAGCAAAAAGTTTGAGTCTACAACATTTAGTTAAGGTGTGAGAGCCAAAATGAACTTTGTATTGCTTTAAATGCATTATCAGGCCGATTGTACACTTCAGGTGAAACTGTCAAAATCTTCAAAATGAGCAAAAGCACAATGAAATGAATGCTGGAATCATCTTCAAGTTGCTAAAATACACTAATGACAGCAAAAAGTTTGAGTCTACAACATTTAGTTAAGGTGTGAGAGCCAGAATGAACTTTGTATTGCTGTAAACGCGTTTTCAGCACCTGATTGTACACTTCAGGTGAAACTGTCAAAATCTTCAAAATGAGCAAAAGCACAATGAAATTAATGCTGGAATCATCTTCAATATGATAAAATACACTAATGACAGCACCAAGTTTGAGTCTACAACATTTAGTTAAGGTGTGAGAGCCTAAATGAACTTTGTATTGCTTTAAATGCACTTTCAGCCCGAATGTACACTTCAGGTGAAACTGTCAAAATCTTCAAAATGAGCAAAAGCACAATGAAATTAAGGCTGGAATCATCTTCAAGTTGCTAAAATACACTAATGACAGCAAAAAGTTTGAGTCTACAACATTTAGTTAAGGTGTGAGAGCCTAAATGAACTTTGTATTGCTGTAAACGCGTTTTCAGCACCTGATTGTACACTTCAGGTGAAACTGTCAAAATCTTCAAAATGAGCAAAAGCACAATGAAATTAATGCTGGAATCATCTTCAGGTTGCTAAAATACACTAATGACAGCAAAAAGTTTGAGTCTACAACATTTAGTTAAGGTGTGAGAGCCAAAATTAACTTTGTATTGCTTTAAAATTCATTTTCAGCCTGATTGTACACTTCAGGTGAAACTGTCAAAATCTTCAAAATGAGCAAAAGCACAATGAAATGAATGCTGGAATCATCTTCAAGTTGCTAAAATACACTAATGACAGAAAAAAGTTTGAGTCTACAACATTTAGTTAAGGTGTGAGAGCCTAAATGAACTTTTCATTGCTTTAAACGCGTTTTCAGCCCGATTGTACACTTCAGGTAAAACTGTCAAAATCTTCAAAATGAGCAAAAGCACAATGAAATTAATGCTGGAATCATCTTCAAGTTGCTAAAATACACTAATGACAGCAAAAAGTTTGTGTCTACAACATTTAGTTAAGGTGTGAGAGCCAAAATGAACTTTTTATTGCTGTAAACGCGTTTTCAGCACCTGAATGTACACTTCAGGTGAAACTGTCAAAATCTTCAAAATGAGCAAAAGCACAATGAAATTAATGCTGGAATCATCTTCAAGTTGCTAAAATACACTAATGACAGCAAAAAGTTTGAGTCTACAACATTTAGTTAAGGTGTGAGAGCAAAAATTAACTTTGTATTGCTTTAAATGCATTTTCAGCCCGATAGTACACTTCAGGTGAAACTGTCAAAATCTTCAAAATGAGCAAAAGCACAATGAAATTAATGCAGGAATCATCTTCAGGTTGCTAAAATACACTAATGACAGCAAAAAGTTTTAGTCTCCAACATTTAGTTAAGGTGTGATAGCCAAAATTAACTTTGTATTGCTGTAAACGCGTTTTCAGCACCTGATTGTACACTTCAGGTGAAACTGTCAAAATCTTCAAAATGAGCAAAAGCACAATGAAATTAATGCTGGAATCATCTTCAAGTTGCTAAAATACACTAATGACAGCAAAAAGTTTGAGTCTACAACATTTAGTTAAGGTGTGAGAGCCAAAATTAACTTTGTATTGCTTTAAATGCATTTTCAGCCCGATTGGACACTTCAGGTGAAAGTGTCAAAATCTTCAAAATGAGAAAAAGCACAATGAAATTAATGCTGGAATCATCTTCAATATGCTAAAATACACTAATGACAGCAAAAAGTTTGAGTCTACAACATTTAGTTAAGGTGTGAGAGCCAAAATGAACTTTGTATTGCTTTAAATGCATTATCAGGCCGATTGTACACTTCAGGTGAAACTGTCAAAATCTTCAAAATGAGCAAAAGCACAATGAAATGAATGCTGGAATCATCTTCAAGTTGCTAAAATACACTAATGACAGCAAAAAGTTTGAGTCTACAACATTTAGTTAAGGTGTGAGAGCCTAAATGAACTTTGTATTGCTGTAAACGCGTTTTCAGCACCTGATTGTACACTTCAGGTGAAACTGTCAAAATCTTCAAAATGAGCAAAAGCACAATGAAATGAATGCTGGAATCATCTTCAAGTTGCTAAAATACACTAATGACAGCAAAAAGTTTGAGTCTACAACATTTAGTTAAGGTGTGAGAGCCAAAATGAACTTTGTATTGCTTTAAATGCACTTTCAGCCCGAATGTACACTTCAGGTGAAACTGTCAAAATCTTCAAAATGAGCAAAAGCACAATGAAATGAATGCTGGAATCATCTTCAAGTTGCTAAAATACACTAATGACAGCAAAAAGTTTGAGTCTACAACATTTAGTTAAGGTGTGAGAGCCTAAATGAACTTTGTATTGCTGTAAACGCGTTTTCAGCACCTGATTATACACTTCAGGTGAAACTGTCAAAATCTTCAAAATGAGCAAAAGCACAATGAAATTAATGCTGGAATCATCTTCAGGTTGCTAAAATACACTAATGACAGCAAAAAGTTTGAGTCTATAACATTTAGTTAAGGTGTGAGAGCCAAAATTAACTTTGTATTGCTTTAAAATTCATTTTCAGCCCGATTGTACACTTCAGGTGAAACTGTCAAAATCTTCAAAATGAGCAAAAGCACAATGAAATGAACGCTGGAATCATCTTCAAGTTGCTAAAATACACTAATGACAGCAAAAAGTTTGAGTCTACAACATTTAGTTAAGGTGTGAGAGCCTAAATGAACTTTTCATTGCTTTAAACGCGTTTTCAGCCCGATTGTACACTTCAGGTAAAACTGTCAAAATCTTCAAAATGAGCAAAAGCACAATGAAATAAATGCTGGAATCATCTTCAAGTTGCTAAAATACACTAATGACAGCAAAAAGTTTGTGTCTACAACATTTAGTTAAGGTGTGAGAGCCAAAATGAACTTTTTATTGCTGTAAACGCGTTTTCAGCACCTGAATGTACACTTCAGGTGAAACTGTCAAAATCTTCAAAATGAGCAAAAGCACAATGAAATGAATGCTGGAATCATCTTCAAGTTGCTAAAATACACTAATGACAGCAAAACGTTTGAGTCTACAACATTTAGTTAAGGTGTGAGAGCAAAAATTAACTTTGTATTGCTTTAAATGCATTTTCAGCCCGATAGTACACTTCAGGTGAAACTGTCAAAATCTTCAAAATGAGCAAAAGCACAATGAAATTAATGCTGGAATCATCTTCAGGTTGCTAAAATACACTAATGACAGCAAAAAGTTTTAGTCTACAACATTTAGTTAAGGTGTGAGAGCCAAAATGAACTTTGTATTGCTGTAAACGCGTTTTCAGCACCTGATTGTACACTTCAGGTGAAACTGTCAAAATCTTCAAAATGAGCAAAAGCACAATGAAATTAATGTTGGAATCATCTTCAAGTTGCTAAAATACACTAATGACAGCAAAAAGTTTGAGTCTACAACATTTAGTTGAGGTGTGAGAGCAAAAATTAACTTTGTATTGCTTTAAATGCATTTTCAGCCCGATAGTGCACTTTAGGTGAAACTGTCAAAATCTTCAAAATGAGCAAAAGCACAATGAAATTAATGCTGGAATCATCTTCAGGTTGCTAAAATACACTAATGACAGCAAAACGTTTTAGTCTACAACATTTAGTTAAGGTGTGAGAGCCAAAATGAACTTTGTATTGCTGTAAACGCGTTTTCAGCACCTGATTGTACACTTCAGGTGAAACTGTCAAAATCTTCAAAATGAGCAAAAGCACAATGAAATTAATGCTGGAATCATCTTCAATTTGCTAAAATACACTAATGACAGCAAAAAGTTTGAGTCTACAACATTTAGTTAAGGTGTGAGAGCCAAAATGAACTTTGTATTGCTTTAAATGCATTATCAGGCCGATTGTACACTTCAGGTGAAACTGTCAAAATCTTCAAAATGAGCAAAAGCACAATGAAATGAATGCTGGAATCATCTTCAAGTTGCTAAAATACACTAATGACAGCAAAAAGTTTGAGTCTACAACATTTAGTTAAGGTGTGAGAGCCAAAATGAACTTTTTATGGCTTTAAATGCATTTTCAGCCTGATTGTACACTTCAGGTGAAAATGTCAAAATCTTCAAAATGAGCAAAAGCACAATGAAATTAATGCTGAAATCATCTTCAATATGATAAAATACACTAATGACAGCAACAAGTTTGAGTCTACAACATTTAGTTAAGGTGTGAGAGCCTAAATGAACTTTGTATTGCTTTAAATGCACTTTCAGCCCGAATGTACACTTCAGGTGAAACTGTCAAAATCTTCAAAATGAGCAAAAGCACAATGAAATTAAGGCTGGAATCATCTTCAAGTTGCTAAAATACACTAATGACAGCAAAAAGTTTGAGTCTACAACATTTAGTTAAGGTGTGAGAGCCTAAATGAACTTTGTATTGCTGTAAACGCGTTTTCAGCACCTGATTGTACACTTCAGGTGAAACTGTCAAAATCTTCAAAATGAGCAAAAGCACAATGAAATTAATGCTGGAATCATCTTCAGGTTGCTAAAATACACTAATGACAGCAAAAAGTTTGAGTCTACAACATTTAGTTAAGGTGTGAGAGCCAAAATTAACTTTGTATTGCTTTAAAATTCATTTTCAGCCCGATTGTACACTTCAGGTGAAACTGTCAAAATCTTCAAAATGAGCAAAAGCACAATGAAATGAATGCTGGAATCATCTTCAAGTTGCTAAAATACACTAATGACAGCAAAAAGTTTGAGTCTACAACATTTAGTTAAGGTGTGAGAGCCAAAATGAACTTTGTATTGCTTTAAATGCACTTTCAGCCCGAATGTACACTTCAGGTGAAACTGTCAAAATCTTCAAAATGAGCAAAAGCACAATGAAATGAATGCTGGAATCATCTTCAAGTTGCTAAAATACACTAATGACAGCAAAAAGTTTGAGTCTACAACATTTAGTTAAGGTGTGAGAGCCTAAATGAACTTTGTATTGCTGTAAACGCGTTTTCAGCACCTGATTATACACTTCAGGTGAAACTGTCAAAATCTTCAAAATGAGCAAAAGCACAATGAAATTAATGCTGGAATCATCTTCAGGTTGCTAAAATACACTAATGACAGCAAAAAGTTTGAGTCTATAACATTTAGTTAAGGTGTGAGAGCCAAAATTAACTTTGTATTGCTTTAAAATTCATTTTCAGCCCGATTGTACACTTCAGGTGAAACTGTCAAAATCTTCAAAATGAGCAAAAGCACAATGAAATGAACGCTGGAATCATCTTCAAGTTGCTAAAATACACTAATGACAGCAAAAAGTTTGAGTCTACAACATTTAGTTAAGGTGTGAGAGCCTAAATGAACTTTTCATTGCTTTAAACGCGTTTTCAGCCCGATTGTACACTTCAGGTAAAACTGTCAAAATCTTCAAAATGAGCAAAAGCACAATGAAATAAATGCTGGAATCATCTTCAAGTTGCTAAAATACACTAATGACAGCAAAAAGTTTGTGTCTATAACATTTAGTTAAGGTGTGAGAGCCAAAATGAACTTTTTATTGCTGTAAACGCGTTTTCAGCACCTGAATGTACACTTCAGGTGAAACTGTCAAAATCTTCAAAATGAGCAAAAGCACAATGAAATTAATGCTGGAATCATCTTCAAGTTGCTAAAATACACTAATGACAGCAAAAAGTTTGAGTCTACAACATTTAGTTAAGGTGTGAGAGCAAAAACTAACTTTGTATTGCTTTAAATGCATTTTCAGCCCGATAGTACACTTTAGGTGAAACTGTCAAAATCTTCAAAATGAGCAAAAGCACAATGAAATTAATGCTGGAATCATCTTCAGGTTGCTAAAATACACTAATGACAGCAAAACGTTTTAGTCTACAACATTTAGTTAAGGTGTGAGAGCCAAAATGAACTTTGTATTGCTGTAAACGCGTTTTCAGCACCTGATTGTACACTTCAGGTGAAACTGTCAAAATCTTCAAAATGAGCAAAAGCACAATGAAATTAATGCTGGAATCATCTTCAAGTTGCTAAAATACACTAATGACAGCAAAAAGTTTGAGTCTACAACATTTAGTTAAGGTGTGAGAGCCAAAATGAACTTTGTATTGCTTTAAATGCATTATCAGGCCGATTGTACACTTCAGGTGAAACTGTCAAAATCTTCAAAATGAGCAAAAGCACAATGAAATGAATGCTGGAATCATCTTCAAGTTGCTAAAATACACTAATGACAGCAAAAAGTTTGAGTCTACAACATTTAGTTAAGGTGTGAGAGCCAAAATGAACTTTTTATGGCTTTAAATGCATTTTCAGCCTGATTGTACACTTCAGGTGAAAATGTCAAAATCTTCAAAATGAGCAAAAGCACAATGAAATTAATGCTGGAATCATCTTCAATATGATAAAATACACTAATGACAGCAACAAGTTTGAGTCTACAACATTTAGTTAAGGTGTGAGAGCCTAAATGAACTTTGTATTGCTTTAAATGCACTTTCAGCCCGAATGTACACTTCAGGTGAAACTGTCAAAATCTTCAAAATGAGCAAAAGCACAATGAAATTAAGGCTGGAATCATCTTCAAGTTGCTAAAATACACTAATGACAGCAAAAAGTTTGAGTCTACAACATTTAGTTAAGGTGTGAGAGCCTAAATGAACTTTGTATTGCTGTAAACGCGTTTTCAGCACCTGATTGTACACTTCAGGTGAAACTGTCAAAATCTTCAAAATGAGCAAAAGCACAATGAAATTAATGCTGGAATCATCTTCAGGTTGCTAAAATACACTAATGACAGCAAAAAGTTTGAGTCTACAACATTTAGTTAAGGTGTGAGAGCCAAAATTAACTTTGTATTGCTTTAAAATTCATTTTCAGCCCGATTGTACACTTCAGGTGAAACTGTCAAAATCTTCAAAATGAGCAAAAGCACAATGAAATGAATGCTGGAATCATCTTCAAGTTGCTAAAATACACTAATGACAGCAAAAAGTTTGAGTCTACAACATTTAGTTAAGGTGTGAGAGCCTAAATGAACCTTTCATTGCTTTAAACGCGTTTTCAGCCCGATTGTACACTTCAGGTAAAACTGTCAAAATCTTCAAAATGAGCAAAAGCACAATGAAATTAATGCTGGAATCATCTTCAAGTTGCTAAAATACACTAATGACAGCAAAAAGTTTGTGTCTACAACATTTAGTTAAGGTGTGAGAGCCAAAATGAACTTTTTATTGCTGTAAACGCGTTTTCAGCACCTGAATGTACACTTCAGGTGAAACTGTCAAAATCTTCAAAATGAGCAAAAGCACAATGAAATTAATGCTGGAATCATCTTCAAGTTGCTAAAATACACTAATGACAGCAACAAGTTTGAGTCTACAACATTTAGTTAAGGTGTGAGATTCTAAATTAACTTTGTATTGCTGTAAACGCGTTTTCAGCCCCTGATTGTACACTTCAGGTGAAACTGTCAAAATCTTCAAAATGAGCAAAAGCACAATGAAATTAATGCTGGAATCATCTTCAAGTTGCTAAAATACACTAATGACAGTAAAAAGTTTGAGTCTACAACATTTAGTTAAGGTGTGAGAGCAAAAATTAACTTTGTATTGCTTTAAATGCATTTTCAGCCCGATAGTACACTTCAGGTGAAACTGTCAAAATCTTCAAAATGAGCAAAAGCACAATGAAATTAATGCTGGAATCATCTTCAGGTTGCTAAAATACACTAATGACAGCAAAAAGTTTTAGTCTACAACATTTAGTTAAGGTGTGAGAGCCAAAATGAACTTTGTATTGCTGTAAACGCGTTTTCAGCACCTGATTGTACACTTCAGGTGAAACTGTCAAAATCTTCAAAATGAGCAAAAGCACAATGAAATTAATGTTGGAATCATCTTCAAGTTGCTAAAATACACTAATGACAGCAAAAAGTTTGAGTCTACAACATTTAGTTGAGGTGTGAGAGCCTAAATGAACTTTGTATTGCTTTAAATGCATTTTCAGCCCGATTGTACACTTCAGGTAAAACTGTCAAAATCTTCAAAATGAGCAAAAGCACAATGAAATTAATGCTGGAATCATCTTCAAGTTGCTAAAATACACTAATGACAGCAAAAAGTTTGAGTCTACAACATTTAGTTAAGGTGTGAGAGCCTAAATGAACTTTTCATTGCTTTAAACGCGTTTTCAGCCCGATTGTACACTTTAGGTAAAACTGTCAAAATCTTCAAAATGAGCAAAAGCACAATGAAATAAATGCTGGAATCATCTTCAAGTTGCTAAAATACACTAATGACAGCAAAAAGTTTGTGTCTACAACATTTAGTTAAGGTGTGAGAGCCAAAATGAACTTTTTATTGCTGTAAACGCGTTTTCAGCACCTGAATGTACACTTCAGGTGAAACTGTCAAAATCTTCAAAATGAGCAAAAGCACAATGAAATTAATGCTGGAATCATCTTCAAGTTGCTAAAATACACTAATGACAGCAAAAAGTTTGAGTCTACAACATTTAGTTAAGGTGTGAGAGCCAAAATGAACTTTGTATTGCTTTAAATGCATTATCAGGCCGATTGTACACTTCAGGTGAAACTGTCAAAATCTTCAAAATGAGCAAATGCACAATGAAATGAATGCTGGAATCATCTTCAAGTTGCTAAAATACACTAATGACAGCAAAAAGTTTGAGTCTACAACATTTAGTAAAGGTGTGAGAGCCTAAATGAACTTTTCATTGCTTTAAACGCGTTTTCAGCCCTTGATTGTACAATTCAGGTGAAACTGTCAAAATCTTCAAAATGAGCAAAAGCACAATGAAATTAATGCTGGAATCATCTTCAAGTTGCTAAAATACACTAATGACAGCAACAAGTTTGATTCTACAACATTTAGTTAAGGTGTGAGAGCCTAAATGAACTTTGTATTGCTTTAAATGCACTTTCAGCCCGAATGTACACTTCAGGTGAAACTGTCATAATCTTCAAAATGAGCAAAAGCACAATGAAATTAATGCTGGAATCATCTTCAGGTTGCTAAAATACACTAATGACAGCAAAAAGTTTGAGTCTACAACATTTAGTTAAGGTGTGAGAGCCAAAATTAACTTTGTATTGCTTTAAAATTCATTTTCAGCCCGATTGTACACTTCAGGTGAAACTGTCAAAATCTTCAAAATGAGCAAAAGCACAATGAAATGAATGCTGGAATCATCTTCAAGTTGCTAAAATACACTAATGACAGCAAAAAGTTTGAGTCTACAACATTTAGTTAAGGTGTGAGAGCCTAAATGAACTTTTCATTGCTTTAAACGCGTTTTCAGCCCGATTGTACACTTCAGGTAAAACTGTCAAAATCTTCAAAATGAGCAAAAGCACAATGAAATTAATGCTGGAATCATCTTCAAGTTGCTAAAATACACTAATGACAGCAAAAAGTTTGTGTCTACAACATTTAGTTAAGGTGTGAGAGCCAAAATGAACTTTTTATTGCTGTAAACGCGTTTTCAGCACCTGAATGTACACTTCAGGTGAAACTGTCAAAATCTTCAAAATGAGCAAAAGCACAATGAAATTAATGCTGGAATCATCTTCAAGTTGCTAAAATACACTAATGACAGCAAAACGTTTGAGTCTACAACATTTAGTTAAGGTGTGAGAGCAAAAATTAACTTTGTATTGCTTTAAATGCATTTTCAGCCCGATAGTACACTTCAGGTGAAACTGTCAAAATCTTCAAAATGAGCAAAAGCACAATGAAATTAATGCTGGAATCATCTTCAGGTTGCTAAAATACACTAATGACAGCAAAAAGTTTTAGTCTACAACATTTAGTTAAGGTGTGAGAGCCAAAATGAACTTTGTATTGCTGTAAACGCGTTTTCAGCACCTGATTGTACACTTCAGGTGAAACTGTCAAAATCTTCAAAATGAGCAAAAGCACAATGAAATTAATGTTGGAATCATCTTCAAGTTGCTAAAATACACTAATGACAGCAAAAAGTTTGAGTCTACAACATTTAGTTGAGGTGTGAGAGCCTAAATGAACTTTGTATTGCTTTAAATGCATTTTCAGCCCGATTGTACACTTCAGGTAAAACTGTCAAAATCTTCAAAATGAGCAAAAGCACAATGAAATTAATGCTGGAATCATCTTCAAGTTGCTAAAATACACTAATGACAGCAAAAAGTTTGAGTCTACAACATTTAGTTGAGGTGTGAGAGCCTAAATGAACTTTGTATTGCTTTAAATGCATTTTCAGCCCGATAGTACACTTCAGGTAAAACTGTCAAAATCTTCAAAATGAGCAAAAGCACAATGAAATTAATGCTGGAATCATCTTCAAGTTGCTAAAATACACTAATGACAGCAACAAGTTTGAGTCTACAACATTTAGTTAAGGTGTGAGAGCCTAAATGAACTTTGTATTGCTTTAAATGCATTTTCAGCCCGATTGTACACTTCAGGTAAAACTGTCAAAATCTTCAAAATGAGCAAAAGCACAATGAAATTAATGCTGGAATCATCTTCAAGTTGCTAAAATACACTAATGACAGCAAAAAGTTTGAGTCTACAACATTTAGTTAAGGTGTGAGAGCCAAAATGAACTTTTTATGGCTTTAAATGCATTTTCAGCCTGATTGTACACTTCAGGTGAAAATGTCAAAATCTTCAAAATGAGCAAAAGCACAATGAAATTAATGCTGGAATCATCTTCAATATGATAAAATACACTAATGACAGCAACAAGTTTGAGTCTACAACATTTAGTTAAGGTGTGAGAGCCAAAATGAACTTTGTATTGCTGTAAACGCGTTTTCAGCACCTGATTGTACACTTCAGGTGAAACTGTCAAAATCTTCAAAATGAGCAAAAGCACAATGAAATGAATGCTGGAATCATCTTCAAGTTGCTAAAATACACTAATGACAGCAAAAAGTTTGAGTCTACAACATTTAGTTAAGGTGTGAGAGCCTAAATGAACTTTTCATTGCTTTAAACGCGTTTTCAGCCCTTGATTGTACAATTCAGGTGAAACTGTCAAAATCTTCAAAATGAGCAAAAGCACAATGAAATTAATGCTGGAATCATCTTCAAGTTGCTAAAATACACTAATGACAGCAACAAGTTTGAGTCTACAACATTTAGTTAAGGTGTGAGATTCTAAATTAACTTTGTATTGCTGTAAACGCGTTTTCAGCCCCTGATTGTACACTTCAGGTGAAACTGTCAAAATCTTCAAAATGAGCAAAAGCACAATGAAATTAATGCTGGAATCATCTTCAAGTTGCTAAAATACACTAATGACAGTAAAAAGTTTGAGTGTACAACATTTAGTTAAGGTGTGAGAGCCAAAATGAACTTTGTATTGCTTTAAATGCACTTTCAGCCCGAATGTACACTTCAGGTGAAACTGTCAAAATCTTCAAAATGAGCAAAAGCACAATGAATCTAAGGCTGGAATCATCTTCAAGTTGCTAAAATACACTAATGACAGCAAAAAGTTTGAGTCTACAACATTTAGTTAAGGTGTGAGAGCCTAAATGAACTTTGTATTGCTGTAAACGCGTTTTCAGCACCTGATTATACACTTCAGGTGAAACTGTCAAAATCTTCAAAATGAGCAAAAGCACAATGAAATTAATGCTGGAATCATCTTCAGGTTGCTAAAATACACTAATGACAGCAAAAAGTTTGAGTCTACAACATTTAGTTAAGGTGTGAGAGCCAAAATTAACTTTGTATTGCTTTAAAATTCATTTTCAGCCCGATTGTACACTTCAGGTGAAACTGTCAAAATCTTCAAAATGAGCAAAAGCACAATGAAATGAACGCTGGAATCATCTTCAAGTTGCTAAAATACACTAATGACAGCAAAAAGTTTGAGTCTACAACATTTAGTTAAGGTGTGAGAGCCTAAATGAACTTTTCATTGCTTTAAACGCGTTTTCAGCCCGATTGTACACTTCAGGTAAAACTGTCAAAATCTTAAAAATGAGCAAAAGCACAATGAAATAAATGCTGGAATCATCTTCAAGTTGCTAAAATACACTAATGACAGCAAAAAGTTTGTGTCTACAACATTTAGTTAAGGTGTGAGAGCCAAAATGAACTTTTTATTGCTGTAAACGCGTTTTCAGCACCTGAATGTACACTTCAGGTGAAACTGTCAAAATCTTCAAAATGAGCAAAAGCCCAATGAAATTAATGCTGGAATCATCTTCAAGTTGCTAAAATACACTAATGACAGCAAAAAGTTTGAGTCTACAACATTTAGTTAAGGTGTGAGAGCAAAAATTAACTTTGTATTGCTTTAAATGCATTTTCAGCCCGATAGTACACTTCAGGTGAAACTGTCAAAATCTTCAAAATGAGCAAAAGCACAATGAAATTAATGCTGGAATCATCTTCAGGTTGCTAAAATACACTAATGACAGCAAAAAGTTTTAGTCTACAACATTTAGTTAAGGTGTGAGAGCCAAAATGAACTTTGTATTGCTGTAAACGCGTTTTCAGCACCTGATTGTACACTTCAGGTGAAACTGTCAAAATCTTCAAAATGAGCAAAAGCACAATGAAATTAATGCTGGAATCATCTTCAAGTTGCTAAAATACACTAATGACAGCAACAAGTTTGAGTCTACAACATTTAGTTAAGGTGTGAGATTCTAAATTAACTTTGTATTGCTGTAAACGCGTTTTCAGCCCCTGATTGTACACTTCAGGTGAAACTGTCAAAATCTTCAAAATGAGCAAAAGCACAATGAAATTAATGCTGGAATCATCTTCAAGTTGCTAAAATACACTAATGACAGTAAAACGTTTGAGTCTACAACATTTAGTTGAGGTGTGAGAGCCTAAATGAACTTTGTATTGCTTTAAATGCATTTTCAGCCCGATAGTACACTTCAGGTAAAACTGTCAAAATCTTCAAAATGAGCAAAAGCACAATGAAATTAATGCTGGAATCATCTTCAAGTTGCTAAAATACACTAATGACAGCAACAAGTTTGAGTCTACAACATTTAGTTAAGGTGTGAGAGCCTAAATGAACTTTGTATTGCTTTAAATGCATTTTCAGCCCGATTGTACACTTCAGGTAAAACTGTCAAAATCTTCAAAATGAGCAAAAGCACAATGAAATTAATGCTGGAATCATCTTCAAGTTGCTAAAATACACTAATGACAGCAAAAAGTTTGAGTCTACAACATTTAGTTAAGGTGTGAGAGCCAAAATGAACTTTTTATGGCTTTAAATGCATTTTCAGCCTGATTGTACACTTCAGGTGAAAATGTCAAAATCTTCAAAATGAGCAAAAGCACAATGAAATTAATGCTGGAATCATCTTCAATATGATAAAATACACTAATGACAGCAACAAGTTTGAGTCTACAACATTTAGTTAAGGTGTGAGAGCCAAAATGAACTTTGTATTGCTGTAAACGCGTTTTCAGCACCTGATTGTACACTTCAGGTGAAACTGTCAAAATCTTCAAAATGAGCAAAAGCACAATGAAATGAATGCTGGAATCATCTTCAAGTTGCTAAAATACACTAATGACAGCAAAAAGTTTGAGTCTACAACATTTAGTTAAGGTGTGAGAGCCTAAATGAACTTTTCATTGCTTTAAACGCGTTTTCAGCCCTTGATTGTACAATTCAGGTGAAACTGTCAAAATCTTCAAAATGAGCAAAAGCACAATGAAATTAATGCTGGAATCATCTTCAAGTTGCTAAAATACACTAATGACAGCAACAAGTTTGAGTCTACAACATTTAGTTAAGGTGTGAGATTCTAAATTAACTTTGTATTGCTGTAAACGCGTTTTCAGCCCCTGATTGTACACTTCAGGTGAAACTGTCAAAATCTTCAAAATGAGCAAAAGCACAATGAAATTAATGCTGGAATCATCTTCAAGTTGCTAAAATACACTAATGACAGTAAAAAGTTTGAGTGTACAACATTTAGTTAAGGTGTGAGAGCCAAAATGAACTTTGTATTGCTTTAAATGCACTTTCAGCCCGAATGTACACTTCAGGTGAAACTGTCAAAATCTTCAAAATGAGCAAAAGCACAATGAATCTAAGGCTGGAATCATCTTCAAGTTGCTAAAATACACTAATGACAGCAAAAAGTTTGAGTCTACAACATTTAGTTAAGGTGTGAGAGCCTAAATGAACTTTGTATTGCTGTAAACGCGTTTTCAGCACCTGATTATACACTTCAGGTGAAACTGTCAAAATCTTCAAAATGAGCAAAAGCACAATGAAATTAATGCTGGAATCATCTTCAGGTTGCTAAAATACACTAATGACAGCAAAAAGTTTGAGTCTACAACATTTAGTTAAGGTGTGAGAGCCAAAATTAACTTTGTATTGCTTTAAAATTCATTTTCAGCCCGATTGTACACTTCAGGTGAAACTGTCAAAATCTTCAAAATGAGCAAAAGCACAATGAAATGAACGCTGGAATCATCTTCAAGTTGCTAAAATACACTAATGACAGCAAAAAGTTTGAGTCTACAACATTTAGTTAAGGTGTGAGAGCCTAAATGAACTTTTCATTGCTTTAAACGCGTTTTCAGCCCGATTGTACACTTCAGGTAAAACTGTCAAAATCTTAAAAATGAGCAAAAGCACAATGAAATAAATGCTGGAATCATCTTCAAGTTGCTAAAATACACTAATGACAGCAAAAAGTTTGTGTCTACAACATTTAGTTAAGGTGTGAGAGCCAAAATGAACTTTGTATTGCTGTAAACGCGTTTTCAGCACCTGATTGTACACTTCAGGTGAAACTGTCAAAATCTTCAAAATGAGCAAAAGCACAATGAAATTAATGCTGGAATCATCTTCAAGTTGCTAAAATACACTAATGACAGCAACAAGTTTGAGTCTACAACATTTAGTTAAGGTGTGAGATTCTAAATTAACTTTGTATTGCTGTAAACGCGTTTTCAGCCCCTGATTGTACACTTCAGGTGAAACTGTCAAAATCTTCAAAATGAGCAAAAGCACAATGAAATTAATGCTGGAATCATCTTCAAGTTGCTAAAATACACTAATGACAGTAAAACGTTTGAGTGTACAACATTTAGTTAAGGTGTGAGAGCCAAAATGAACTTTGTATTGCTTTAAATGCACTTTCAGCCCGAATGTACACTTCAGGTGAAACTGTCAAAATCTTCAAAATGAGCAAAAGCACAATGAAATTAAGGCTGGAATCATCTTCAAGTTGCTAAAATACACTAATGACAGCAAAAAGTTTGAGTCTACAACATTTAGTTAAGGTGTGAGAGCCTAAATGAACTTTGTATTGCTGTAAACGCGTTTTCAGCACCTGATTATACACTTCAGGTGAAACTGTCAAAATCTTCAAAATGAGCAAAAGCACAATGAAATTAATGCTGGAATCATCTTCAGGTTGCTAAAATACACTAATGACAGCAAAAAGTTTGAGTCTACAACATTTAGTTAAGGTGTGAGAGCCAAAATTAACTTTGTATTGCTTTAAAATTCATTTTCAGCCCGATTGTACACTTCAGGTGAAAATGTCAAAATCTTCAAAATGAGCAAAAGCACAATGAAATTAATGCTGGAATCATCTTCAGGTTGCTAAAATACACTAATGACAGCAAAAAGTTTGAGTCTACAACATTTAGTTAAGGTGTGAGAGCCTAAATGAACTTTTCATTGCTTTAAACGCGTTTTCAGCCCGATTGTACACTTCAGGTAAAACTGTCAAAATCCTAAAAATGAGCAAAAGCACAATGAAATAAATGCTGGAATCATCTTCAAGTTGCTAAAATACACTAATGACAGCAAAAAGTTTGTGTCTACAACATTTAGTTAAGGTGTGAGAGCCAAAATGAACTTTTTATTGCTTTAAACGCGTTTTCAGCACCTGAATGTACACTTCAGGTGAAACTGTCAAAATCTTCAAAATGAGCAAAAGCACAATGAAATGAATGCTGGAATCATCTTCAAGTTGCTAAAATACACTAATGACAGCAAAAAGTTTGAGTCTACAACATTTAGTTAAGGTGTGAGAGCCTAAATGAACTTTTCATTGCTTTAAACGCGTTTTCAGCCCTTGATTGTACAATTCAGGTGAAACTGTCAAAATCTTCAAAATGAGCAAAAGCACAATGAAATTAATGCTGGAATCATCTTCAAGTTGCTAAAATACACTAATGACAGCAACAAGTTTGAGTCTACAACATTTAGTTAAGGTGTGAGAGCCAAAATGAACTTTGTATTGCTGTAAACGCGTTTTCAGCACCTGATTGTACACTTCATGTGAAACTGTCAAAATCATCAAAATGAGCAAAAGCACAATGAAATGAATGCTGGAATCATCTTCAAGTTGCTAAAATACACTAATGACAGCAAAAAGTTTGAGTCTACAACATTTAGTTAAGGTGTGAGAGCCTAAATGAACTTTTCATTGCTTTAAACGCGTTTTCAGCCCTTGATTGTACAATTCAGGTGAAACTGTCAAAATCTTCAAAATGAGCAAAAGCACAATGAAATTAATGCTGGAATCATCTTCAAGTTGCTAAAATACACTAATGACAGCAACAAGTTTGAGTCTACAACATTTAGTTAAGGTGTGAGATTCTAAATTAACTTTGTATTGCTTTAAATGCACTTTCAGCCCGAATGTACACTTCAGGTGAAACTGTCAAAATCTTCAAAATGAGCAAAAGCACAATGAAATTAAGGCTGGAATCATCTTCAAGTTGCTAAAATACACTAATGACAGCAAAAAGTTTGAGTCTACAACATTTAGTTAAGGTGTGAGAGCCTAAATGAACTTTGTATTGCTTTAAAATTCATTTTCAGCCCGATTGTACACTTCAGGTGAAAATGTCAAAATCTTCAAAATGAGCAAAAGCACAATGAAATTAATGCTGGAATCATCTTCAGGTTGCTAAAATACACTAATGACAGCAAAAAGTTTGAGTCTACAACATTTAGTTAAGGTGTGAGAGCCAAAATTAACTTTGTATTGCTTTAAAATTCATTTTCAGCCCGATTGTACACTTCAGGTGAAAATGTCAAAATCTTCAAAATGAGCAAAAGCACAATGAAATTAATGCTGGAATCATCTTCAGGTTGCTAAAATACACTAATGACAGCAAAAAGTTTGAGTCTACAACATTTAGTTAAGGTGTGAGAGCCTAAATGAACTTTTCATTGCTTTAAACGCGTTTTCAGCCCGATTGTACACTTCAGGTAAAACTGTCAAAATCCTAAAAATGAGCAAAAGCACAATGAAATAAATGCTGGAATCATCTTCAAGTTGCTAAAATACACTAATGACAGCAAAAAGTTTGTGTCTACAACATTTAGTTAAGGTGTGAGAGCCAAAATGAACTTTTTATTGCTTTAAACGCGTTTTCAGCACCTGAATGTACACTTCAGGTGAAACTGTCAAAATCTTCAAAATGAGCAAAAGCACAATGAAATTAATGCTGGAATCATCTTCAAGTTGCTAAAATACACTAATGACAGCAAAAAGTTTGAGTCTACAACATTTAGTTAAGGTGTGAGAGCAAAAATTAACTTTGTATTGCTTTAAATGCATTTTCAGCCCGATAGTACACTTCAGGTGAAACTGTCAAAATCTTCAAAATGAGCAAAAGCACAATGAAATTAATGCTGGAATCATCTTCAGGTTGCTAAAATACACTAATGACAGCAAAAAGTTTTAGTCTACAACATTTAGTTAAGGTGTGAGAGCCAAAATGAACTTTGTATTGCTGTAAACGCGTTTTCAGCACCTGATTGTACACTTCAGGTGAAACTGTCAAAATCTTCAAAATGAGCAAAAGCACAATGAAATTAATGCTGGAATCATCTTCAGGTTGCTAAAATACACTAATGACAGCAAAAAGTTTGAGTCTACAACATTTAGTTAAGGTGTGAGAGCCAAAATTAACTTTGTATTGCTTTAAAATTCATTTTCAGCCCGATTGTACACTTCAGGTGAAACTGTCAAAATCTTCAAAATGAGCAAAAGCACAATGAAATGAATGCTGGAATCATCTTCAAGTTGCTAAAATACACTAATGACAGCAAAAAGTTTGAGTCTACAACATTTAGTTAAGGTGTGAGAGCCTAAATGAACCTTTCATTGCTTTAAACGCGTTTTCAGCCCGATTGTACACTTCAGGTAAAACTGTCAAAATCTTCAAAATGAGCAAAAGCACAATGAAATTAATGCTGGAATCATCTTCAAGTTGCTAAAATACACTAATGACAGCAAAAAGTTTGTGTCTACAACATTTAGTTAAGGTGTGAGAGCCAAAATGAACTTTTTATTGCTGTAAACGCGTTTTCAGCACCTGAATGTACACTTCAGGTGAAACTGTCAAAATCTTCAAAATGAGCAAAAGCACAATGAAATTAATGCTGGAATCATCTTCAAGTTGCTAAAATACACTAATGACAGCAACAAGTTTGAGTCTACAACATTTAGTTAAGGTGTGAGATTCTAAATTAACTTTGTATTGCTGTAAACGCGTTTTCAGCCCCTGATTGTACACTTCAGGTGAAACTGTCAAAATCTTCAAAATGAGCAAAAGCACAATGAAATTAATGCTGGAATCATCTTCAAGTTGCTAAAATACACTAATGACAGCAACAAGTTTGAGTCTACAACATTTAGTTAAGGTGTGAGAGCCTAAATGAACTTTGTATTGCTTTAAATGCACTTTCAGCCCGAATGTACACTTCAGGTGAAACTGTCAAAATCTTCAAAATGAGCAAAAGCACAATGAAATTAAGGCTGGAATCATCTTCAAGTTGCTAAAATACACTAATGACAGCAAAAAGTTTGAGTCTACAACATTTAGTTAAGGTGTGAGAGCCTAAATTAACTTTGTATTGCTGTAAACGCGTTTTCAGCACCTGATTGTACACTTCAGGTGAAACTGTCAAAATCTTCAAAATGAGCAAAAGCACAATGAAATTAATGCTGGAATCATCTTCAGGTTGCTAAAATACACTAATGACAGCAAAAAGTTTTAGTCTACAACATTTAGTTAAGGTGTGAGAGCCAAAATGAACTTTGTATTGCTGTAAACGCGTTTTCAGCACCTGATTGTACACTTCAGGTGAAACTGTCAAAATCTTCAAAATGAGCAAAAGCACAATGAAATTAATGTTGGAATCATCTTCAAGTTGCTAAAATACACTAATGACAGCAAAAAGTTTGAGTCTACAACATTTAGTTGAGGTGTGAGAGCCTAAATGAACTTTGTATTGCTTTAAATGCATTTTCAGCCCGATTGTACACTTCAGGTAAAACTGTCAAAATCTTCAAAATGAGCAAAAGCACAATGAAATTAATGCTGGAATCATCTTCAAGTTGCTAAAATACACTAATGACAGCAAAAAGTTTGAGTCTACAACATTTAGTTAAGGTGTGAGAGCCTAAATGAACTTTTCATTGCTTTAAACGCGTTTTCAGCCCGATTGTACACTTCAGGTAAAACTGTCAAAATCTTCAAAATGAGCAAAAGCACAATGAAATAAATGCTGGAATCATCTTCAAGTTGCTAAAATACACTAATGACAGCAAAAAGTTTGTGTCTACAACATTTAGTTAAGGTGTGAGAGCCAAAATGAACTTTTTATTGCTGTAAACGCGTTTTCAGCACCTGAATGTACACTTCAGGTGAAACTGTCAAAATCTTCAAAATGAGCAAAAGCACAATGAAATTAATGCTGGAATCATCTTCAAGTTGCTAAAATACACTAATGACAGCAAAAAGTTTGAGTCTACAACATTTAGTTAAGGTGTGAGAGCAAAAATTAACTTTGTATTGCTTTAAATGCATTTTCAGCCCGATAGTACACTTTAGGTGAAACTGTCAAAATCTTCAAAATGAGCAAAAGCACAATGAAATTAATGCTGGAATCATCTTCAGGTTGCTAAAATACACTAATGACAGCAAAACGTTTTAGTCTACAACATTTAGTTAAGGTGTGAGAGCCAAAATGAACTTTGTATTGCTGTAAACGCGTTTTCAGCACCTGATTGTACACTTCAGGTGAAACTGTCAAAATCTTCAAAATGAGCAAAAGCACAATGAAATTAATGCTGGAATCATCTTCAAGTTGCTAAAATACACTAATGACAGCAAAAAGTTTGAGTCTACAACATTTAGTTAAGGTGTGAGAGCCAAAATGAACTTTGTATTGCTTTAAATGCATTATCAGGCCGATTGTACACTTCAGGTGAAACTGTCAAAATCTTCAAAATGAGCAAATGCACAATGAAATGAATGCTGGAATCATCTTCAAGTTGCTAAAATACACTAATGACAGCAAAAAGTTTGAGTCTACAACATTTAGTAAAGGTGTGAGAGCCTAAATGAACTTTTCATTGCTTTAAACGCGTTTTCAGCCCTTGATTGTACAATTCAGGTGAAACTGTCAAAATCTTCAAAATGAGCAAAAGCACAATGAAATTAATGCTGGAATCATCTTCAAGTTGCTAAAATACACTAATGACAGCAACAAGTTTGATTCTACAACATTTAGTTAAGGTGTGAGAGCCTAAATGAACTTTGTATTGCTTTAAATGCACTTTCAGCCCGAATGTACACTTCAGGTGAAACTGTCAAAATCTTCAAAATGAGCAAAAGCACAATGAAATTAATGCTGGAATCATCTTCAGGTTGCTAAAATACACTAATGACAGCAAAAAGTTTGAGTCTACAACATTTAGTTAAGGTGTGAGAGCCAAAATTAACTTTGTATTGCTTTAAAATTCATTTTCAGCCCGATTGTACACTTCAGGTGAAACTGTCAAAATCTTCAAAATGAGCAAAAGCACAATGAAATGAATGCTGGAATCATCTTCAAGTTGCTAAAATACACTAATGACAGCAAAAAGTTTGAGTCTACAACATTTAGTTAAGGTGTGAGAGCCTAAATGAACTTTTCATTGCTTTAAACGCGTTTTCAGCCCGATTGTACACTTCAGGTAAAACTGTCAAAATCTTCAAAATGAGCAAAAGCACAATGAAATTAATGCTGGAATCATCTTCAAGTTGCTAAAATACACTAATGACAGCAAAAAGTTTGTGTCTACAACATTTAGTTAAGGTGTGAGAGCCAAAATGAACTTTTTATTGCTGTAAACGCGTTTTCAGCACCTGAATGTACACTTCAGGTGAAACTGTCAAAATCTTCAAAATGAGCAAAAGCACAATGAAATTAATGCTGGAATCATCTTCAAGTTGCTAAAATACACTAATGACAGCAAAACGTTTGAGTCTACAACATTTAGTTAAGGTGTGAGAGCAAAAATTAACTTTGTATTGCTTTAAATGCATTTTCAGCCCGATAGTACACTTCAGGTGAAACTGTCAAAATCTTCAAAATGAGCAAAAGCACAATGAAATTAATGCTGGAATCATCTTCAGGTTGCTAAAATACACTAATGACAGCAAAAAGTTTTAGTCTACAACATTTAGTTAAGGTGTGAGAGCCAAAATGAACTTTGTATTGCTGTAAACGCGTTTTCAGCACCTGATTGTACACTTCAGGTGAAACTGTCAAAATCTTCAAAATGAGCAAAAGCACAATGAAATTAATGTTGGAATCATCTTCAAGTTGCTAAAATACACTAATGACAGCAAAAAGTTTGAGTCTACAACATTTAGTTGAGGTGTGAGAGCCTAAATGAACTTTGTATTGCTTTAAATGCATTTTCAGCCCGATTGTACACTTCAGGTAAAACTGTCAAAATCTTCAAAATGAGCAAAAGCACAATGAAATTAATGCTGGAATCATCTTCAAGTTGCTAAAATACACTAATGACAGCAAAAAGTTTGAGTCTACAACATTTAGTTGAGGTGTGAGAGCCTAAATGAACTTTGTATTGCTTTAAATGCATTTTCAGCCCGATAGTACACTTCAGGTAAAACTGTCAAAATCTTCAAAATGAGCAAAAGCACAATGAAATTAATGCTGGAATCATCTTCAAGTTGCTAAAATACACTAATGACAGCAACAAGTTTGAGTCTACAACATTTAGTTAAGGTGTGAGAGCCTAAATGAACTTTGTATTGCTTTAAATGCATTTTCAGCCCGATTGTACACTTCAGGTAAAACTGTCAAAATCTTCAAAATGAGCAAAAGCACAATGAAATTAATGCTGGAATCATCTTCAAGTTGCTAAAATACACTAATGACAGCAAAAAGTTTGAGTCTACAACATTTAGTTAAGGTGTGAGAGCCAAAATGAACTTTTTATGGCTTTAAATGCATTTTCAGCCTGATTGTACACTTCAGGTGAAAATGTCAAAATCTTCAAAATGAGCAAAAGCACAATGAAATTAATGCTGGAATCATCTTCAATATGATAAAATACACTAATGACAGCAACAAGTTTGAGTCTACAACATTTAGTTAAGGTGTGAGAGCCAAAATGAACTTTGTATTGCTGTAAACGCGTTTTCAGCACCTGATTGTACACTTCAGGTGAAACTGTCAAAATCTTCAAAATGAGCAAAAGCACAATGAAATGAATGCTGGAATCATCTTCAAGTTGCTAAAATACACTAATGACAGCAAAAAGTTTGAGTCTACAACATTTAGTTAAGGTGTGAGAGCCTAAATGAACTTTTCATTGCTTTAAACGCGTTTTCAGCCCTTGATTGTACAATTCAGGTGAAACTGTCAAAATCTTCAAAATGAGCAAAAGCACAATGAAATTAATGCTGGAATCATCTTCAAGTTGCTAAAATACACTAATGACAGCAACAAGTTTGAGTCTACAACATTTAGTTAAGGTGTGAGATTCTAAATTAACTTTGTATTGCTGTAAACGCGTTTTCAGCCCCTGATTGTACACTTCAGGTGAAACTGTCAAAATCTTCAAAATGAGCAAAAGCACAATGAAATTAATGCTGGAATCATCTTCAAGTTGCTAAAATACACTAATGACAGTAAAAAGTTTGAGTGTACAACATTTAGTTAAGGTGTGAGAGCCAAAATGAACTTTGTATTGCTTTAAATGCACTTTCAGCCCGAATGTACACTTCAGGTGAAACTGTCAAAATCTTCAAAATGAGCAAAAGCACAATGAATCTAAGGCTGGAATCATCTTCAAGTTGCTAAAATACACTAATGACAGCAAAAAGTTTGAGTCTACAACATTTAGTTAAGGTGTGAGAGCCTAAATGAACTTTGTATTGCTGTAAACGCGTTTTCAGCACCTGATTATACACTTCAGGTGAAACTGTCAAAATCTTCAAAATGAGCAAAAGCACAATGAAATTAATGCTGGAATCATCTTCAGGTTGCTAAAATACACTAATGACAGCAAAAAGTTTGAGTCTACAACATTTAGTTAAGGTGTGAGAGCCAAAATTAACTTTGTATTGCTTTAAAATTCATTTTCAGCCCGATTGTACACTTCAGGTGAAACTGTCAAAATCTTCAAAATGAGCAAAAGCACAATGAAATGAACGCTGGAATCATCTTCAAGTTGCTAAAATACACTAATGACAGCAAAAAGTTTGAGTCTACAACATTTAGTTAAGGTGTGAGAGCCTAAATGAACTTTTCATTGCTTTAAACGCGTTTTCAGCCCGATTGTACACTTCAGGTAAAACTGTCAAAATCTTAAAAATGAGAAAAAGCACAATGAAATAAATGCTGGAATCATCTTCAAGTTGCTAAAATACACTAATGACAGCAAAAAGTTTGTGTCTACAACATTTAGTTAAGGTGTGAGAGCCAAAATGAACTTTTTATTGCTTTAAACGCGTTTTCAGCACCTGAATGTACACTTCAGGTGAAACTGTCAAAATCTTCAAAATGAGCAAAAGCACAATGAAATTAATGCTGGAATCATCTTCAAGTTGCTAAAATACACTAATGACAGCAAAAAGTTTGAGTCTACAACATTTAGTTAAGGTGTGAGAGCAAAAATTAACTTTGTATTGCTTTAAATGCATTTTCAGCCCGATAGTACACTTCAGGTGAAACTGTCAAAATCTTCAAAATGAGCAAAAGCACAATGAAATTAATGCTGGAATCATCTTCAGGTTGCTAAAATACACTAATGACAGCAAAAAGTTTGAGTCTACAACATTTAGTTAAGGTGTGAGAGCGAAAATGAACTTTGTATTGCTGTAAACGCGTTTTCAGCACCTGATTGTACACTTCAGGTGAAACTGTCAAAATCTTCAAAATGAGCAAAAGCACAATGAAATTAATGCTGGAATCATCTTCAAGTTGCTAAAATACACTAATGACAGCAAAAAGTTTGAGTCTACAACATTTAGTTAAGGTGTGAGAGCCAAAATTAACTTTGTATTGCTTTAAATGCATTTTCAGCCCGATTGGACACTTCAGGTGAAAGTGTCAAAATCTTCAAAATGAGAAAAAGCACAATGAAATTAATGCTGGAATCATCTTCAATATGATAAAATACACTAATGACAGCAAAAAGTTTGAGTCTACAACATTTAGTTAAGGTGTGAGAGCCAAAATGAACTTTGTATTGCTTTAAATGCATTATCAGGCCGATTGTACACTTCAGGTGAAACTGTCAAAATCTTCAAAATGAGCAAATGCACAATGAAATGAATGCTGGAATCATCTTCAAGTTGCTAAAATACACTAATGACAGCAAAAAGTTTGAGTCTACAACATTTAGTAAAGGTGTGAGAGCCTAAATGAACTTTTCATTGCTTTAAACGCGTTTTCAGCCCTTGATTGTACAATTCAGGTGAAACTGTCAAAATCTTCAAAATGAGCAAAAGCACAATGAAATTAATGCTGGAATCATCTTCAAGTTGCTAAAATACACTAATGACAGCAACAAGTTTGAGTCTACAACATTTAGTTAAGGTGTGAGAGCCTAAATGAACTTTGTATTGCTTTAAATGCACTTTCAGCCCGAATGTACACTTCAGGTGAAACTGTCAAAATCTTCAAAATGAGCAAAAGCACAATGAAATTAAGGCTGGAATCATCTTCAAGTTGCTAAAATACACTAATGACAGCAAAAAGTTTGAGTGTACAACATTTAGTTAAGGTGTGAGAGCCTAAATGAACTTTGTATTGCTGTAAACGCGTTTTCAGCACCTGATTGTACACTTCAGGTGAAACTGTCAAAATCTTCAAAATGAGCAAAAGCACAATGAAATTAATGCTGGAATCATCTTCAGGTTGCTAAAATACACTAATGACAGCAAAAAGTTTGAGTCTACAACATTTAGTTAAGGTGTGAGAGCCAAAATTAACTTTGTATTGCTTTAAAATTCATTTTCAGCCCGATTGTACACTTCAGGTAAAACTGTCAAAATCTTCAAAATGAGCAAAAGCACAATGAAATGAATGCTGAAATCATCTTCAAGTTGCTAAAATACACTAATGACAGCAAAAAGTTTGAGTCTACAACATTTAGTTAAGGTGTGAGAGCCTAAATGAACCTTTCATTGCTTTAAACGCGTTTTCAGCCCGATTGTACACTTCAGGTAAAACTGTCAAAATCTTCAAAATGAGCAAAAGCACAATGAAATTAATGCTGGAATCATCTTCAAGTTGCTAAAATACACTAATGACAGCAAAAAGTTTGTGTCTACAACATTTAGTTAAGGTGTGAGAGCCAAAATGAACTTTTTATTGCTGTAAACGCGTTTTCAGCACCTGAATGTACACTTCAGGTGAAACTGTCAAAATCTTCAAAATGAGCAAAAGCACAATGAAATTAATGCTGGAATCATCTTCAAGTTGCTAAAATACACTAATGACAGCAAAAAGTTTGAGTCTACAACATTTAGTTAAGGTGTGAGAGCAAAAATTAACTTTGTATTGCTTTAAATGCATTTTCAGCCCGATAGTACACTTCAGGTGAAACTGTCAAAATCTTCAAAATGAGCAAAAGCACAATGAAATTAATGCTGGAATCATCTTCAGGTTGCTAAAATACACTAATGACAGCAAAAAGTTTTAGTCTACAACATTTAGTTAAGGTGTGAGAGCCAAAATGAACTTTGTATTGCTGTAAACGCGTTTTCAGCACCTGATTGTACACTTCAGGTGAAACTGTCAAAATCTTCAAAATGAGCAAAAGCACAATGAAATTAATGCTGGAATCATCTTCAAGTTGCTAAAATACACTAATGACAGCAAAAGGTTTGAGTCTACAACATTTAGTTAAGGTGTGAGAGCAAAAATTAACTTTGTATTGCTTTAAATTCATTTTCAGCCCGATAGTACACTTCAGGTGAAACTGTCAAAATCTTCAAAATGAGCAAAAGCACAATGAAATTAATGCTGGAATCATCTTCAGGTTGCTAAAATACACTAATGACAGCAAAAACTTTTAGTCTACAACATTTAGTTAAGGTGTGAGAGCCAAAATGAACTTTGTATTGCTGTAAACGCGTTTTCAGCACCTGATTGTACACTTCAGGTGAAAATGTCAAAATCTTCAAAATGAGCAAAAGCACAATGAAATTAATGCTGGAATCATCTTCAAGTTGCTAAAATACACTAATGACAGCAAAAAGTTTGAGTCTACAACATTTAGTTAAGGTGTGAGAGCCAAAATTAACTTTGTATTGCTTTAAAATTCATTTTCAGCCCGATTGTACACTTCAGGTGAAACTGTCAAAATCTTCAAAATGAGCAAAAGCACAATGAAATGAATACTGGAATCATCTTCAAGTTGCTAAAATACACTAATGACAGCAAAAAGTTTGAGTCTACAACATTTAGTTAAGGTGTGAGAGCCTAAATGAACTTTCCATTGCTTTAAACGCGTTTTCAGCCCTTGATTGTACAATTCAGGTGAAACTGTCAAAATCTTCAAAATGAGCAAAAGCACAATGAAATTAATGCTGGAATCATCTTCAAGTTGCTAAAATACACTAATGACAGCAACAAGTTTGAGTCTACAACATTTAGTTAAGGTGTGAGAGCCAAAATGAACTTTGTATTGCTGTAAACGCGTTTTCAGCACCTGATTGTACACTTCAGGTGAAACTGTCAAAATCATCAAAATGAGCAAAAGCACAATGAAATGAATGCTGGAATCATCTTCAAGTTGCTAAAATACACTAATGACAGCAAAAAGTTTGAGTCTACAACATTTAGTTAAGGTGTGAGAGCCTAAATGAACTTTTCATTGCTTTAAACGCGTTTTCAGCCCTTGATTGTACAATTCAGGTGAAACTGTCAAAATCTTCAAAATGAGCAAAAGCACAATGAAATTAAGGCTGGAATCATCTTCAAGTTGCTAAAATACACTAATGACAGCAAAAAGTTTGAGTCTACAACATTTAGTTAAGGTGTGAGATTCTAAATTAACTTTGTATTGCTGTAAACGCGTTTTCAGCCCCTGATTGTACACTTCAGGTGAAACTGTCAAAATCTTCAAAATGAGCAAAAGCACAATGAAATTAATGCTGGAATCATCTTCAAGTTGCTAAAATACACTAATGACAGTAAAACGTTTGAGTGTACAACATTTAGTTAAGGTGTGAGAGCCAAAATGAACTTTGTATTGCTTTAAATGCACTTTCAGCCCGAATGTACACTTCAGGTGAAACTGTCAAAATCTTCAAAATGAGCAAAAGCACAATGAAATTAAGGCTGGAATCATCTTCAAGTTGCTAAAATACACTAATGACAGCAAAAAGTTTGAGTCTACAACATTTAGTTAAGGTGTGAGAGCCTAAATGAACTTTGTATTGCTGTAAACGCGTTTTCAGCACCTGATTATACACTTCAGGTGAAACTGTCAAAATCTTCAAAATGAGCAAAAGCACAATGAAATTAATGCTGGAATCATCTTCAGGTTGCTAAAATACACTAATGACAGCAAAAAGTTTGAGTCTACAACATTTAGTTAAGGTGTGAGAGCCAAAATTAACTTTGTATTGCTTTAAAATTCATTTTCAGCCCGATTGTACACTTCAGGTGAAAATGTCAAAATCTTCAAAATGAGCAAAAGCACAATGAAATTAATGCTGGAATCATCTTCAGGTTGCTAAAATACACTAATGACAGCAAAAAGTTTGAGTCTACAACATTTAGTTAAGGTGTGAGAGCCTAAATGAACTTTTCATTGCTTTAAACGCGTTTTCAGCCCGATTGTACACTTCAGGTAAAACTGTCAAAATCCTAAAAATGAGCAAAAGCACAATGAAATAAATGCTGGAATCATCTTCAAGTTGCTAAAATACACTAATGACAGCAAAAAGTTTGTGTCTACAACATTTAGTTAAGGTGTGAGAGCCAAAATGAACTTTTTATTGCTTTAAACGCGTTTTCAGCACCTGAATGTACACTTCAGGTGAAACTGTCAAAATCTTCAAAATGAGCAAAAGCACAATGAAATTAATGCTGGAATCATCTTCAAGTTGCTAAAATACACTAATGACAGCAAAAAGTTTGAGTCTACAACATTTAGTTAAGGTGTGAGAGCAAAAATTAACTTTGTATTGCTTTAAATGCATTTTCAGCCCGATAGTACACTTCAGGTGAAACTGTCAAAATCTTCAAAATGAGCAAAAGCACAATGAAATTAATGCTGGAATCATCTTCAGGTTGCTAAAATACACTAATGACAGCAAAAAGTTTTAGTCTACAACATTTAGTTAAGGTGTGAGAGCCAAAATGAACTTTGTATTGCTGTAAACGCGTTTTCAGCACCTGATTGTACACTTCAGGTGAAACTGTCAAAATCTTCAAAATGAGCAAAAGCACAATGAAATTAATGCTGGAATCATCTTCAAGTTGCTAAAATACACTAATGACAGCAAAAAGTTTGAGTCTACAACATTTAGTTAAGGTGTGAGAGCCAAAATTAACTTTGTATTGCTTTAAATGCATTTTCAGCCCGATTGGACACTTCAGGTGAAAGTGTCAAAATCTTCAAAATGAGCAAAAGCACAATGAAATGAACGCTGGAATCATCTTCAAGTTGCTAAAATACACTAATGACAGCAAAAAGTTTGAGTCTACAACATTTAGTTAAGGTGTGAGAGCCTAAATGAACTTTTCATTGCTTTAAACGCGTTTTCAGCCCGATTGTACACTTCAGGTAAAACTGTCAAAATCTTAAAAATGAGCAAAAGCACAATGAAATAAATGCTGGAATCATCTTCAAGTTGCTAAAATACACTAATGACAGCAAAAAGTTTGTGTCTACAACATTTAGTTAAGGTGTGAGAGCCAAAATGAACTTTTTATTGCTTTAAACGCGTTTTCAGCACCTGAATGTACACTTCAGGTGAAACTGTCAAAATCTTCAAAATGAGCAAAAGCACAATGAAATTAATGCTGGAATCATCTTCAAGTTGCTAAAATACACTAATGACAGCAAAAAGTTTGAGTCTACAACATTTAGTTAAGGTGTGAGAGCAAAAATTAACTTTGTATTGCTTTAAATGCATTTTCAGCCCGATAGTACACTTCAGGTGAAACTGTCAAAATCTTCAAAATGAGCAAAAGCACAATGAAATTAATGCTGGAATCATCTTCAGGTTGCTAAAATACACTAATGACAGCAAAAAGTTTGAGTCTACAACATTTAGTTAAGGTGTGAGAGCCAAAATGAACTTTGTATTGCTGTAAACGCGTTTTCAGCACCTGATTGTACACTTCAGGTGAAACTGTCAAAATCTTCAAAATGAGCAAAAGCACAATGAAATTAATGCTGGAATCATCTTCAAGTTGCTAAAATACACTAATGACAGCAAAAAGTTTGAGTCTACAACATTTAGTTAAGGTGTGAGAGCCAAAATTAACTTTGTATTGCTTTAAATGCATTTTCAGCCCGATTGGACACTTCAGGTGAAAGTGTCAAAATCTTCAAAATGAGAAAAAGCACAATGAAATTAATGCTGGAATCATCTTCAATATGATAAAATACACTAATGACAGCAAAAAGTTTGAGTCTACAACATTTAGTTAAGGTGTGAGAGCCAAAATGAACTTTGTATTGCTTTAAATGCATTATCAGGCCGATTGTACACTTCAGGTGAAACTGTCAAAATCTTCAAAATGAGCAAATGCACAATGAAATGAATGCTGGAATCATCTTCAAGTTGCTAAAATACACTAATGACAGCAAAAAGTTTGAGTCTACAACATTTAGTAAAGGTGTGAGAGCCTAAATGAACTTTTCATTGCTTTAAACGCGTTTTCAGCCCTTGATTGTACAATTCAGGTGAAACTGTCAAAATCTTCAAAATGAGCAAAAGCACAATGAAATGAATGCTGGAATCATCTTCAAGTTGCTAAAATACACTAATGACAGCAACAAGTTTGAGTCTACAACATTTAGTTAAGGTGTGAGAGCCTAAATGAACTTTGTATTGCTTTAAATGCACTTTCAGCCCGAATGTACACTTCAGGTGAAACTGTCAAAATCTTCAAAATGAGCAAAAGCACAATGAAATTAAGGCTGGAATCATCTTCAAGTTGCTAAAATACACTAATGACAGCAAAAAGTTTGAGTCTACAACATTTAGTTAAGGTGTGAGAGCCTAAATGAACTTTGTATTGCTGTAAACGCGTTTTCAGCACCTGATTGTACACTTCAGGTGAAACTGTCAAAATCTTCAAAATGAGCAAAAGCACAATGAAATTAATGCTGGAATCATCTTCAGGTTGCTAAAATACACTAATGACAGCAAAAAGTTTGAGTCTACAACATTTAGTTAAGGTGTGAGAGCCAAAATTAACTTTGTATTGCTTTAAAATTCATTTTCAGCCCGATTGTACACTTCAGGTAAAACTGTCAAAATCTTCAAAATGAGCAAAAGCACAATGAAATGAATGCTGGAATCATCTTCAAGTTGCTAAAATACACTAATGACAGCAAAAAGTTTGAGTCTACAACATTTAGTTAAGGTGTGAGAGCCTAAATGAACCTTTCATTGCTTTAAACGCGTTTTCAGCCCGATTGTACACTTCAGGTAAAACTGTCAAAATCTTCAAAATGAGCAAAAGCACAATGAAATTAATGCTGGAATCATCTTCAAGTTGCTAAAATACACTAATGACAGCAAAAAGTTTGTGTCTACAACATTTAGTTAAGGTGTGAGAGCCAAAATGAACTTTTTATTGCTGTAAACGCGTTTTCAGCACCTGAATGTACACTTCAGGTGAAACTGTCAAAATCTTCAAAATGAGCAAAAGCACAATGAAATTAATGCTGGAATCATCTTCAAGTTGCTAAAATACACTAATGACAGCAAAAAGTTTGAGTCTACAACATTTAGTTAAGGTGTGAGAGCAAAAATTAACTTTGTATTGCTTTAAATGCATTTTCAGCCCGATAGTACACTTCAGGTGAAACTGTAAAAATCTTCAAAATGAGCAAAAGCACAATGAAATTAATGCTGGAATCATCTTCAGGTTGCTAAAATACACTAATGACAGCAAAAAGTTTTAGTCTACAACATTTAGTTAAGGTGTGAGAGCCAAAATGAACTTTGTATTGCTGTAAACGCGTTTTCAGCACCTGATTGTACACTTCAGGTGAAACTGTCAAAATCTTCAAAATGAGCAAAAGCACAATGAAATTAATGCTGGAATCATCTTCAAGTTGCTAAAATACACTAATGACAGCAAAAAGTTTGAGTCTACAACATTTAGTTAAGGTGTGAGAGCCAAAATGAACTTTTTATTGCTTTAAACGCGTTTTCAGCACCTGAATGTACACTTCAGGTGAAACTGTCAAAATCTTCAAAATGAGCAAAAGCACAATGAAATTAATGCTGGAATCATCTTCAAGTTGCTAAAATACACTAATGACAGCAAAAAGTTTGAGTCTACAACATTTAGTTAAGGTGTGAGAGCAAAAATTAACTTTGTATTGCTTTAAATGCATTTTCAGCCCGATAGTACACTTCAGGTGAAACTGTCAAAATCTTCAAAATGAGCAAAAGCACAATGAAATTAATGCTGGAATCATCTTCAGGTTGCTAAAATACACTAATGACAGCAAAAAGTTTTAGTCTACAACATTTAGTTAAGGTGTGAGAGCCAAAATGAACTTTGTATTGCTGTAAACGCGTTTTCAGCACCTGATTGTACACTTCAGGTGAAACTGTCAAAATCTTCAAAATGAGCAAAAGCACAATGAAATTAATGCTGGAATCATCTTCAAGTTGCTAAAATACACTAATGACAGCAAAAGGTTTGAGTCTACAACATTTAGTTAAGGTGTGAGAGCAAAAATTAACTTTGTATTGCTTTAAATTCATTTTCAGCCCGATAGTACACTTCAGGTGAAACTGTCAAAATCTTCAAAATGAGCAAAAGCACAATGAAATTAATGCTGGAATCATCTTCAGGTTGCTAAAATACACTAATGACAGCAAAAACTTTTAGTCTACAACATTTAGTTAAGGTGTGAGAGCCAAAATGAACTTTGTATTGCTGTAAACGCGTTTTCAGCACCTGATTGTACACTTCAGGTGAAAATGTCAAAATCTTCAAAATGAGCAAAAGCACAATGAAATTAATGCTGGAATCATCTTCAAGTTGCTAAAATACACTAATGACAGCAAAAAGTTTGAGTCTACAACATTTAGTTAAGGTGTGAGAGCCAAAATTAACTTTGTATTGCTTTAAAATTCATTTTCAGCCCGATTGTACACTTCAGGTGAAACTGTCAAAATCTTCAAAATGAGCAAAAGCACAATGAAATGAATACTGGAATCATCTTCAAGTTGCTAAAATACACTAATGACAGCAAAAAGTTTGAGTCTACAACATTTAGTTAAGGTGTGAGAGCCTAAATGAACTTTCCATTGCTTTAAACGCGTTTTCAGCCCTTGATTGTACAATTCAGGTGAAACTGTCAAAATCTTCAAAATGAGCAAAAGCACAATGAAATTAATGCTGGAATCATCTTCAAGTTGCTAAAATACACTAATGACAGCAACAAGTTTGAGTCTACAACATTTAGTTAAGGTGTGAGAGCCAAAATGAACTTTGTATTGCTGTAAACGCGTTTTCAGCACCTGATTGTACACTTCAGGTGAAACTGTCAAAATCATCAAAATGAGCAAAAGCACAATGAAATGAATGCTGGAATCATCTTCAAGTTGCTAAAATACACTAATGACAGCAAAAAGTTTGAGTCTACAACATTTAGTTAAGGTGTGAGAGCCTAAATGAACTTTTCATTGCTTTAAACGCGTTTTCAGCCCTTGATTGTACAATTCAGGTGAAACTGTCAAAATCTTCAAAATGAGCAAAAGCACAATGAAATTAAGGCTGGAATCATCTTCAAGTTGCTAAAATACACTAATGACAGCAAAAAGTTTGAGTCTACAACATTTAGTTAAGGTGTGAGAGCCTAAATGAACTTTCCATTGCTTTAAACGCGTTTTCAGCCCTTGATTGTACAATTCAGGTGAAACTGTCAAAATCTTCAAAATGAGCAAAAGCACAATGAAATTAATGCTGGAATCATCTTCAAGTTGCTAAAATACACTAATGACAGCAACAAGTTTGAGTCTACAACATTTAGTTAAGGTGTGAGAGCCAAAATGAACTTTGTATTGCTGTAAACGCGTTTTCAGCACCTGATTGTACACTTCAGGTGAAACTGTCAAAATCATCAAAATGAGCAAAAGCACAATGAAATGAATGCTGGAATCATCTTCAAGTTGCTAAAATACACTAATGACAGCAAAAAGTTTGAGTCTACAACATTTAGTTAAGGTGTGAGAGCCTAAATGAACTTTTCATTGCTTTAAACGCGTTTTCAGCCCTTGATTGTACAATTCAGGTGAAACTGTCAAAATCTTCAAAATGAGCAAAAGCACAATGAAATTAAGGCTGGAATCATCTTCAAGTTGCTAAAATACACTAATGACAGCAAAAAGTTTGAGTCTACAACATTTAGTTAAGGTGTGAGATTCTAAATTAACTTTGTATTGCTGTAAACGCGTTTTCAGCCCCTGATTGTACACTTCAGGTGAAACTGTCAAAATCTTCAAAATGAGCAAAAGCACAATGAAATTAATGCTGGAATCATCTTCAAGTTGCTAAAATACACTAATGACAGTAAAACGTTTGAGTGTACAACATTTAGTTAAGGTGTGAGAGCCAAAATGAACTTTGTATTGCTTTAAATGCACTTTCAGCCCGAATGTACACTTCAGGTGAAACTGTCAAAATCTTCAAAATGAGCAAAAGCACAATGAAATTAAGGCTGGAATCATCTTCAAGTTGCTAAAATACACTAATGACAGCAAAAAGTTTGAGTCTACAACATTTAGTTAAGGTGTGAGAGCCTAAATGAACTTTGTATTGCTGTAAACGCGTTTTCAGCACCTGATTATACACTTCAGGTGAAACTGTCAAAATCTTCAAAATGAGCAAAAGCACAATGAAATTAATGCTGGAATCATCTTCAGGTTGCTAAAATACACTAATGACAGCAAAAAGTTTGAGTCTACAACATTTAGTTAAGGTGTGAGAGCCAAAATTAACTTTGTATTGCTTTAAAATTCATTTTCAGCCCGATTGTACACTTCAGGTGAAAATGTCAAAATCTTCAAAATGAGCAAAAGCACAATGAAATTAATGCTGGAATCATCTTCAGGTTGCTAAAATACACTAATGACAGCAAAAAGTTTGAGTCTACAACATTTAGTTAAGGTGTGAGAGCCTAAATGAACTTTTCATTGCTTTAAACGCGTTTTCAGCCCGATTGTACACTTCAGGTAAAACTGTCAAAATCCTAAAAATGAGCAAAAGCACAATGAAATAAATGCTGGAATCATCTTCAAGTTGCTAAAATACACTAATGACAGCAAAAAGTTTGTGTCTACAACATTTAGTTAAGGTGTGAGAGCCAAAATGAACTTTTTATTGCTTTAAACGCGTTTTCAGCACCTGAATGTACACTTCAGGTGAAACTGTCAAAATCTTCAAAATGAGCAAAAGCACAATGAAATTAATGCTGGAATCATCTTCAAGTTGCTAAAATACACTAATGACAGCAAAAAGTTTGAGTCTACAACATTTAGTTAAGGTGTGAGAGCAAAAATTAACTTTGTATTGCTTTAAATGCATTTTCAGCCCGATAGTACACTTCAGGTGAAACTGTCAAAATCTTCAAAATGAGCAAAAGCACAATGAAATTAATGCTGGAATCATCTTCAGGTTGCTAAAATACACTAATGACAGCAAAAAGTTTTAGTCTACAACATTTAGTTAAGGTGTGAGAGCCAAAATGAACTTTGTATTGCTGTAAACGCGTTTTCAGCACCTGATTGTACACTTCAGGTGAAACTGTCAAAATCTTCAAAATGAGCAAAAGCACAATGAAATTAATGCTGGAATCATCTTCAAGTTGCTAAAATACACTAATGACAGCAAAAAGTTTGAGTCTACAACATTTAGTTAAGGTGTGAGAGCCAAAATTAACTTTGTATTGCTTTAAATGCATTTTCAGCCCGATTGGACACTTCAGGTGAAAGTGTCAAAATCTTCAAAATGAGAAAAAGCACAATGAAATTAATGCTGGAATCATCTTCAATATGATAAAATACACTAATGACAGCAAAAAGTTTGAGTCTACAACATTTAGTTAAGGTGTGAGAGCCAAAATGAACTTTGTATTGCTTTAAATGCATTATCAGGCCGATTGTACACTTCAGGTGAAACTGTCAAAATCTTCAAAATGAGCAAATGCACAATGAAATGAATGCTGGAATCCTCTTCAAGTTGCTAAAATACACTAATGACAGCAAAAAGTTTGAGTCTACAACATTTAGTAAAGGTGTGAGAGCCTAAATGAACTTTTCATTGCTTTAAACGCGTTTTCAGCCCTTGATTGTACAATTCAGGTGAAACTGTCAAAATCTTCAAAATGAGCAAAAGCACAATGAAATTAATGCTGGAATCATCTTCAAGTTGCTAAAATACACTAATGACAGCAACAAGTTTGAGTCTACAACATTTAGTTAAGGTGTGAGAGCCTAAATGAACTTTGTATTGCTTTAAATGCACTTTCAGCCCGAATGTACACTTCAGGTGAAACTGTCAAAATCTTCAAAATGAGCAAAAGCACAATGAAATTAAGGCTGGAATCATCTTCAAGTTGCTAAAATACACTAATGACAGCAAAAAGTTTGAGTCTACAACATTTAGTTAAGGTGTGAGAGCCTAAATTAACTTTGTATTGCTGTAAACGCGTTTTCAGCACCTGATTGTACACTTCAGGTGAAACTGTCAAAATCTTCAAAATGAGCAAAAGCACAATGAAATTAATGCTGGAATCATCTTCAGGTTGCTAAAATACACTAATGACAGCAAAAAGTTTGAGTCTACAACATTTAGTTAAGGTGTGAGAGCCAAAATTAACTTTGTATTGCTTTAAAATTCATTTTCAGCCCGATTGTACACTTCAGGTGAAACTGTCAAAATCTTCAAAATGAGCAAAAGCACAATGAAATGAATGCTGGAATCATCTTCAAGTTGCTAAAATACACTAATGACAGCAACAAGTTTGAGTCTACAACATTTAGTTAAGGTGTGAGAGCCAAAATGAACTTTGTATTGCTGTAAACGCGTTTTCAGCACCTGATTGTACACTTCAGGTGAAACTGTCAAAATCATCAAAATGAGCAAAAGCACAATGAAATGAATGCTGGAATCATCTTCAAGTTGCTAAAATACACTAATGACAGCAAAAAGTTTGAGTCTACAACATTTAGTTAAGGTGTGAGAGCCTAAATGAACTTTTCATTGCTTTAAACGCGTTTTCAGCCCTTGATTGTACAATTCAGGTGAAACTGTCAAAATCTTCAAAATGAGCAAAAGCACAATGAAATTAATGCTGGAATCATCTTCAAGTTGCTAAAATACACTAATGACAGCAACAAGTTTGAGTCTACAACATTTAGTTAAGGTGTGAGATTCTAAATTAACTTTGTATTGCTGTAAACGCGTTTTCAGCCCCTGATTGTACACTTCAGGTGAAACTGTCAAAATCTTCAAAATGAGCAAAAGCACAATGAAATTAATGCTGGAATCATCTTCAAGTTGCTAAAATACACTAATGACAGTAAAACGTTTGAGTGTACAACATTTAGTTAAGGTGTGAGAGCCAAAATGAACTTTGTATTGCTTTAAATGCACTTTCAGCCCGAATGTACACTTCAGGTGAAACTGTCAAAATCTTCAAAATGAGCAAAAGCACAATTAAATTAAGGCTGGAATCATCTTCAAGTTGCTAAAATACACTAATGACAGCAAAAAGTTTGAGTCTACAACATTTAGTTAAGGTGTGAGAGCCTAAATGAACTTTGTATTGCTGTAAACGCGTTTTGAGCACCTGATTATACACTTCAGGTGAAACTGTCAAAATCTTCAAAATGAGCAAAAGCACAATTAAATTAATGCTGGAATCATCTTCAGGTTGCTAAAATACACTAATGACAGCAAAAAGTTTGAGTCTACAACATTTAGTTAAGGTGTGAGAGCCAAAATTAACTTTGTATTGCTTTAAAATTCATTTTCAGCCCGATTGTACACTTCAGGTGAAAATGTCAAAATCTTCAAAATGAGCAAAAGCACAATGAAATTAATGCTGGAATCATCTTCAGGTTGCTAAAATACACTAATGACAGCAAAAAGTTTGAGTCTACAACATTTAGTTAAGGTGTGAGAGCCTAAATGAACTTTTCATTGCTTTAAACGCGTTTTCAGCCCGATTGTACACTTCAGGTAAAACTGTCAAAATCCTAAAAATGAGCAAAAGCACAATGAAATAAATGCTGGAATCATCTTCAAGTTGCTAAAATACACTAATGACAGCAAAAAGTTTGTGTCTACAACATTTAGTTAAGGTGTGAGAGCCAAAATGAACTTTTTATTGCTTTAAACGCGTTTTCAGCACCTGAATGTACACTTCAGGTGAAACTGTCAAAATCTTCAAAATGAGCAAAAGCACAATGAAATTAATGCTGGAATCATCTTCAAGTTGCTAAAATACACTAATGACAGCAAAAAGTTTGAGTCTACAACATTTAGTTAAGGTGTGAGAGCAAAAATGAACTTTGTATTGCTGTAAACGCGTTTTCAGCACCTGATTGTACACTTCAGGTGAAACTGTCAAAATCTTCAAAATGAGCAAAAGCACAATGAAATTAATGCTGGAATCATCTTCAAGTTGCTAAAATACACTAATGACAGCAAAAAGTTTGAGTCTACAACATTTAGTTAAGGTGTGAGAGCCAAAATTAACTTTGTATTGCTTTAAATGCATTTTCAGCCCGATTGGACACTTCAGGTGAAAGTGTCAAAATCTTCAAAATGAGAAAAAGCACAATGAAATTAATGCTGGAATCATCTTCAATATGATAAAATACACTAATGACAGCAAAAAGTTTGAGTCTACAACATTTAGTTAAGGTGTGAGAGCCAAAATGAACTTTGTATTGCTTTAAATGCATTATCAGGCCGATTGTACACTTCAGGTGAAACTGTCAAAATCTTCAAAATGAGCAAATGCACAATGAAATGAATGCTGGAATCCTCTTCAAGTTGCTAAAATACACTAATGACAGCAAAAAGTTTGAGTCTACAACATTTAGTAAAGGTGTGAGAGCCTAAATGAACTTTTCATTGCTTTAAACGCGTTTTCAGCCCTTGATTGTACAATTCAGGTGAAACTGTCAAAATCTTCAAAATGAGCAAAAGCACAATGAAATTAATGCTGGAATCATCTTCAAGTTGCTAAAATACACTAATGACAGCAACAAGTTTGATTCTACAACATTTAGTTAAGGTGTGAGAGCCTAAATGAACTTTGTATTGCTTTAAATGCACTTTCAGCCCGAATGTACACTTCAGGTGAAACTGTCAAAATCTTCAAAATGAGCAAAAGCACAATGAAATTAAGGCTGGAATCATCTTCAAGTTGCTAAAATACACTAATGACAGCAAAAAGTTTGAGTCTACAACATTTAGTTAAGGTGTGAGAGCCTAAATTAACTTTGTATTGCTGTAAACGCGTTTTCAGCACCTGATTGTACACTTCAGGTGAAACTGTCAAAATCTTAAAAATGAGCAAAAGCACAATGAAATTAATGCTGGAATCATCTTCAAGTTGCTAAAATACACTAATGACAGCAACAAGTTTGAGTCTACAACATTTAGTTAAGGTGTGAGATTCTAAATTAACTTTGTATTGCTGTAAACGCGTTTTCAGCCCCTGATTGTACACTTCAGGTGAAACTGTCAAAATCTTCAAAATGAGCAAAAGCACAATGAAATTAATGCTGGAATCATCTTCAAGTTGCTAAAATACACTAATGACAGCAAAAAGTTTGAGTCTACAACATTTAGTTAAGGTGTGAGAGCCTAAATGAACTTTGTATTGCTGTAAACGCGTTTTCAGCACCTGATTGTACACTTCAGGTGAAACTGTCAAAATCTTCAAAATGAGCAAAAGCACAATGAAATTAATGCTGGAATCATCTTCAGGTTGCTAAAATACACTAATGACAGCAAAAAGTTTGAGTCTACAACATTTAGTTAAGGTGTGAGAGCCAAAATTAACTTTGTATTGCTTTAAAATTCATTTTCAGCCCGATTGTACACTTCAGGTAAAACTGTCAAAATCTTCAAAATGAGCAAAAGCACAATGAAATGAATGCTGGAATCATCTTCAAGTTGCTAAAATACACTAATGACAGCAAAAAGTTTGAGTCTACAACATTTAGTTAAGGTGTGAGAGCCTAAATGAACCTTTCATTGCTTTAAACGCGTTTTCAGCCCGATTGTACACTTCAGGTAAAACTGTCAAAATCTTCAAAATGAGCAAAAGCACAATGAAATTAATGCTGGAATCATCTTCAAGTTGCTAAAATACACTAATGACAGCAAAAAGTTTGTGTCTACAACATTTAGTTAAGGTGTGAGAGCCAAAATGAACTTTTTATTGCTGTAAACGCGTTTTCAGCACCTGAATGTACACTTCAGGTGAAACTGTCAAAATCTTCAAAATGAGCAAAAGCACAATGAAATTAATGCTGGAATCATCTTCAAGTTGCTAAAATACACTAATGACAGCAAAAAGTTTGAGTCTACAACATTTAGTTAAGGTGTGAGAGCAAAAATTAACTTTGTATTGCTTTAAATGCATTTTCAGCCCGATAGTACACTTCAGGTGAAACTGTAAAAATCTTCAAAATGAGCAAAAGCACAATGAAATTAATGCTGGAATCATCTTCAGGTTGCTAAAATACACTAATGACAGCAAAAAGTTTTAGTCTACAACATTTAGTTAAGGTGTGAGAGCCAAAATGAACTTTGTATTGCTGTAAACGCGTTTTCAGCACCTGATTGTACACTTCAGGTGAAACTGTCAAAATCTTCAAAATGAGCAAAAGCACAATGAAATTAATGCTGGAATCATCTTCAAGTTGCTAAAATACACTAATGACAGCAAAAAGTTTGAGTCTACAACATTTAGTTAAGGTGTGAGAGCCAAAATGAACTTTTTATTGCTTTAAACGCGTTTTCAGCACCTGAATGTACACTTCAGGTGAAACTGTCAAAATCTTCAAAATGAGCAAAAGCACAATGAAATTAATGCTGGAATCATCTTCAAGTTGCTAAAATACACTAATGACAGCAAAAAGTTTGAGTCTACAACATTTAGTTAAGGTGTGAGAGCAAAAATTAACTTTGTATTGCTTTAAATGCATTTTCAGCCCGATAGTACACTTCAGGTGAAACTGTCAAAATCTTCAAAATGAGCAAAAGCACAATGAAATTAATGCTGGAATCATCTTCAGGTTGCTAAAATACACTAATGACAGCAAAAAGTTTTAGTCTACAACATTTAGTTAAGGTGTGAGAGCCAAAATGAACTTTGTATTGCTGTAAACGCGTTTTCAGCACCTGATTGTACACTTCAGGTGAAACTGTCAAAATCTTCAAAATGAGCAAAAGCACAATGAAATTAATGCTGGAATCATCTTCAAGTTGCTAAAATACACTAATGACAGCAAAAGGTTTGAGTCTACAACATTTAGTTAAGGTGTGAGAGCAAAAATTAACTTTGTATTGCTTTAAATTCATTTTCAGCCCGATAGTACACTTCAGGTGAAACTGTCAAAATCTTCAAAATGAGCAAAAGCACAATGAAATTAATGCTGGAATCATCTTCAGGTTGCTAAAATACACTAATGACAGCAAAAACTTTTAGTCTACAACATTTAGTTAAGGTGTGAGAGCCAAAATGAACTTTGTATTGCTGTAAACGCGTTTTCAGCACCTGATTGTACACTTCAGGTGAAAATGTCAAAATCTTCAAAATGAGCAAAAGCACAATGAAATTAATGCTGGAATCATCTTCAAGTTGCTAAAATACACTAATGACAGCAAAAAGTTTGAGTCTACAACATTTAGTTAAGGTGTGAGAGCCAAAATTAACTTTGTATTGCTTTAAAATTCATTTTCAGCCCGATTGTACACTTCAGGTGAAACTGTCAAAATCTTCAAAATGAGCAAAAGCACAATGAAATGAATACTGGAATCATCTTCAAGTTGCTAAAATACACTAATGACAGCAAAAAGTTTGAGTCTACAACATTTAGTTAAGGTGTGAGAGCCTAAATGAACTTTCCATTGCTTTAAACGCGTTTTCAGCCCTTGATTGTACAATTCAGGTGAAACTGTCAAAATCTTCAAAATGAGCAAAAGCACAATGAAATTAATGCTGGAATCATCTTCAAGTTGCTAAAATACACTAATGACAGCAACAAGTTTGAGTCTACAACATTTAGTTAAGGTGTGAGAGCCAAAATGAACTTTGTATTGCTGTAAACGCGTTTTCAGCACCTGATTGTACACTTCAGGTGAAACTGTCAAAATCATCAAAATGAGCAAAAGCACAATGAAATGAATGCTGGAATCATCTTCAAGTTGCTAAAATACACTAATGACAGCAAAAAGTTTGAGTCTACAACATTTAGTTAAGGTGTGAGAGCCTAAATGAACTTTTCATTGCTTTAAACGCGTTTTCAGCCCTTGATTGTACAATTCAGGTGAAACTGTCAAAATCTTCAAAATGAGCAAAAGCACAATGAAATTAAGGCTGGAATCATCTTCAAGTTGCTAAAATACACTAATGACAGCAAAAAGTTTGAGTCTACAACATTTAGTTAAGGTGTGAGATTCTAAATTAACTTTGTATTGCTGTAAACGCGTTTTCAGCCCCTGATTGTACACTTCAGGTGAAACTGTCAAAATCTTCAAAATGAGCAAAAGCACAATGAAATTAATGCTGGAATCATCTTCAAGTTGCTAAAATACACTAATGACAGTAAAACGTTTGAGTGTACAACATTTAGTTAAGGTGTGAGAGCCAAAATGAACTTTGTATTGCTTTAAATGCACTTTCAGCCCGAATGTACACTTCAGGTGAAACTGTCAAAATCTTCAAAATGAGCAAAAGCACAATGAAATTAAGGCTGGAATCATCTTCAAGTTGCTAAAATACACTAATGACAGCAAAAAGTTTGAGTCTACAACATTTAGTTAAGGTGTGAGAGCCTAAATGAACTTTGTATTGCTGTAAACGCGTTTTCAGCACCTGATTATACACTTCAGGTGAAACTGTCAAAATCTTCAAAATGAGCAAAAGCACAATGAAATTAATGCTGGAATCATCTTCAGGTTGCTAAAATACACTAATGACAGCAAAAAGTTTGAGTCTACAACATTTAGTTAAGGTGTGAGAGCCAAAATTAACTTTGTATTGCTTTAAAATTCATTTTCAGCCCGATTGTACACTTCAGGTGAAAATGTCAAAATCTTCAAAATGAGCAAAAGCACAATGAAATTAATGCTGGAATCATCTTCAGGTTGCTAAAATACACTAATGACAGCAAAAAGTTTGAGTCTACAACATTTAGTTAAGGTGTGAGAGCCTAAATGAACTTTTCATTGCTTTAAACGCGTTTTCAGCCCGATTGTACACTTCAGGTAAAACTGTCAAAATCCTAAAAATGAGCAAAAGCACAATGAAATAAATGCTGGAATCATCTTCAAGTTGCTAAAATACACTAATGACAGCAAAAAGTTTGTGTCTACAACATTTAGTTAAGGTGTGAGAGCCAAAATGAACTTTTTATTGCTTTAAACGCGTTTTCAGCACCTGAATGTACACTTCAGGTGAAACTGTCAAAATCTTCAAAATGAGCAAAAGCACAATGAAATTAATGCTGGAATCATCTTCAAGTTGCTAAAATACACTAATGACAGCAAAAAGTTTGAGTCTACAACATTTAGTTAAGGTGTGAGAGCAAAAATTAACTTTGTATTGCTTTAAATGCATTTTCAGCCCGATAGTACACTTCAGGTGAAACTGTCAAAATCTTCAAAATGAGCAAAAGCACAATGAAATTAATGCTGGAATCATCTTCAGGTTGCTAAAATACACTACTGACAGCAAAAAGTTTTAGTCTACAACATTTAGTTAAGGTGTGAGAGCCAAAATGAACTTTGTATTGCTGTAAACGCGTTTTCAGCACCTGATTGTACACTTCAGGTGAAACTGTCAAAATCTTCAAAATGAGCAAAAGCACAATGAAATTAATGCTGGAATCATCTTCAAGTTGCTAAAATACACTAATGACAGCAAAAAGTTTGAGTCTACAACATTTAGTTAAGGTGTGAGAGCCAAAATTAACTTTGTATTGCTTTAAATGCATTTTCAGCCCGATTGGACACTTCAGGTGAAAGTGTCAAAATCTTCAAAATGAGAAAAAGCACAATGAAATTAATGCTGGAATCATCTTCAATATGATAAAATACACTAATGACAGCAAAAAGTTTGAGTCTACAACATTTAGTTAAGGTGTGAGAGCCAAAATGAACTTTGTATTGCTTTAAATGCATTATCAGGCCGATTGTACACTTCAGGTGAAACTGTCAAAATCTTCAAAATGAGCAAATGCACAATGAAATGAATGCTGGAATCCTCTTCAAGTTGCTAAAATACACTAATGACAGCAAAAAGTTTGAGTCTACAACATTTAGTAAAGGTGTGAGAGCCTAAATGAACTTTTCATTGCTTTAAACGCGTTTTCAGCCCTTGATTGTACAATTCAGGTGAAACTGTCAAAATCTTCAAAATGAGCAAAAGCACAATGAAATTAATGCTGGAATCATCTTCAAGTTGCTAAAATACACTAATGACAGCAACAAGTTTGAGTCTACAACATTTAGTTAAGGTGTGAGAGCCTAAATGAACTTTGTATTGCTTTAAATGCACTTTCAGCCCGAATGTACACTTCAGGTGAAACTGTCAAAATCTTCAAAATGAGCAAAAGCACAATGAAATTAAGGCTGGAATCATCTTCAAGTTGCTAAAATACACTAATGACAGCAAAAAGTTTGAGTCTACAACATTTAGTTAAGGTGTGAGAGCCTAAATTAACTTTGTATTGCTGTAAACGCGTTTTCAGCACCTGATTGTACACTTCAGGTGAAACTGTCAAAATCTTCAAAATGAGCAAAAGCACAATGAAATTAATGCTGGAATCATCTTCAGGTTGCTAAAATACACTAATGACAGCAAAAAGTTTGAGTCTACAACATTTAGTTAAGGTGTGAGAGCCAAAATTAACTTTGTATTGCTTTAAAATTCATTTTCAGCCCGATTGTACACTTCAGGTGAAACTGTCAAAATCTTCAAAATGAGCAAAAGCACAATGAAATGAATGCTGGAATCATCTTCAAGTTGCTAAAATACACTAATGACAGCAACAAGTTTGAGTCTACAACATTTAGTTAAGGTGTGAGAGCCAAAATGAACTTTGTATTGCTGTAAACGCGTTTTCAGCACCTGATTGTACACTTCAGGTGAAACTGTCAAAATCATCAAAATGAGCAAAAGCACAATGAAATGAATGCTGGAATCATCTTCAAGTTGCTAAAATACACTAATGACAGCAAAAAGTTTGAGTCTACAACATTTAGTTAAGGTGTGAGAGCCTAAATGAACTTTTCATTGCTTTAAACGCGTTTTCAGCCCTTGATTGTACAATTCAGGTGAAACTGTCAAAATCTTCAAAATGAGCAAAAGCACAATGAAATTAATGCTGGAATCATCTTCAAGTTGCTAAAATACACTAATGACAGCAACAAGTTTGAGTCTACAACATTTAGTTAAGGTGTGAGATTCTAAATTAACTTTGTATTGCTGTAAACGCGTTTTCAGCCCCTGATTGTACACTTCAGGTGAAACTGTCAAAATCTTCAAAATGAGCAAAAGCACAATGAAATTAATGCTGGAATCATCTTCAAGTTGCTAAAATACACTAATGACAGTAAAACGTTTGAGTGTACAACATTTAGTTAAGGTGTGAGAGCCAAAATGAACTTTGTATTGCTTTAAATGCACTTTCAGCCCGAATGTACACTTCAGGTGAAACTGTCAAAATCTTCAAAATGAGCAAAAGCACAATGAAATTAAGGCTGGAATCATCTTCAAGTTGCTAAAATACACTAATGACAGCAAAAAGTTTGAGTCTACAACATTTAGTTAAGGTGTGAGAGCCTAAATGAACTTTGTATTGCTGTAAACGCGTTTTCAGCACCTGATTATACACTTCAGGTGAAACTGTCAAAATATTCAAAATGAGCAAAAGCACAATTAAATTAATGCTGGAATCATCTTCAGGTTGCTAAAATACACTAATGACAGCAAAAAGTTTGAGTCTACAACATTTAGTTAAGGTGTGAGAGCCAAAATTAACTTTGTATTGCTTTAAAATTCATTTTCAGCCCGATTGTACACTTCAGGTGAAAATGTCAAAATCTTCAAAATGAGCAAAAGCACAATGAAATTAATGCTGGAATCATCTTCAGGTTGCTAAAATACACTAATGACAGCAAAAAGTTTGAGTCTACAACATTTAGTTAAGGTGTGAGAGCCTAAATGAACTTTTCATTGCTTTAAACGCGTTTTCAGCCCGATTGTACACTTCAGGTAAAACTGTCAAAATCCTAAAAATGAGCAAAAGCACAATGAAATAAATGCTGGAATCATCTTCAAGTTGCTAAAATACACTAATGACAGCAAAAAGTTTGTGTCTACAACATTTAGTTAAGGTGTGAGAGCCAAAATGAACTTTTTATTGCTTTAAACGCGTTTTCAGCACCTGAATGTACACTTCAGGTGAAACTGTCAAAATCTTCAAAATGAGCAAAAGCACAATGAAATTAATGCTGGAATCATCTTCAAGTTGCTAAAATACACTAATGACAGCAAAAAGTTTGAGTCTACAACATTTAGTTAAGGTGTGAGAGCAAAAATTAACTTTGTATTGCTTTAAATGCATTTTCAGCCCGATAGTACACTTCAGGTGAAACTGTCAAAATCTTCAAAATGAGCAAAAGCACAATGAAATTAATGCTGGAATCATCTTCAGGTTGCTAAAATACACTAATGACAGCAAAAAGTTTTAGTCTACAACATTTAGTTAAGGTGTGAGAGCCAAAATGAACTTTGTATTGCTGTAAACGCGTTTTCAGCACCTGATTGTACACTTCAGGTGAAACTGTCAAAATCTTCAAAATGAGCAAAAGCACAATGAAATTAATGCTGGAATCATCTTCAAGTTGCTAAAATACACTAATGACAGCAAAAAGTTTGAGTCTACAACATTTAGTTAAGGTGTGAGAGCCAAAATTAACTTTGTATTGCTTTAAATGCATTTTCAGCCCGATTGGACACTTCAGGTGAAAGTGTCAAAATCTTCAAAATGAGAAAAAGCACAATGAAATTAATGCTGGAATCATCTTCAATATGATAAAATACACTAATGACAGCAAAAAGTTTGAGTCTACAACATTTAGTTAAGGTGTGAGAGCCAAAATGAACTTTGTATTGCTTTAAATGCATTATCAGGCCGATTGTACACTTCAGGTGAAACTGTCAAAATCTTCAAAATGAGCAAATGCACAATGAAATGAATGCTGGAATCCTCTTCAAGTTGCTAAAATACACTAATGACAGCAAAAAGTTTGAGTCTACAACATTTAGTAAAGGTGTGAGAGCCTAAATGAACTTTTCATTGCTTTAAACGCGTTTTCAGCCCTTGATTGTACAATTCAGGTGAAACTGTCAAAATCTTCAAAATGAGCAAAAGCACAATGAAATTAATGCTGGAATCATCTTCAAGTTGCTAAAATACACTAATGACAGCAACAAGTTTGAGTCTACAACATTTAGTTAAGGTGTGAGAGCCTAAATGAACTTTGTATTGCTTTAAATGCACTTTCAGCCCGAATGTACACTTCAGGTGAAACTGTCAAAATCTTCAAAATGAGCAAAAGCACAATGAAATTAAGGCTGGAATCATCTTCAAGTTGCTAAAATACACTAATGACAGCAAAAAGTTTGAGTCTACAACATTTAGTTAAGGTGTGAGAGCCTAAATTAACTTTGTATTGCTGTAAACGCGTTTTCAGCACCTGATTGTACACTTCAGGTGAAACTGTCAAAATCTTAAAAATGAGCAAAAGCACAATGAAATTAATGCTGGAATCATCTTCAAGTTGCTAAAATACACTAATGACAGCAACAAGTTTGAGTCTACAACATTTAGTTAAGGTGTGAGATTCTAAATTAACTTTGTATTGCTGTAAACGCGTTTTCAGCCCCTGATTGTACACTTCAGGTGAAACTGTCAAAATCTTCAAAATGAGCAAAAGCACAATGAAATTAATGCTGGAATCATCTTCAAGTTGCTAAAATACACTAATGACAGTAAAAAGTTTGAGTGTACAACATTTAGTTAAGGTGTGAGAGCCAAAATGAACTTTGTATTGCTTTAAATGCACTTTCAGCCCGAATGTACACTTCAGGTGAAACTGTCAAAATCTTCAAAATGAGCAAAAGCACAATGAATCTAAGGCTGGAATCATCTTCAAGTTGCTAAAATACACTAATGACAGCAAAAAGTTTGAGTCTACAACATTTAGTTAAGGTGTGAGAGCCTAAATGAACTTTGTATTGCTGTAAACGCGTTTTCAGCACCTGATTATACACTTCAGGTGAAACTGTCAAAATCTTCAAAATGAGCAAAAGCACAATGAAATTAATGCTGGAATCATCTTCAGGTTGCTAAAATACACTAATGACAGCAAAAAGTTTGAGTCTACAACATTTAGTTAAGGTGTGAGAGCCAAAATTAACTTTGTATTGCTTTAAAATTCATTTTCAGCCCGATTGTACACTTCAGGTGAAACTGTCAAAATCTTCAAAATGAGCAAAAGCACAATGAAATGAACGCTGGAATCATCTTCAAGTTGCTAAAATACACTAATGACAGCAAAAAGTTTGAGTCTACAACATTTAGTTAAGGTGTGAGAGCCTAAATGAACTTTTCATTGCTTTAAACGCGTTTTCAGCCCGATTGTACACTTCAGGTAAAACTGTCAAAATCTTAAAAATGAGCAAAAGCACAATGAAATAAATGCTGGAATCATCTTCAAGTTGCTAAAATACACTAATGACAGCAAAAAGTTTGTGTCTACAACATTTAGTTAAGGTGTGAGAGCCAAAATGAACTTTTTATTGCTTTAAACGCGTTTTCAGCACCTGAATGTACACTTCAGGTGAAACTGTCAAAATCTTCAAAATGAGCAAAAGCACAATGAAATTAATGCTGGAATCATCTTCAAGTTGCTAAAATACACTAATGACAGCAAAAAGTTTGAGTCTACAACATTTAGTTAAGGTGTGAGAGCAAAAATTAACTTTGTATTGCTTTAAATGCATTTTCAGCCCGATAGTACACTTCAGGTGAAACTGTCAAAATCTTCAAAATGAGCAAAAGCACAATGAAATTAATGCTGGAATCATCTTCAGGTTGCTAAAATACACTAATGACAGCAAAAAGTTTGAGTCTACAACATTTAGTTAAGGTGTGAGAGCCAAAATGAACTTTGTATTGCTGTAAACGCGTTTTCAGCACCTGATTGTACACTTCAGGTGAAACTGTCAAAATCTTCAAAATGAGAAAAAGCACAATGAAATTAATGCTGGAATCATCTTCAAGTTGCTAAAATACACTAATGACAGCAAAAAGTTTGAGTCTACAACATTTAGTTAAGGTGTGAGAGCCAAAATTAACTTTGTATTGCTTTAAATGCATTTTCAGCCCGATTGGACACTTCAGGTGAAACTGTCAAAATCTTCAAAATGAGCAAATGCACAATGAAATGAATGCTGGAATCATCTTCAAGTTGCTAAAATACACTAATGACAGCAAAAAGTTTGAGTCTACAACATTTAGTAAAGGTGTGAGAGCCTAAATGAACTTTTCATTGCTTTAAACGCGTTTTCAGCCCTTGATTGTACAATTCAGGTGAAACTGTCAAAATCTTCAAAATGAGCAAAAGCACAATGAAATTAATGCTGGAATCATCTTCAAGTTGCTAAAATACACTAATGACAGCAACAAGTTTGAGTCTACAACATTTAGTTAAGGTGTGAGAGCCTAAATGAACTTTGTATTGCTTTAAATGCACTTTCAGCCCGAATGTACACTTCAGGTGAAACTGTCAAAATCTTCAAAATGAGCAAAAGCACAATGAAATGAATGCTGGAATCATCTTCAAGTTGCTAAAATACACTAATGACAGCAAAAAGTTTGAGTCTACAACATTTAGTTAAGGTGTGAGAGCCTAAATGAACTTTGTATTGCTGTAAACGCGTTTTCAGCACCTGATTGTACACTTCAGGTGAAACTGTCAAAATCTTCAAAATGAGCAAAAGCACAATGAAATTAATGCTGGAATCATCTTCAGGTTGCTAAAATACACTAATGACAGCAAAAAGTTTGAGTCTACAACATTTAGTTAAGGTGTGAGAGCCAAAATTAACTTTGTATTGCTTTAAAATTCATTTTCAGCCCGATTGTACACTTCAGGTAAAACTGTCAAAATCTTCAAAATGAGCAAAAGCACAATGAAATTAATGCTGGAATCATCTTCAAGTTGCTAAAATACACTAATGACAGCAAAAAGTTTGTGTCTACAACATTTAGTTAAGGTGTGAGAGCCAAAATGAACTTTTTATTGCTGTAAACGCGTTTTCAGCACCTGAATGTACACTTCAGGTGAAACTGTCAAAATCTTCAAAATGAGCAAAAGCACAATGAAATTAATGCTGGAATCATCTTCAAGTTGCTAAAATACACTAATGACAGCAAAAAGTTTGAGTCTACAACATTTAGTTAAGGTGTGAGATTCTAAATTAACTTTGTATTGCTGTAAACGCGTTTTCAGCCCCTGATTGTACACTTCAGGTGAAACTGTCAAAATCTTCAAAATGAGCAAAAGCACAATGAAATTAATGCTGGAATCATCTTCAAGTTGCTAAAATACACTAATGACAGTAAAAAGTTTGAGTCTACAACATTTAGTTAAGGTGTGAGAGCAAAAATTAACTTTGTATTGCTTTAAATGCATTTTCAGCCCGATAGTACACTTCAGGTGAAACTGTCAAAATCTTCAAAATGAGCAAAAGCACAATGAAATTAATGCTGGAATCATCTTCAGGTTGCTAAAATACACTAATGACAGCAAAAAGTTTTAGTCTACAACATTTAGTTAAGGTGTGAGAGCCAAAATGAACTTTGTATTGCTGTAAACGCGTTTTCAGCACCTGATTGTACACTTCAGGTGAAACTGTCAAAATCTTCAAAATGAGCAAAAGCACAATGAAATTAATGTTGGAATCATCTTCAAGTTGCTAAAATACACTAATGACAGCAAAAAGTTTGAGTCTACAACATTTAGTTGAGGTGTGAGAGCCTAAATGAACTTTGTATTGCTTTAAATGCATTTTCAGCCCGATTGTACACTTCAGGTAAAACTGTCAAAATCTTCAAAATGAGCAAAAGCACAATGAAATTAATGCTGGAATCATCTTCAAGTTGCTAAAATACACTAATGACAGCAAAAAGTTTGAGTCTACAACATTTAGTTAAGGTGTGAGAGCCTAAATGAACTTTTCATTGCTTTAAACGCGTTTTCAGCCCTTGATTGTACAATTCAGGTAAAACTGTCAAAATCTTCAAAATGAGCAAAAGCACAATGAAATAAATGCTGGAATCATCTTCAAGTTGCTAAAATACACTAATGACAGCAAAAAGTTTGTGTCTACAACATTTAGTTAAGGTGTGAGAGCCAAAATGAACTTTTTATTGCTGTAAACGCGTTTTCAGCACCTGAATGTACACTTCAGGTGAAACTGTCAAAATCTTCAAAATGAGCAAAAGCACAATGAAATTAATGCTGGAATCATCTTCAAGTTGCTAAAATACACTAATGACAGCAAAAAGTTTGAGTCTACAACATTTAGTTAAGGTGTGAGAGCAAAAATTAACTTTGTATTGCTTTAAATGCATTTTCAGCCCGATAGTACACTTTAGGTGAAACTGTCAAAATCTTCAAAATGAGCAAAAGCACAATGAAATTAATGCTGGAATCATCTTCAGGTTGCTAAAATACACTAATGACAGCAAAACGTTTTAGTCTACAACATTTAGTTAAGGTGTGAGAGCCAAAATGAACTTTGTATTGCTGTAAACGCGTTTTCAGCACCTGATTGTACACTTCAGGTGAAACTGTCAAAATCTTCAAAATGAGCAAAAGCACAATGAAATTAATGCTGGAATCATCTTCAAGTTGCTAAAATACACTAATGACAGCAAAAAGTTTGAGTCTACAACATTTAGTTAAGGTGTGAGAGCCAAAATGAACTTTGTATTGCTTTAAATGCATTATCAGGCCGATTGTACACTTCAGGTGAAACTGTCAAAATCTTCAAAATGAGCAAATGCACAATGAAATGAATGCTGGAATCATCTTCAAGTTGCTAAAATACACTAATGACAGCAAAAAGTTTGAGTCTACAACATTTAGTAAAGGTGTGAGAGCCTAAATGAACTTTTCATTGCTTTAAACGCGTTTTCAGCCCTTGATTGTACAATTCAGGTGAAACTGTCAAAATCTTCAAAATGAGCAAAAGCACAATGAAATTAATGCTGGAATCATCTTCAAGTTGCTAAAATACACTAATGACAGCAACAAGTTTGATTCTACAACATTTAGTTAAGGTGTGAGAGCCTAAATGAACTTTGTATTGCTTTAAATGCACTTTCAGCCCGAATGTACACTTCAGGTGAAACTGTCAAAATCTTCAAAATGAGCAAAAGCACAATGAAATTAATGCTGGAATCATCTTCAGGTTGCTAAAATACACTAATGACAGCAAAAAGTTTGAGTCTACAACATTTAGTTAAGGTGTGAGAGCCAAAATTAACTTTGTATTGCTTTAAAATTCATTTTCAGCCCGATTGTACACTTCAGGTGAAACTGTCAAAATCTTCAAAATGAGCAAAAGCACAATGAAATGAATGCTGGAATCATCTTCAAGTTGCTAAAATACACTAATGACAGCAAAAAGTTTGAGTCTACAACATTTAGTTAAGGTGTGAGAGCCTAAATGAACTTTTCATTGCTTTAAACGCGTTTTCAGCCCGATTGTACACTTCAGGTAAAACTGTCAAAATCTTCAAAATGAGCAAAAGCACAATGAAATTAATGCTGGAATCATCTTCAAGTTGCTAAAATACACTAATGACAGCAAAAAGTTTGTGTCTACAACATTTAGTTAAGGTGTGAGAGCCAAAATGAACTTTTTATTGCTGTAAACGCGTTTTCAGCACCTGAATGTACACTTCAGGTGAAACTGTCAAAATCTTCAAAATGAGCAAAAGCACAATGAAATGAATGCTGGAATCATCTTCAAGTTGCTAAAATACACTAATGACAGCAAAACGTTTGAGTCTACAACATTTAGTTAAGGTGTGAGAGCAAAAATTAACTTTGTATTGCTTTAAATGCATTTTCAGCCCGATAGTACACTTCAGGTGAAACTGTCAAAATCTTCAAAATGAGCAAAAGCACAATGAAATTAATGCTGGAATCATCTTCAGGTTGCTAAAATACACTAATGACAGCAAAAAGTTTTAGTCTACAACATTTAGTTAAGGTGTGAGAGCCAAAATGAACTTTGTATTGCTGTAAACGCGTTTTCAGCACCTGATTGTACACTTCAGGTGAAACTGTCAAAATCTTCAAAATGAGCAAAAGCACAATGAAATTAATGTTGGAATCATCTTCAAGTTGCTAAAATACACTAATGACAGCAAAAAGTTTGAGTCTACAACATTTAGTTGAGGTGTGAGAGCCTAAATGAACTTTGTATTGCTTTAAATGCATTTTCAGCCCGATTGTACACTTCAGGTAAAACTGTCAAAATCTTCAAAATGAGCAAAAGCACAATGAAATTAATGCTGGAATCATCTTCAAGTTGCTAAAATACACTAATGACAGCAAAAAGTTTGAGTCTACAACATTTAGTTGAGGTGTGAGAGCCTAAATGAACTTTGTATTGCTTTAAATGCATTTTCAGCCCGATAGTACACTTCAGGTAAAACTGTCAAAATCTTCAAAATGAGCAAAAGCACAATGAAATTAATGCTGGAATCATCTTCAAGTTGCTAAAATACACTAATGACAGCAACAAGTTTGAGTCTACAACATTTAGTTAAGGTGTGAGAGCCAAAATGAACTTTTTATGGCTTTAAATGCATTTTCAGCCTGATTGTACACTTCAGGTGAAAATGTCAAAATCTTCAAAATGAGCAAAAGCACAATGAAATTAATGCTGGAATCATCTTCAATATGATAAAATACACTAATGACAGCAACAAGTTTGAGTCTACAACATTTAGTTAAGGTGTGAGAGCCAAAATGAACTTTGTATTGCTGTAAACGCGTTTTCAGCACCTGATTGTACACTTCAGGTGAAACTGTCAAAATCTTCAAAATGAGCAAAAGCACAATGAAATGAATGCTGGAATCATCTTCAAGTTGCTAAAATACACTAATGACAGCAAAAAGTTTGAGTCTACAACATTTAGTTAAGGTGTGAGAGCCTAAATGAACTTTTCATTGCTTTAAACGCGTTTTCAGCCCTTGATTGTACAATTCAGGTGAAACTGTCAAAATCTTCAAAATGAGCAAAAGCACAATGAAATTAATGCTGGAATCATCTTCAAGTTGCTAAAATACACTAATGACAGCAACAAGTTTGAGTCTACAACATTTAGTTAAGGTGTGAGATTCTAAATTAACTTTGTATTGCTGTAAACGCGTTTTCAGCCCCTGATTGTACACTTCAGGTGAAACTGTCAAAATCTTCAAAATGAGCAAAAGCACAATGAAATTAATGCTGGAATCATCTTCAAGTTGCTAAAATACACTAATGACAGTAAAAAGTTTGAGTGTACAACATTTAGTTAAGGTGTGAGAGCCAAAATGAACTTTGTATTGCTTTAAATGCACTTTCAGCCCGAATGTACACTTCAGGTGAAACTGTCAAAATCTTCAAAATGAGCAAAAGCACAATGAATCTAAGGCTGGAATCATCTTCAAGTTGCTAAAATACACTAATGACAGCAAAAAGTTTGAGTCTACAACATTTAGTTAAGGTGTGAGAGCCTAAATGAACTTTGTATTGCTGTAAACGCGTTTTCAGCACCTGATTATACACTTCAGGTGAAACTGTCAAAATCTTCAAAATGAGCAAAAGCACAATGAAATTAATGCTGGAATCATCTTCAGGTTGCTAAAATACACTAATGACAGCAAAAAGTTTGAGTCTACAACATTTAGTTAAGGTGTGAGAGCCAAAATTAACTTTGTATTGCTTTAAAATTCATTTTCAGCCCGATTGTACACTTCAGGTGAAACTGTCAAAATCTTCAAAATGAGCAAAAGCACAATGAAATGAACGCTGGAATCATCTTCAAGTTGCTAAAATACACTAATGACAGCAAAAAGTTTGAGTCTACAACATTTAGTTAAGGTGTGAGAGCCTAAATGAACTTTTCATTACTTTAAACGCGTTTTCAGCCCGATTGTACACTTCAGGTAAAACTGTCAAAATCTTAAAAATGAGCAAAAGCACAATGAAATAAATGCTGGAATCATCTTCAAGTTGCTAAAATACACTAATGACAGCAAAAAGTTTGTGTCTACAACATTTAGTTAAGGTGTGAGAGCCAAAATGAACTTTTTATTGCTTTAAACGCGTTTTCAGCACCTGAATGTACACTTCAGGTGAAACTGTCAAAATCTTCAAAATGAGCAAAAGCACAATGAAATTAATGCTGGAATCATCTTCAAGTTGCTAAAATACACTAATGACAGCAAAAAGTTTGAGTCTACAACATTTAGTTAAGGTGTGAGAGCAAAAATCAACTTTGTATTACTTTAAATGCATTTTCAGCCCGATAGTACACTTCAGGTGAAACTGTCAAAATCTTCAAAATGAGCAAAAGCACAATGAAATTAATGCTGGAATCATCTTCAGGTTGCTAAAATACACTAATGACAGCAAAAAGTTTGAGTCTACAACATTTAGTTAAGGTGTGAGAGCCAAAATTAACTTTGTATTGCTGTAAACGCGTTTTCAGCACCTGATTGTACACTTCAGGTGAAACTGTCAAAATCTTCAAAATGAGCAAAAGCACAATGAAATTAATGCTGGAATCATCTTCAAGTTGCTAAAATACACTAATGACAGCAAAAAGTTTGAGTCTACAACATTTAGTTAAGGTGTGAGAGCCAAAATGAACTTTGTATTGCTTTAAATGCACTTTCAGCCCGAATGTACACTTCAGGTGAAACTGTCAAAATCTTCAAAATGAGCAAAAGCACAATGAAATTAATGCTGGAATCATCTTCAGGTTGCTAAAATACACTAATGACAGCAAAAAGTTTGAGTCTACAACATTTAGTTAAGGTGTGAGAGCCAAAATTAACTTTGTATTGCTTTAAAATTCATTTTCAGCCCGATTGTACACTTCAGGTGAAACTGTCAAAATCTTCAAAATGAGCAAAAGCACAATGAAATGAATGCTGGAATCATCTTCAAGTTGCTAAAATACACTAATGACAGCAAAAAGTTTGAGTCTACAACATTTAGTTAAGGTGTGAGAGCCAAAATGAACTTTGTATTGCTTTAAATGCATTATCAGGCCGATTGTACACTTCAGGTGAAACTGTCAAAATCTTCAAAATGAGCAAAAGCACAATGAAATGAATGCTGGAATCATCTTCAAGTTGCTAAAATACACTAATGACAGCAAAAAGTTTGAGTCTACAACATTTAGTTAAGGTGTGAGAGCCAAAATGAACTTTTTATGGCTTTAAATGCATTTTCAGCCTGATTGTACACTTCAGGTGAAAATGTCAAAATCTTCAAAATGAGCAAAAGCACAATGAAATTAATGCTGGAATCATCTTCAAGTTGCTAAAATACACTAATGACAGCAAAAAGTTTGTGTCTACAACATTTAGTTAAGGTGTGAGAGCCAAAATGAACTTTTTATTGCTGTAAACGCGTTTTCAGCACCTGAATGTACACTTCAGGTGAAACTGTCAAAATCTTCAAAATGAGCAAAAGCACAATGAAATTAATGCTGGAATCATCTTCAAGTTGCTAAAATACACTAATGACAGCAAAAAGTTTGAGTCTACAACATTTAGTTAAGGTGTGAGATTCTAAATTAACTTTGTATTGCTGTAAACGCGTTTTCAGCCCCTGATTGTACACTTCAGGTGAAACTGTCAAAATCTTCAAAATGAGCAAAAGCACAATGAAATTAATGCTGGAATCATCTTCAAGTTGCTAAAATACACTAATGACAGTAAAAAGTTTGAGTCTACAACATTTAGTTAAGGTGTGAGAGCAAAAATTAACTTTGTATTGCTTTAAATGCATTTTCAGCCCGATAGTACACTTCAGGTGAAACTGTCAAAATCTTCAAAATGAGCAAAAGCACAATGAAATTAATGCTGGAATCATCTTCAGGTTGCTAAAATACACTAATGACAGCAAAAAGTTTTAGTCTACAACATTTAGTTAAGGTGTGAGAGCCAAAATGAACTTTGTATTGCTGTAAACGCGTTTTCAGCACCTGATTGTACACTTCAGGTGAAACTGTCAAAATCTTCAAAATGAGCAAAAGCACAATGAAATTAATGTTGGAATCATCTTCAAGTTGCTAAAATACACTAATGACAGCAAAAAGTTTGAGTCTACAACATTTAGTTGAGGTGTGAGAGCCTAAATGAACTTTGTATTGCTTTAAATGCATTTTCAGCCCGATTGTACACTTCAGGTAAAACTGTCAAAATCTTCAAAATGAGCAAAAGCACAATGAAATTAATGCTGGAATCATCTTCAAGTTGCTAAAATACACTAATGACAGCAAAAAGTTTGAGTCTACAACATTTAGTTAAGGTGTGAGAGCCTAAATGAACTTTTCATTGCTTTAAACGCGTTTTCAGCCCTTGATTGTACAATTCAGGTAAAACTGTCAAAATCTTCAAAATGAGCAAAAGCACAATGAAATAAATGCTGGAATCATCTTCAAGTTGCTAAAATACACTAATGACAGCAAAAAGTTTGTGTCTACAACATTTAGTTAAGGTGTGAGAGCCAAAATGAACTTTTTATTGCTGTAAACGCGTTTTCAGCACCTGAATGTACACTTCAGGTGAAACTGTCAAAATCTTCAAAATGAGCAAAAGCACAATGAAATTAATGCTGGAATCATCTTCAAGTTGCTAAAATACACTAATGACAGCAAAAAGTTTGAGTCTACAACATTTAGTTAAGGTGTGAGAGCAAAAATTAACTTTGTATTGCTTTAAATGCATTTTCAGCCCGATAGTACACTTTAGGTGAAACTGTCAAAATCTTCAAAATGAGCAAAAGCACAATGAAATTAATGCTGGAATCATCTTCAGGTTGCTAAAATACACTAATGACAGCAAAACGTTTTAGTCTACAACATTTAGTTAAGGTGTGAGAGCCAAAATGAACTTTGTATTGCTGTAAACGCGTTTTCAGCACCTGATTGTACACTTCAGGTGAAACTGTCAAAATCTTCAAAATGAGCAAAAGCACAATGAAATTAATGCTGGAATCATCTTCAAGTTGCTAAAATACACTAATGACAGCAAAAAGTTTGAGTCTACAACATTTAGTTAAGGTGTGAGAGCCAAAATGAACTTTGTATTGCTTTAAATGCATTATCAGGCCGATTGTACACTTCAGGTGAAACTGTCAAAATCTTCAAAATGAGCAAATGCACAATGAAATGAATGCTGGAATCATCTTCAAGTTGCTAAAATACACTAATGACAGCAAAAAGTTTGAGTCTACAACATTTAGTAAAGGTGTGAGAGCCTAAATGAACTTTTCATTGCTTTAAACGCGTTTTCAGCCCTTGATTGTACAATTCAGGTGAAACTGTCAAAATCTTCAAAATGAGCAAAAGCACAATGAAATTAATGCTGGAATCATCTTCAAGTTGCTAAAATACACTAATGACAGCAACAAGTTTGATTCTACAACATTTAGTTAAGGTGTGAGAGCCTAAATGAACTTTGTATTGCTTTAAATGCACTTTCAGCCCGAATGTACACTTCAGGTGAAACTGTCAAAATCTTCAAAATGAGCAAAAGCACAATGAAATTAATGCTGGAATCATCTTCAGGTTGCTAAAATACACTAATGACAGCAAAAAGTTTGAGTCTACAACATTTAGTTAAGGTGTGAGAGCCAAAATTAACTTTGTATTGCTTTAAAATTCATTTTCAGCCCGATTGTACACTTCAGGTGAAACTGTCAAAATCTTCAAAATGAGCAAAAGCACAATGAAATGAATGCTGGAATCATCTTCAAGTTGCTAAAATACACTAATGACAGCAAAAAGTTTGAGTCTACAACATTTAGTTAAGGTGTGAGAGCCTAAATGAACTTTTCATTGCTTTAAACGCGTTTTCAGCCCGATTGTACACTTCAGGTAAAACTGTCAAAATCTTCAAAATGAGCAAAAGCACAATGAAATTAATGCTGGAATCATCTTCAAGTTGCTAAAATACACTAATGACAGCAAAAAGTTTGTGTCTACAACATTTAGTTAAGGTGTGAGAGCCAAAATGAACTTTTTATTGCTGTAAACGCGTTTTCAGCACCTGAATGTACACTTCAGGTGAAACTGTCAAAATCTTCAAAATGAGCAAAAGCACAATGAAATGAATGCTGGAATCATCTTCAAGTTGCTAAAATACACTAATGACAGCAAAACGTTTGAGTCTACAACATTTAGTTAAGGTGTGAGAGCAAAAATTAACTTTGTATTGCTTTAAATGCATTTTCAGCCCGATAGTACACTTCAGGTGAAACTGTCAAAATCTTCAAAATGAGCAAAAGCACAATGAAATTAATGCTGGAATCATCTTCAGGTTGCTAAAATACACTAATGACAGCAAAAAGTTTTAGTCTACAACATTTAGTTAAGGTGTGAGAGCCAAAATGAACTTTGTATTGCTGTAAACGCGTTTTCAGCACCTGATTGTACACTTCAGGTGAAACTGTCAAAATCTTCAAAATGAGCAAAAGCACAATGAAATTAATGTTGGAATCATCTTCAAGTTGCTAAAATACACTAATGACAGCAAAAAGTTTGAGTCTACAACATTTAGTTGAGGTGTGAGAGCCTAAATGAACTTTGTATTGCTTTAAATGCATTTTCAGCCCGATTGTACACTTCAGGTAAAACTGTCAAAATCTTCAAAATGAGCAAAAGCACAATGAAATTAATGCTGGAATCATCTTCAAGTTGCTAAAATACACTAATGACAGCAAAAAGTTTGAGTCTACAACATTTAGTTGAGGTGTGAGAGCCTAAATGAACTTTGTATTGCTTTAAATGCATTTTCAGCCCGATAGTACACTTCAGGTAAAACTGTCAAAATCTTCAAAATGAGCAAAAGCACAATGAAATTAATGCTGGAATCATCTTCAAGTTGCTAAAATACACTAATGACAGCAACAAGTTTGAGTCTACAACATTTAGTTAAGGTGTGAGAGCCAAAATGAACTTTTTATGGCTTTAAATGCATTTTCAGCCTGATTGTACACTTCAGGTGAAAATGTCAAAATCTTCAAAATGAGCAAAAGCACAATGAAATTAATGCTGGAATCATCTTCAATATGATAAAATACACTAATGACAGCAACAAGTTTGAGTCTACAACATTTAGTTAAGGTGTGAGAGCCAAAATGAACTTTGTATTGCTGTAAACGCGTTTTCAGCACCTGATTGTACACTTCAGGTGAAACTGTCAAAATCTTCAAAATGAGCAAAAGCACAATGAAATGAATGCTGGAATCATCTTCAAGTTGCTAAAATACACTAATGACAGCAAAAAGTTTGAGTCTACAACATTTAGTTAAGGTGTGAGAGCCTAAATGAACTTTTCATTGCTTTAAACGCGTTTTCAGCCCTTGATTGTACAATTCAGGTGAAACTGTCAAAATCTTCAAAATGAGCAAAAGCACAATGAAATTAATGCTGGAATCATCTTCAAGTTGCTAAAATACACTAATGACAGCAACAAGTTTGAGTCTACAACATTTAGTTAAGGTGTGAGATTCTAAATTAACTTTGTATTGCTGTAAACGCGTTTTCAGCCCCTGATTGTACACTTCAGGTGAAACTGTCAAAATCTTCAAAATGAGCAAAAGCACAATGAAATTAATGCTGGAATCATCTTCAAGTTGCTAAAATACACTAATGACAGTAAAAAGTTTGAGTGTACAACATTTAGTTAAGGTGTGAGAGCCAAAATGAACTTTGTATTGCTTTAAATGCACTTTCAGCCCGAATGTACACTTCAGGTGAAACTGTCAAAATCTTCAAAATGAGCAAAAGCACAATGAATCTAAGGCTGGAATCATCTTCAAGTTGCTAAAATACACTAATGACAGCAAAAAGTTTGAGTCTACAACATTTAGTTAAGGTGTGAGAGCCTAAATGAACTTTGTATTGCTGTAAACGCGTTTTCAGCACCTGATTATACACTTCAGGTGAAACTGTCAAAATCTTCAAAATGAGCAAAAGCACAATGAAATTAATGCTGGAATCATCTTCAGGTTGCTAAAATACACTAATGACAGCAAAAAGTTTGAGTCTACAACATTTAGTTAAGGTGTGAGAGCCAAAATTAACTTTGTATTGCTTTAAAATTCATTTTCAGCCCGATTGTACACTTCAGGTGAAACTGTCAAAATCTTCAAAATGAGCAAAAGCACAATGAAATGAACGCTGGAATCATCTTCAAGTTGCTAAAATACACTAATGACAGCAAAAAGTTTGAGTCTACAACATTTAGTTAAGGTGTGAGAGCCTAAATGAACTTTTCATTACTTTAAACGCGTTTTCAGCCCGATTGTACACTTCAGGTAAAACTGTCAAAATCTTAAAAATGAGCAAAAGCACAATGAAATAAATGCTGGAATCATCTTCAAGTTGCTAAAATACACTAATGACAGCAAAAAGTTTGTGTCTACAACATTTAGTTAAGGTGTGAGAGCCAAAATGAACTTTTTATTGCTTTAAACGCGTTTTCAGCACCTGAATGTACACTTCAGGTGAAACTGTCAAAATCTTCAAAATGAGCAAAAGCACAATGAAATTAATGCTGGAATCATCTTCAAGTTGCTAAAATACACTAATGACAGCAAAAAGTTTGAGTCTACAACATTTAGTTAAGGTGTGAGAGCAAAAATCAACTTTGTATTACTTTAAATGCATTTTCAGCCCGATAGTACACTTCAGGTGAAACTGTCAAAATCTTCAAAATGAGCAAAAGCACAATGAAATTAATGCTGGAATCATCTTCAGGTTGCTAAAATACACTAATGACAGCAAAAAGTTTGAGTCTACAACATTTAGTTAAGGTGTGAGAGCCAAAATTAACTTTGTATTGCTGTAAACGCGTTTTCAGCACCTGATTGTACACTTCAGGTGAAACTGTCAAAATCTTCAAAATGAGCAAAAGCACAATGAAATTAATGCTGGAATCATCTTCAAGTTGCTAAAATACACTAATGACAGCAAAAAGTTTGAGTCTACAACATTTAGTTAAGGTGTGAGAGCCAAAATTAACTTTGTATTGCTTTAAATGCATTTTCAGCCCGATTGGACACTTCAGGTGAAAGTGTCAAAATCTTCAAAATGAGAAAAAGCACAATGAAATTAATGCTGGAATCATCTTCAATATGATAAAATACACTAATGACAGCAAAAAGTTTGAGTCTACAACATTTAGTTAAGGTGTGAGAGCCAAAATGAACTTTGTATTGCTTTAAATGCATTATCAGGCCGATTGTACACTTCAGGTGAAACTGTCAAAATCTTCAAAATGAGCAAATGCACAATGAAATGAATGCTGGAATCATCTTCAAGTTGCTAAAATACACTAATGACAGCAAAAAGTTTGAGTCTACAACATTTAGTAAAGGTGTGAGAGCCTAAATGAACTTTTCATTGCTTTAAACGCGTTTTCAGCCCTTGATTGTACAATTCAGGTGAAACTGTCAAAATCTTCAAAATGAGCAAAAGCACAATGAAATTAATGCTGGAATCATCTTCAGGTTGCTAAAATACACTAATGACAGCAAAAAGTTTGAGTCTACAACATTTAGTTAAGGTGTGAGAGCCAAAATGAACTTTGTATTACTTTAAATGCATTTTCAGCCCGATAGTACACTTCAGGTGAAACTGTCAAAATCTTCAAAATGAGCAAAAGCACAATGAAATTAATGCTGGAATCATCTTCAGGTTGCTAAAATACACTAATGACAGCAAAAAGTTTGAGTCTACAACATTTAGTTAAGGTGTGAGAGCCAAAATGAACTTTGTATTGCTGTAAACGCGTTTTCAGCACCTGATTGTACACTTCAGGTGAAACTGTCAAAATCTTCAAAATGAGCAAAAGCACAATGAAATTAATGCTGGAATCATCTTCAAGTTGCTAAAATACACTAATGACAGCAAAAAGTTTGAGTCTACAACATTTAGTTAAGGTGTGAGAGCCAAAATTAACTTTGTATTGCTTTAAATGCATTTTCAGCCCGATTGGACACTTCAGGTGAAAGTGTCAAAATCTTCAAAATGAGAAAAAGCACAATGAAATTAATGCTGGAATCATCTTCAATATGATAAAATACACTAATGACAGCAAAAAGTTTGAGTCTACAACATTTAGTTAAGGTGTGAGAGCCAAAATGAACTTTGTATTGCTTTAAATGCATTATCAGGCCGATTGTACACTTCAGGTGAAACTGTCAAAATCTTCAAAATGAGCAAATGCACAATGAAATGAATGCTGGAATCATCTTCAAGTTGCTAAAATACACTAATGACAGCAAAAAGTTTGAGTCTACAACATTTAGTAAAGGTGTGAGAGCCTAAATGAACTTTTCATTGCTTTAAACGCGTTTTCAGCCCTTGATTGTACAATTCAGGTGAAACTGTCAAAATCTTCAAAATGAGCAAAAGCACAATGAAATTAATGCTGGAATCATCTTCAAGTTGCTAAAATACACTAATGACAGCAACAAGTTTGAGTCTACAACATTTAGTTAAGGTGTGAGAGCCTAAATGAACTTTGTATTGCTTTAAATGCACTTTCAGCCCGAATGTACACTTCAGGTGAAACTGTCAAAATCTTCAAAATGAGCAAAAGCACAATGAAATTAAGGCTGGAATCATCTTCAAGTTGCTAAAATACACTAATGACAGCAAAAAGTTTGAGTCTACAACATTTAGTTAAGGTGTGAGAGCCTAAATGAACTTTGTATTGCTGTAAACGCGTTTTCAGCACCTGATTGTACACTTCAGGTGAAACTGTCAAAATCTTCAAAATGAGCAAAAGCACAATGAAATTAATGCTGGAATCATCTTCAGGTTGCTAAAATACACTAATGACAGCAAAAAGTTTGAGTCTACAACATTTAGTTAAGGTGTGAGAGCCAAAATTAACTTTGTATTGCTTTAAAATTCATTTTCAGCCCGATTGTACACTTCAGGTAAAACTGTCAAAATCTTCAAAATGAGCAAAAGCACAATGAAATGAATGCTGGAATCATCTTCAAGTTGCTAAAATACACTAATGACAGCAAAAAGTTTGAGTCTACAACATTTAGTTAAGGTGTGAGAGCCTAAATGAACCTTTCATTGCTTTAAACGCGTTTTCAGCCCGATTGTACACTTCAGGTAAAACTGTCAAAATCTTCAAAATGAGCAAAAGCACAATGAAATTAATGCTGGAATCATCTTCAAGTTGCTAAAATACACTAATGACAGCAAAAAGTTTGTGTCTACAACATTTAGTTAAGGTGTGAGAGCCAAAATGAACTTTTTATTGCTGTAAACGCGTTTTCAGCACCTGAATGTACACTTCAGGTGAAACTGTCAAAATCTTCAAAATGAGCAAAAGCACAATGAAATTAATGCTGGAATCATCTTCAAGTTGCTAAAATACACTAATGACAGCAACAAGTTTGAGTCTACAACATTTAGTTAAGGTGTGAGAGCAAAAATTAACTTTGTATTGCTTTAAATGCATTTTCAGCCCGATAGTACACTTCAGGTGAAACTGTAAAAATCTTCAAAATGAGCAAAAGCACAATGAAATTAATGCTGGAATCATCTTCAGGTTGCTAAAATACACTAATGACAGCAAAAAGTTTTAGTCTACAACATTTAGTTAAGGTGTGAGAGCCAAAATGAACTTTGTATTGCTGTAAACGCGTTTTCAGCACCTGATTGTACACTTCAGGTGAAACTGTCAAAATCTTCAAAATGAGCAAAAGCACAATGAAATTAATGCTGGAATCATCTTCAAGTTGCTAAAATACACTAATGACAGCAAAAAGTTTGAGTCTACAACATTTAGTTAAGGTGTGAGAGCCAAAATGAACTTTTTATTGCTTTAAACGCGTTTTCAGCACCTGAATGTACACTTCAGGTGAAACTGTCAAAATCTTCAAAATGAGCAAAAGCACAATGAAATTAATGCTGGAATCATCTTCAAGTTGCTAAAATACACTAATGACAGCAAAAAGTTTGAGTCTACAACATTTAGTTAAGGTGTGAGAGCAAAAATTAACTTTGTATTGCTTTAAATGCATTTTCAGCCCGATAGTACACTTCAGGTGAAACTGTCAAAATCTTCAAAATGAGCAAAAGCACAATGAAATTAATGCTGGAATCATCTTCAGGTTGCTAAAATACACTAATGACAGCAAAAACTTTTAGTCTACAACATTTAGTTAAGGTGTGAGAGCCAAAATGAACTTTGTATTGCTGTAAACGCGTTTTCAGCACCTGATTGTACACTTCAGGTGAAAATGTCAAAATCTTCAAAATGAGCAAAAGCACAATGAAATTAATGCTGGAATCATCTTCAAGTTGCTAAAATACACTAATGACAGCAAAAAGTTTGAGTCTACAACATTTAGTTAAGGTGTGAGAGCCAAAATTAACTTTGTATTGCTTTAAAATTCATTTTCAGCCCGATTGTACACTTCAGGTGAAACTGTCAAAATCTTCAAAATGAGCAAAAGCACAATGAAATGAATGCTGGAATCATCTTCAAGTTGCTAAAATACACTAATGACAGCAAAAAGTTTGAGTCTACAACATTTAGTTAAGGTGTGAGAGCCTAAATGAACTTTCCATTGCTTTAAACGCGTTTTCAGCCCTTGATTGTACAATTCAGGTGAAACTGTCAAAATCTTCAAAATGAGCAAAAGCACAATGAAATTAATGCTGGAATCATCTTCAAGTTGCTAAAATACACTAATGACAGCAACAAGTTTGAGTCTACAACATTTAGTTAAGGTGTGAGAGCCAAAATGAACTTTGTATTGCTGTAAACGCGTTTTCAGCACCTGATTGTACACTTCAGGTGAAACTGTCAAAATCATCAAAATGAGCAAAAGCACAATGAAATGAATGCTGGAATCATCTTCAAGTTGCTAAAATACACTAATGACAGCAAAAAGTTTGAGTCTACAACATTTAGTTAAGGTGTGAGAGCCTAAATGAACTTTTCATTGCTTTAAACGCGTTTTCAGCCCTTGATTGTACAATTCAGGTGAAACTGTCAAAATCTTCAAAATGAGCAAAAGCACAATGAAATTAATGCTGGAATCATCTTCAAGTTGCTAAAATACACTAATGACAGCAACAAGTTTGAGTCTACAACATTTAGTTAAGGTGTGAGATTCTAAATTAACTTTGTATTGCTGTAAACGCGTTTTCAGCCCCTGATTGTACACTTCAGGTGAAACTGTCAAAATCTTCAAAATGAGCAAAAGCACAATGAAATTAATGCTGGAATCATCTTCAAGTTGCTAAAATACACTAATGACAGTAAAACGTTTGAGTGTACAACATTTAGTTAAGGTGTGAGAGCCAAAATGAACTTTGTATTGCTTTAAATGCACTTTCAGCCCGAATGTACACTTCAGGTGAAACTGTCAAAATCTTCAAAATGAGCAAAAGCACAATGAAATTAAGGCTGGAATCATCTTCAAGTTGCTAAAATACACTAATGACAGCAAAAAGTTTGAGTCTACAACATTTAGTTAAGGTGTGAGAGCCTAAATGAACTTTGTATTGCTGTAAACGCGTTTTCAGCACCTGATTATACACTTCAGGTGAAACTGTCAAAATCTTCAAAATGAGCAAAAGCACAATGAAATTAATGCTGGAATCATCTTCAGGTTGCTAAAATACACTAATGACAGCAAAAAGTTTGAGTCTACAACATTTAGTTAAGGTGTGAGAGCCTAAATGAACTTTTCATTGCTTTAAACGCGTTTTCAGCCCGATTGTACACTTCAGGTAAAACTGTCAAAATCCTAAAAATGAGCAAAAGCACAATGAAATAAATGCTGGAATCATCTTCAAGTTGCTAAAATACACTAATGACAGCAAAAAGTTTGTGTCTACAACATTTAGTTAAGGTGTGAGAGCCAAAATGAACTTTTTATTGCTTTAAACGCGTTTTCAGCACCTGAATGTACACTTCAGGTGAAACTGTCAAAATCTTCAAAATGAGCAAAAGCACAATGAAATTAATGCTGGAATCATCTTCAAGTTGCTAAAATACACTAATGACAGCAAAAAGTTTGAGTCTACAACATTTAGTTAAGGTGTGAGAGCAAAAATTAACTTTGTATTGCTTTAAATGCATTTTCAGCCCGATAGTACACTTCAGGTGAAACTGTCAAAATCTTCAAAATGAGCAAAAGCACAATGAAATTAATGCTGGAATCATCTTCAGGTTGCTAAAATACACTAATGACAGCAAAAAGTTTTAGTCTACAACATTTAGTTAAGGTGTGAGAGCCAAAATGAACTTTGTATTGCTTTAAATGCATTTTCAGCCCGATTGGACACTTCAGGTGAAAGTGTCAAAATCTTCAAAATGAGAAAAAGCACAATGACATTAATGCTGGAATCATCTTCAATATGATAAAATACACTAATGACAGCAAAAAGTTTGAGTCTACAACATTTAGTTAAGGTGTGAGAGCCAAAATGAACTTTGTATTGCTTTAAATGCATTATCAGGCCGATTGTACACTTCAGGTGAAACTGTCAAAATCTTCAAAATGAGCAAATGCACAATGAAATGAATGCTGGAATCCTCTTCAAGTTGCTAAAATACACTAATGACAGCAAAAAGTTTGAGTCTACAACATTTAGTAAAGGTGTGAGAGCCTAAATGAACTTTTCATTGCTTTAAACGCGTTTTCAGCCCTTGATTGTACAATTCAGGTGAAACTGTCAAAATCTTCAAAATGAGCAAAAGCACAATGAAATTAATGCTGGAATCATCTTCAAGTTGCTAAAATACACTAATGACAGCAACAAGTTTGAGTCTACAACATTTAGTTAAGGTGTGAGAGCCTAAATGAACTTTGTATTGCTTTAAATGCACTTTCAGCCCGAATGTACACTTCAGGTGAAACTGTCAAAATCTTCAAAATGAGCAAAAGCACAATGAAATTAAGGCTGGAATCATCTTCAAGTTGCTAAAATACACTAATGACAGCAAAAAGTTTGAGTCTACAACATTTAGTTAAGGTGTGAGAGCCTAAATTAACTTTGTATTGCTTTAAATGCATTTTCAGCCCGATTGGACACTTCAGGTGAAAGTGTCAAAATCTTCAAAATGAGAAAAAGCACAATGAAATTAATGCTGGAATCATCTTCAATATGATAAAATACACTAATGACAGCAAAAAGTTTGAGTCTACAACATTTAGTTAAGGTGTGAGAGCCAAAATGAACTTTGTATTGCTTTAAATGCATTATCAGGCCGATTGTACACTTCAGGTGAAACTGTCAAAATCTTCAAAATGAGCAAATGCACAATGAAATGAATGCTGGAATCATCTTCAAGTTGCTAAAATACACTAATGACAGCAAAAAGTTTGAGTCTACAACATTTAGTAAAGGTGTGAGAGCCTAAATGAACTTTTCATTGCTTTAAACGCGTTTTCAGCCCTTGATTGTACAATTCAGGTGAAACTGTCAAAATCTTCAAAATGAGCAAAAGCACAATGAAATTAATGCTGGAATCATCTTCAAGTTGCTAAAATACACTAATGACAGCAACAAGTTTGAGTCTACAACATTTAGTTAAGGTGTGAGAGCCTAAATGAACTTTGTATTGCTTTAAATGCACTTTCAGCCCGAATGTACACTTTAGGTGAAACTGTCAAAATCTTCAAAATGAGAAAAAGCACAATGAAATTAATGCTGGAATCATCTTCAATATGATAAAATACACTAATGACAGCAAAAAGTTTGAGTCTACAACATTTAGTTAAGGTGTGAGAGCCAAAATGAACTTTGTATTGCTTTAAATGCATTATCAGGCCGATTGTACACTTCAGGTGAAACTGTCAAAATCTTCAAAATGAGCAAATGCACAATGAAATGAATGCTGGAATCATCTTCAAGTTGCTAAAATACACTAATGACAGCAAAAAGTTTGAGTCTACAACATTTAGTAAAGGTGTGAGAGCCTAAATGAACTTTTCATTGCTTTAAACGCGTTTTCAGCCCTTGATTGTACAATTCAGGTGAAACTGTCAAAATCTTCAAAATGAGCAAAAGCACAATGAAATTAATGCTGGAATCATCTTCAAGTTGCTAAAATACACTAATGACAGCAACAAGTTTGAGTCTACAACATTTAGTTAAGGTGTGAGAGCCTAAATGAACTTTGTATTGCTTTAAATGCACTTTCAGCCCGAATGTACACTTCAGGTGAAACTGTCAAAATCTTCAAAATGAGCAAAAGCACAATGAAATTAAGGCTGGAATCATCTTCAAGTTGCTAAAATACACTAATGACAGCAAAAAGTTTGAGTCTACAACATTTAGTTAAGGTGTGAGAGCCTAAATGAACTTTGTATTGCTGTAAACGCGTTTTCAGCACCTGATTGTACACTTCAGGTGAAACTGTCAAAATCTTCAAAATGAGCAAAAGCACAATGAAATTAATGCTGGAATCATCTTCAGGTTGCTAAAATACACTAATGACAGCAAAAAGTTTGAGTCTACAACATTTAGTTAAGGTGTGAGAGCCAAAATTAACTTTGTATTGCTTTAAAATTCATTTTCAGCCCGATTGTACACTTCAGGTAAAACTGTCAAAATCTTCAAAATGAGCAAAAGCACAATGAAATGAATGCTGGAATCATCTTCAAGTTGCTAAAATACACTAATGACAGCAAAAAGTTTGAGTCTACAACATTTAGTTAAGGTGTGAGAGCCTAAATGAACCTTTCATTGCTTTAAACGCGTTTTCAGCCCGATTGTACACTTCAGGTAAAACTGTCAAAATCTTCAAAATGAGCAAAAGCACAATGAAATTAATGCTGGAATCATCTTCAAGTTGCTAAAATACACTAATGACAGCAAAAAGTTTGTGTCTACAACATTTAGTTAAGGTGTGAGAGCCAAAATGAACTTTTTATTGCTGTAAACGCGTTTTCAGCACCTGAATGTACACTTCAGGTGAAACTGTCAAAATCTTCAAAATGAGCAAAAGCACAATGAAATTAATGCTGGAATCATCTTCAAGTTGCTAAAATACACTAATGACAGCAAAAAGTTTGAGTCTACAACATTTAGTTAAGGTGTGAGAGCAAAAATTAACTTTGTATTGCTTTAAATGCATTTTCAGCCCGATAGTACACTTCAGGTGAAACTGTAAAAATCTTCAAAATGAGCAAAAGCACAATGAAATTAATGCTGGAATCATCTTCAGGTTGCTAAAATACACTAATGACAGCAAAAAGTTTTAGTCTACAACATTTAGTTAAGGTGTGAGAGCCAAAATGAACTTTGTATTGCTGTAAACGCGTTTTCAGCACCTGATTGTACACTTCAGGTGAAACTGTCAAAATCTTCAAAATGAGCAAAAGCACAATGAAATTAATGCTGGAATCATCTTCAAGTTGCTAAAATACACTAATGACAGCAAAAAGTTTGAGTCTACAACATTTAGTTAAGGTGTGAGAGCAAAAATTAACTTTGTATTGCTTTAAATGCATTTTCAGCCCGATAGTACACTTCAGGTGAAACTGTAAAAATCTTCAAAATGAGCAAAAGCACAATGAAATTAATGCTGGAATCATCTTCAGGTTGCTAAAATACACTAATGACAGCAAAAAGTTTTAGTCTACAACATTTAGTTAAGGTGTGAGAGCCAAAATGAACTTTGTATTGCTGTAAACGCGTTTTCAGCACCTGATTGTACACTTCAGGTGAAACTGTCAAAATCTTCAAAATGAGCAAAAGCACAATGAAATTAATGCTGGAATCATCTTCAAGTTGCTAAAATACACTAATGACAGCAAAAAGTTTGAGTCTACAACATTTAGTTAAGGTGTGAGAGCCAAAATGAACTTTTTATTGCTTTAAACGCGTTTTCAGCACCTGAATGTACACTTCAGGTGAAACTGTCAAAATCTTCAAAATGAGCAAAAGCACAATGAAATTAATGCTGGAATCATCTTCAAGTTGCTAAAATACACTAATGACAGCAAAAAGTTTGAGTCTACAACATTTAGTTAAGGTGTGAGAGCAAAAATTAACTTTGTATTGCTTTAAATGCATTTTCAGCCCGATAGTACACTTCAGGTGAAACTGTCAAAATCTTCAAAATGAGCAAAAGCACAATGAAATTAATGCTGGAATCATCTTCAGGTTGCTAAAATACACTAATGACAGCAAAAAGTTTTAGTCTACAACATTTAGTTAAGGTGTGAGAGCCAAAATGAACTTTGTATTGCTGTAAACGCGTTTTCAGCACCTGATTGTACACTTCAGGTGAAACTGTCAAAATCTTCAAAATGAGCAAAAGCACAATGAAATTAATGCTGGAATCATCTTCAAGTTGCTAAAATACACTAATGACAGCAAAAGGTTTGAGTCTACAACATTTAGTTAAGGTGTGAGAGCAAAAATTAACTTTGTATTGCTTTAAATTCATTTTCAGCCCGATAGTACACTTCAGGTGAAACTGTCAAAATCTTCAAAATGAGCAAAAGCACAATGAAATTAATGCTGGAATCATCTTCAGGTTGCTAAAATACACTAATGACAGCAACAACTTTTAGTCTACAACATTTAGTTAAGGTGTGACAGCCAAAATGAACTTTGTATTGCTGTAAACGCGTTTTCAGCACCTGATTGTACACTTCAGGTGAAAATGTCAAAATCTTCAAAATGAGCAAAAGCACAATGAAATTAATGCTGGAATCATCTTCAAGTTGCTAAAATACACTAATGACAGCAAAAAGTTTGAGTCTACAACATTTAGTTAAGGTGTGAGAGCCAAAATTAACTTTGTATTGCTTTAAAATTCATTTTCAGCCCGATTGTACACTTCAGGTGAAACTGTCAAAATCTTCAAAATGAGCAAAAGCACAATGAAATGAATGCTGGAATCATCTTCAAGTTGCTAAAATACACTAATGACAGCAAAAAGTTTGAGTCTACAACATTTAGTTAAGGTGTGAGAGCCTAAATGAACTTTCCATTGCTTTAAACGCGTTTTCAGCCCTTGATTGTACAATTCAGGTGAAACTGTCAAAATCTTCAAAATGAGCAAAAGCACAATGAAATTAATGCTGGAATCATCTTCAAGTTGCTAAAATACACTAATGACAGCAACAAGTTTGAGTCTACAACATTTAGTTAAGGTGTGAGAGCCTAAATGAACTTTGTATTGCTGTAAACGCGTTTTCAGCCCTTGATTGTACAATTCAGGTGAAACTGTCAAAATCTTCAAAATGAGCAAAAGCACAATGAAATTAATGCTGGAATCATCTTCAAGTTGCTAAAATACACTAATGACAGCAACAAGTTTGAGTCTACAACATTTAGTTAAGGTGTGAGATTCTAAATTAACTTTGTATTGCTGTAAACGCGTTTTCAGCCCCTGATTGTACACTTCAGGTGAAACTGTCAAAATCTTCAAAATGAGCAAAAGCACAATGAAATTAATGCTGGAATCATCTTCAAGTTGCTAAAATACACTAATGACAGTAAAACGTTTGAGTGTACAACATTTAGTTAAGGTGTGAGAGCCAAAATGAACTTTGTATTGCTTTAAATGCACTTTCAGCCCGAATGTACACTTCAGGTGAAACTGTCAAAATCTTCAAAATGAGCAAAAGCACAATGAAATTAAGGCTGGAATCATCTTCAAGTTGCTAAAATACACTAATGACAGCAAAAAGTTTGAGTCTACAACATTTAGTTAAGGTGTGAGAGCCTAAATGAACTTTGTATTGCTGTAAACGCGTTTTCAGCACCTGATTATACACTTCAGGTGAAACTGTCAAAATCTTCAAAATGAGCAAAAGCACAATGAAATTAATGCTGGAATCATCTTCAGGTTGCTAAAATACACTAATGACAGCAAAAAGTTTGAGTCTACAACATTTAGTTAAGGTGTGAGAGCCAAAATTAACTTTGTATTGCTTTAAAATTCATTTTCAGCCCGATTGTACACTTCAGGTGAAAATGTCAAAATCTTCAAAATGAGCAAAAGCACAATGAAATTAATGCTGGAATCATCTTCAGGTTGCTAAAATACACTAATGACAGCAAAAAGTTTGAGTCTACAACATTTAGTTAAGGTGTGAGAGCCTAAATGAACTTTTCATTGCTTTAAACGCGTTTTCAGCCCGATTGTACACTTCAGGTAAAACTGTCAAAATCCTAAAAATGAGCAAAAGCACAATGAAATAAATGCTGGAATCATCTTCAAGTTGCTAAAATACACTAATGACAGCAAAAAGTTTGTGTCTACAACATTTAGTTAAGGTGTGAGAGCCAAAATGAACTTTTTATTGCTTTAAACGCGTTTTCAGCACCTGAATGTACACTTCAGGTGAAACTGTCAAAATCTTCAAAATGAGCAAAAGCACAATGAAATTAATGCTGGAATCGTCTTCAAGTTGCTAAAATACACTAATGACAGCAAAAAGTTTGAGTCTACAACATTTAGTTAAGGTGTGAGAGCAAAAATTAACTTTGTATTGCTTTAAATGCATTTTCAGCCCGATAGTACACTTCAGGTGAAACTGTCAAAATCTTCAAAATGAGCAAAAGCACAATGAAATTAATGCTGGAATCATCTTCAAGTTGCTAAAATACACTAATGACAGCAAAAAGTTTGAGTCTACAACATTTAGTTAAGGTGTGAGAGCCAAAATTAACTTTGTATTGCTTTAAATGCATTTTCAGCCCGATTGGACACTTCAGGTGAAAGTGTCAAAATCTTCAAAATGAGAAAAAGCACAATGACATTAATGCTGGAATCATCTTCAATATGATAAAATACACTAATGACAGCAAAAAGTTTGAGTCTACAACATTTAGTTAAGGTGTGAGAGCCAAAATGAACTTTGTATTGCTTTAAATGCATTATCAGGCCGATTGTACACTTCAGGTGAAACTGTCAAAATCTTCAAAATGAGCAAATGCACAATGAAATGAATGCTGGAATCCTCTTCAAGTTGCTAAAATACACTAATGACAGCAAAAAGTTTGAGTCTACAACATTTAGTAAAGGTGTGAGAGCCTAAATGAACTTTTCATTGCTTTAAACGCGTTTTCAGCCCTTGATTGTACAATTCAGGTGAAACTGTCAAAATCTTCAAAATGAGCAAAAGCACAATGAAATTAATGCTGGAATCATCTTCAAGTTGCTAAAATACACTAATGACAGCAACAAGTTTGAGTCTACAACATTTAGTTAAGGTGTGAGAGCCTAAATGAACTTTGTATTGCTTTAAATGCACTTTCAGCCCGAATGTACACTTCAGGTGAAACTGTCAAAATCTTCAAAATGAGCAAAAGCACAATGAAATTAAGGCTGGAATCATCTTCAAGTTGCTAAAATACACTAATGACAGCAAAAAGTTTGAGTCTACAACATTTAGTTAAGGTGTGAGAGCCAAAATTAACTTTGTATTGCTTTAAAATTCATTTTCAGCCCGATTGTACACTTCAGGTGAAAATGTCAAAATCTTCAAAATGAGCAAAAGCACAATGAAATTAATGCTGGAATCATCTTCAGGTTGCTAAAATACACTAATGACAGCAAAAAGTTTGAGTCTACAACATTTAGTTAAGGTGTGAGAGCCTAAATGAACTTTTCATTGCTTTAAACGCGTTTTCAGCCCGATTGTACACTTCAGGTAAAACTGTCAAAATCCTAAAAATGAGCAAAAGCACAATGAAATAAATGCTGGAATCATCTTCAAGTTGCTAAAATACACTAATGACAGCAAAAAGTTTGTGTCTACAACATTTAGTTAAGGTGTGAGAGCCAAAATGAACTTTTTATTGCTTTAAACGCGTTTTCAGCACCTGAATGTACACTTCAGGTGAAACTGTCAAAATCTTCAAAATGAGCAAAAGCACAATGAAATTAATGCTGGAATCGTCTTCAAGTTGCTAAAATACACTAATGACAGCAAAAAGTTTGAGTCTACAACATTTAGTTAAGGTGTGAGAGCAAAAATTAACTTTGTATTGCTTTAAATGCATTTTCAGCCCGATAGTACACTTCAGGTGAAACTGTCAAAATCTTCAAAATGAGCAAAAGCACAATGAAATTAATGCTGGAATCATCTTCAAGTTGCTAAAATACACTAATGACAGCAAAAAGTTTGAGTCTACAACATTTAGTTAAGGTGTGAGAGCCAAAATTAACTTTGTATTGCTTTAAATGCATTTTCAGCCCGATTGGACACTTCAGGTGAAAGTGTCAAAATCTTCAAAATGAGAAAAAGCACAATGACATTAATGCTGGAATCATCTTCAATATGATAAAATACACTAATGACAGCAAAAAGTTTGAGTCTACAACATTTAGTTAAGGTGTGAGAGCCAAAATGAACTTTGTATTGCTTTAAATGCATTATCAGGCCGATTGTACACTTCAGGTGAAACTGTCAAAATCTTCAAAATGAGCAAATGCACAATGAAATGAATGCTGGAATCCTCTTCAAGTTGCTAAAATACACTAATGACAGCAAAAAGTTTGAGTCTACAACATTTAGTAAAGGTGTGAGAGCCTAAATGAACTTTTCATTGCTTTAAACGCGTTTTCAGCCCTTGATTGTACAATTCAGGTGAAACTGTCAAAATCTTCAAAATGAGCAAAAGCACAATGAAATTAATGCTGGAATCATCTTCAAGTTGCTAAAATACACTAATGACAGCAACAAGTTTGAGTCTACAACATTTAGTTAAGGTGTGAGAGCCTAAATGAACTTTGTATTGCTTTAAATGCACTTTCAGCCCGAATGTACACTTCAGGTGAAACTGTCAAAATCTTCAAAATGAGCAAAAGCACAATGAAATTAAGGCTGGAATCATCTTCAAGTTGCTAAAATACACTAATGACAGCAAAAAGTTTGAGTCTACAACATTTAGTTAAGGTGTGAGAGCCAAAATTAACTTTGTATTGCTTTAAAATTCATTTTCAGCCCGATTGTACACTTCAGGTGAAAATGTCAAAATCTTCAAAATGAGCAAAAGCACAATGAAATTAATGCTGGAATCATCTTCAGGTTGCTAAAATACACTAATGACAGCAAAAAGTTTGAGTCTACAACATTTAGTTAAGGTGTGAGAGCCTAAATGAACTTTTCATTGCTTTAAACGCGTTTTCAGCCCGATTGTACACTTCAGGTAAAACTGTCAAAATCCTAAAAATGAGCAAAAGCACAATGAAATAAATGCTGGAATCATCTTCAAGTTGCTAAAATACACTAATGACAGCAAAAAGTTTGTGTCTACAACATTTAGTTAAGGTGTGAGAGCCAAAATGAACTTTTTATTGCTTTAAACGCGTTTTCAGCACCTGAATGTACACTTCAGGTGAAACTGTCAAAATCTTCAAAATGAGCAAAAGCACAATGAAATTAATGCTGGAATCGTCTTCAAGTTGCTAAAATACACTAATGACAGCAAAAAGTTTGAGTCTACAACATTTAGTTAAGGTGTGAGAGCAAAAATTAACTTTGTATTGCTTTAAATGCATTTTCAGCCCGATAGTACACTTCAGGTGAAACTGTCAAAATCTTCAAAATGAGCAAAAGCACAATGAAATTAATGCTGGAATCATCTTCAAGTTGCTAAAATACACTAATGACAGCAAAAAGTTTGAGTCTACAACATTTAGTTAAGGTGTGAGAGCCAAAATTAACTTTGTATTGCTTTAAATGCATTTTCAGCCCGATTGGACACTTCAGGTGAAAGTGTCAAAATCTTCAAAATGAGAAAAAGCACAATGACATTAATGCTGGAATCATCTTCAATATGATAAAATACACTAATGACAGCAAAAAGTTTGAGTCTACAACATTTAGTTAAGGTGTGAGAGCCAAAATGAACTTTGTATTGCTTTAAATGCATTATCAGGCCGATTGTACACTTCAGGTGAAACTGTCAAAATCTTCAAAATGAGCAAATGCACAATGAAATGAATGCTGGAATCCTCTTCAAGTTGCTAAAATACACTAATGACAGCAAAAAGTTTGAGTCTACAACATTTAGTAAAGGTGTGAGAGCCTAAATGAACTTTTCATTGCTTTAAACGCGTTTTCAGCCCTTGATTGTACAATTCAGGTGAAACTGTCAAAATCTTCAAAATGAGCAAAAGCACAATGAAATTAATGCTGGAATCATCTTCAAGTTGCTAAAATACACTAATGACAGCAACAAGTTTGAGTCTACAACATTTAGTTAAGGTGTGAGAGCCTAAATGAACTTTGTATTGCTTTAAATGCACTTTCAGCCCGAATGTACACTTCAGGTGAAACTGTCAAAATCTTCAAAATGAGCAAAAGCACAATGAAATTAAGGCTGGAATCATCTTCAAGTTGCTAAAATACACTAATGACAGCAAAAAGTTTGAGTCTACAACATTTAGTTAAGGTGTGAGAGCCTAAATTAACTTTGTATTGCTTTAAATGCATTTTCAGCCCGATTGGACACTTCAGGTGAAAGTGTCAAAATCTTCAAAATGAGAAAAAGCACAATGAAATTAATGCTGGAATCATCTTCAATATGATAAAATACACTAATGACAGCAAAAAGTTTGAGTCTACAACATTTAGTTAAGGTGTGAGAGCCAAAATGAACTTTGTATTGCTTTAAATGCATTATCAGGCCGATTGTACACTTCAGGTGAAACTGTCAAAATCTTCAAAATGAGCAAATGCACAATGAAATGAATGCTGGAATCATCTTCAAGTTGCTAAAATACACTAATGACAGCAAAAAGTTTGAGTCTACAACATTTAGTAAAGGTGTGAGAGCCTAAATGAACTTTTCATTGCTTTAAACGCGTTTTCAGCCCTTGATTGTACAATTCAGGTGAAACTGTCAAAATCTTCAAAATGAGCAAAAGCACAATGAAATTAATGCTGGAATCATCTTCAAGTTGCTAAAATACACTAATGACAGCAACAAGTTTGAGTCTACAACATTTAGTTAAGGTGTGAGAGCCTAAATGAACTTTGTATTGCTTTAAATGCACTTTCAGCCCGAATGTACACTTCAGGTGAAACTGTCAAAATCTTCAAAATGAGCAAAAGCACAATGAAATTAAGGCTGGAATCATCTTCAAGTTGCTAAAATACACTAATGACAGCAAAAAGTTTGAGTCTACAACATTTAGTTAAGGTGTGAGAGCCTAAATTAACTTTGTATTGCTTTAAATGCATTTTCAGCCCGATTGGACACTTCAGGTGAAAGTGTCAAAATCTTCAAAATGAGAAAAAGCACAATGAAATTAATGCTGGAATCATCTTCAATATGATAAAATACACTAATGACAGCAAAAAGTTTGAGTCTACAACATTTAGTTAAGGTGTGAGAGCCAAAATGAACTTTGTATTGCTTTAAATGCATTATCAGGCCGATTGTACACTTCAGGTGAAACTGTCAAAATCTTCAAAATGAGCAAATGCACAATGAAATGAATGCTGGAATCATCTTCAAGTTGCTAAAATACACTAATGACAGCAAAAAGTTTGAGTCTACAACATTTAGTAAAGGTGTGAGAGCCTAAATGAACTTTTCATTGCTTTAAACGCGTTTTCAGCCCTTGATTGTACAATTCAGGTGAAACTGTCAAAATCTTCAAAATGAGCAAAAGCACAATGAAATTAATGCTGGAATCATCTTCAAGTTGCTAAAATACACTAATGACAGCAACAAGTTTGAGTCTACAACATTTAGTTAAGGTGTGAGAGCCTAAATGAACTTTGTATTGCTTTAAATGCACTTTCAGCCCGAATGTACACTTCAGGTGAAACTGTCAAAATCTTCAAAATGAGCAAAAGCACAATGAAATTAAGGCTGGAATCATCTTCAAGTTGCTAAAATACACTAATGACAGCAAAAAGTTTGAGTCTACAACATTTAGTTAAGGTGTGAGAGCCTAAATGAACTTTGTATTGCTGTAAACGCGTTTTCAGCACCTGATTGTACACTTCAGGTGAAACTGTCAAAATCTTCAAAATGAGCAAAAGCACAATGAAATTAATGCTGGAATCATCTTCAGGTTGCTAAAATACACTAATGACAGCAAAAAGTTTGAGTCTACAACATTTAGTTAAGGTGTGAGAGCCAAAATTAACTTTGTATTGCTTTAAAATTCATTTTCAGCCCGATTGTACACTTCAGGTAAAACTGTCAAAATCTTCAAAATGAGCAAAAGCACAATGAAATGAATGCTGGAATCATCTTCAAGTTGCTAAAATACACTAATGACAGCAAAAAGTTTGAGTCTACAACATTTAGTTAAGGTGTGAGAGCCTAAATGAACCTTTCATTGCTTTAAACGCGTTTTCAGCCCGATTGTACACTTCAGGTAAAACTGTCAAAATCTTCAAAATGAGCAAAAGCACAATGAAATTAATGCTGGAATCATCTTCAAGTTGCTAAAATACACTAATGACAGCAAAAAGTTTGTGTCTACAACATTTAGTTAAGGTGTGAGAGCCAAAATGAACTTTTTATTGCTGTAAACGCGTTTTCAGCACCTGAATGTACACTTCAGGTGAAACTGTCAAAATCTTCAAAATGAGCAAAAGCACAATGAAATTAATGCTGGAATCATCTTCAAGTTGCTAAAATACACTAATGACAGCAAAAAGTTTGAGTCTACAACATTTAGTTAAGGTGTGAGAGCAAAAATTAACTTTGTATTGCTTTAAATGCATTTTCAGCCCGATAGTACACTTCAGGTGAAACTGTAAAAATCTTCAAAATGAGCAAAAGCACAATGAAATTAATGCTGGAATCATCTTCAGGTTGCTAAAATACACTAATGACAGCAAAAAGTTTTAGTCTACAACATTTAGTTAAGGTGTGAGAGCCAAAATGAACTTTGTATTGCTGTAAACGCGTTTTCAGCACCTGATTGTACACTTCAGGTGAAACTGTCAAAATCTTCAAAATGAGCAAAAGCACAATGAAATTAATGCTGGAATCATCTTCAAGTTGCTAAAATACACTAATGACAGCAAAAAGTTTGAGTCTACAACATTTAGTTAAGGTGTGAGAGCCAAAATGAACTTTTTATTGCTTTAAACGCGTTTTCAGCACCTGAATGTACACTTCAGGTGAAACTGTCAAAATCTTCAAAATGAGCAAAAGCACAATGAAATTAATGCTGGAATCATCTTCAAGTTGCTAAAATACACTAATGACAGCAAAAAGTTTGAGTCTACAACATTTAGTTAAGGTGTGAGAGCAAAAATTAACTTTGTATTGCTTTAAATGCATTTTCAGCCCGATAGTACACTTCAGGTGAAACTGTCAAAATCTTCAAAATGAGCAAAAGCACAATGAAATTAATGCTGGAATCATCTTCAGGTTGCTAAAATACACTAATGACAGCAAAAAGTTTTAGTCTACAACATTTAGTTAAGGTGTGAGAGCCAAAATGAACTTTGTATTGCTGTAAACGCGTTTTCAGCACCTGATTGTACACTTCAGGTGAAACTGTCAAAATCTTCAAAATGAGCAAAAGCACAATGAAATTAATGCTGGAATCATCTTCAAGTTGCTAAAATACACTAATGACAGCAAAAGGTTTGAGTCTACAACATTTAGTTAAGGTGTGAGAGCAAAAATTAACTTTGTATTGCTTTAAATTCATTTTCAGCCCGATAGTACACTTCAGGTGAAACTGTCAAAATCTTCAAAATGAGCAAAAGCACAATGAAATTAATGCTGGAATCATCTTCAGGTTGCTAAAATACACTAATGACAGCAAAAACTTTTAGTCTACAACATTTAGTTAAGGTGTGAGAGCCAAAATGAACTTTGTATTGCTGTAAACACGTTTTCAGCACCTGATTGTACACTTCAGGTGAAAATGTCAAAATCTTCAAAATGAGCAAAAGCACAATGAAATTAATGCTGGAATCATCTTCAAGTTGCTAAAATACACTAATGACAGCAAAAAGTTTGAGTCTACAACATTTAGTTAAGGTGTGAGAGCCAAAATTAACTTTGTATTGCTTTAAAATTCATTTTCAGCCCGATTGTACACTTCAGGTGAAACTGTCAAAATCTTCAAAATGAGCAAAAGCACAATGAAATGAATGCTGGAATCATCTTCAAGTTGCTAAAATACACTAATGACAGCAAAAAGTTTGAGTCTACAACATTTAGTTAAGGTGTGAGAGCCTAAATGAACTTTCCATTGCTTTAAACGCGTTTTCAGCCCTTGATTGTACAATTCAGGTGAAACTGTCAAAATCTTCAAAATGAGCAAAAGCACAATGAAATTAATGCTGGAATCATCTTCAAGTTGCTAAAATACACTAATGACAGCAACAAGTTTGAGTCTACAACATTTAGTTAAGGTGTGAGAGCCAAAATGAACTTTGTATTGCTGTAAACGCGTTTTCAGCACCTGATTGTACACTTCAGGTGAAACTGTCAAAATCATCAAAATGAGCAAAAGCACAATGAAATGAATGCTGGAATCATCTTCAAGTTGCTAAAATACACTAATGACAGCAAAAAGTTTGAGTCTACAACATTTAGTTAAGGTGTGAGAGCCTAAATGAACTTTTCATTGCTTTAAACGCGTTTTCAGCCCTTGATTGTACAATTCAGGTGAAACTGTAAAAATCTTCAAAATGAGCAAAAGCACAATGAAATTAATGCTGGAATCATCTTCAGGTTGCTAAAATACACTAATGACAGCAAAAAGTTTTAGTCTACAACATTTAGTTAAGGTGTGAGAGCCAAAATGAACTTTGTATTGCTGTAAACGCGTTTTCAGGACCTGATTGTACACTTCAGGTGAAACTGTCAAAATCTTCAAAATGAGCAAAAGCACAATGAAATTAATGCTGGAATCATCTTCAAGTTGCTAAAATACACTAATGACAGCAAAAAGTTTGAGTCTACAACATTTAGTTAAGGTGTGAGAGCCAAAATGAACTTTTTATTGCTTTAAACGCGTTTTCAGCACCTGAATGTACACTTCAGGTGAAACTGTCAAAATCTTCAAAATGAGCAAAAGCACAATGAAATTAATGCTGGAATCATCTTCAAGTTGCTAAAATACACTAATGACAGCAAAAAGTTTGAGTCTACAACATTTAGTTAAGGTGTGAGAGCAAAAATTAACTTTGTATTGCTTTAAATGCATTTTCAGCCCGATAGTACACTTCAGGTGAAACTGTCAAAATCTTCAAAATGAGCAAAAGCACAATGAAATTAATGCTGGAATCATCTTCAGGTTGCTAAAATACACTAATGACAGCAAAAAGTTTTAGTTTACAACATTTAGTTAAGGTGTGAGAGCCAAAATGAACTTTGTATTGCTGTAAACGCGTTTTCAGCACCTGATTGTACACTTCAGGTGAAACTGTCAAAATCTTCAAAATGAGCAAAAGCACAATGAAATTAATGCTGGAATCATCTTCAAGTTGCTAAAATACACTAATGACAGCAAAAGGTTTGAGTCTACAACATTTAGTTAAGGTGTGAGAGCAAAAATTAACTTTGTATTGCTTTAAATTCATTTTCAGCCCGATAGTACACTTCAGGTGAAACTGTCAAAATCTTCAAAATGAGCAAAAGCACAATGAAATTAATGCTGGAATCATCTTCAGGTTGCTAAAATACACTAATGACAGCAACAAGTTTGAGTCTACAACATTTAGTTAAGGTGTGAGAGCCAAAATGAACTTTGTATTGCTGTAAACGCGTTTTCAGCACCTGATTGTACACTTCAGGTGAAACTGTCAAAATCATCAAAATGAGCAAAAGCACAATGAAATGAATGCTGGAATCATCTTCAAGTTGCTAAAATACACTAATGACAGCAAAAAGTTTGAGTCTACAACATTTAGTTAAGGTGTGAGAGCCTAAATGAACTTTTCATTGCTTTAAACGCGTTTTCAGCCCTTGATTGTACAATTCAGGTGAAACTGTCAAAATCTTCAAAATGAGCAAAATCACAATGAAATTAATGCTGGAATCATCTTCAAGTTGCTAAAATACACTAATGACAGCAACAAGTTTGAGTCTACAACATTTAGTTAAGGTGTGAGATTCTAAATTAACTTTGTATTGCCGTAAACGCGTTTTCAGCCCCTGATTGTACACTTCAGGTGAAACTGTCAAAATCTTCAAAATGAGCAAAAGCACAATGAAATTAATGCTGGAATCATCTTCAAGTTGCTAAAATACACTAATGACAGTAAAACGTTTGAGTGTACAACATTTAGTTAAGGTGTGAGAGCCAAAATGAACTTTGTATTGCTTTAAATGCACTTTCAGCCCGAATGTACACTTCAGGTGAAACTGTCAAAATCTTCAAAATGAGCAAAAGCACAATGAAATTAAGGCTGGAATCATCTTCAAGTTGCTAAAATACACTAATGACAGCAAAAAGTTTGAGTCTACAACATTTAGTTAAGGTGTGAGAGCCTAAATGAACTTTGTATTGCTGTAAACGCGTTTTCAGCACCTGATTATACACTTCAGGTGAAACTGTCAAAATCTTCAAAATGAGCAAAAGCACAATGAAATTAATGCTGGAATCATCTTCAGGTTGCTAAAATACACTAATGACAGCAAAAAGTTTGAGTCTACAACATTTAGTTAAGGTGTGAGAGCCAAAATTAACTTTGTATTGCTTTAAAATTCATTTTCAGCCCGATTGTACACTTCAGGTGAAAATGTCAAAATCTTCAAAATGAGCAAAAGCACAATGAAATTAATGCTGGAATCATCTTCAGGTTGCTAAAATACACTAATGACAGCAAAAAGTTTGAGTCTACAACATTTAGTTAAGGTGTGAGAGCCTAAATGAACTTTTCATTGCTTTAAACGCGTTTTCAGCCCGATTGTACACTTCAGGTAAAACTGTCAAAATCCTAAAAATGAGCAAAAGCACAATGAAATAAATGCTGGAATCATCTTCAAGTTGCTAAAATACACTAATGACAGCAAAAAGTTTGTGTCTACAACATTTAGTTAAGGTGTGAGAGCCAAAATGAACTTGTTATTGCTTTAAACGCGTTTTCAGCACCTGAATGTACACTTCAGGTGAAACTGTCAAAATCTTCAAAATGAGCAAAAGCACAATGAAATTAATGCTGGAATCATCTTCAAGTTGCTAAAATACACTAATGACAGCAAAAAGTTTGAGTCTACAACATTTAGTTAAGGTGTGAGAGCAAAAATTAACTTTGTATTGCTTTAAATGCATTTTCAGCCCGATAGTACACTTCAGGTGAAACTGTCAAAATCTTCAAAATGAGCAAAAGCACAATGAAATTAATGCTGGAATCATCTTCAGGTTGCTAAAATACACTAATGACAGCAAAAAGTTTTAGTCTACAACATTTAGTTAAGGTGTGAGAGCCAAAATGAACTTTGTATTGCTGTAAACGCGTTTTCAGCACCTGATTGTACACTTCAGGTGAAACTGTCAAAATCTTCAAAATGAGCAAAAGCACAATGAAATTAATGCTGGAATCATCTTCAAGTTGCTAAAATACACTAATGACAGCAAAAAGTTTGAGTCTACAACATTTAGTTAAGGTGTGAGAGCCAAAATTAACTTTGTATTGCTTTAAATGCATTTTCAGCCCGATTGGACACTTCAGGTGAAAGTGTCAAAATCTTCAAAATGAGAAAAAGCACAATGAAATTAATGCTGGAATCATCTTCAATATGATAAAATACACTAATGACAGCAAAAAGTTTGAGTCTACAACATTTAGTTAAGGTGTGAGAGCCAAAATGAACTTTGTATTGCTTTAAATGCATTATCAGGCCGATTGTACACTTCAGGTGAAACTGTCAAAATCTTCAAAATGAGCAAATGCACAATGAAATGAATGCTGGAATCCTCTTCAAGTTGCTAAAATACACTAATGACAGCAAAAAGTTTGAGTCTACAACATTTAGTAAAGGTGTGAGAGCCTAAATGAACTTTTCATTGCTTTAAACGCGTTTTCAGCCCTTGATTGTACAATTCAGGTGAAACTGTCAAAATCTTCAAAATGAGCAAAAGCACAATGAAATTAATGCTGGAATCATCTTCAAGTTGCTAAAATACACTAATGACAGCAACAAGTTTGAGTCTACAACATTTAGTTAAGGTGTGAGAGCCTAAATGAACTTTGTATTGCTTTAAATGCACTTTCAGCCCGAATGTACACTTCAGGTGAAACTGTCAAAATCTTCAAAATGAGCAAAAGCACAATGAAATTAAGGCTGGAATCATCTTCAAGTTGCTAAAATACACTAATGACAGCAAAAAGTTTGAGTCTACAACATTTAGTTAAGGTGTGAGAGCCTAAATGAACTTTGTATTGCTGTAAACGCGTTTTCAGCACCTGATTGTACACTTCAGGTGAAACTGTCAAAATCTTCAAAATGAGCAAAAGCACAATGAAATTAATGCTGGAATCATCTTCAGGTTGCTAAAATACACTAATGACAGCAAAAAGTTTGAGTCTACAACATTTAGTTAAGGTGTGAGAGCCAAAATTAACTTTGTATTGCTTTAAAATTCATTTTCAGCCCGATTGTACACTTCAGGTAAAACTGTCAAAATCTTCAAAATGAGCAAAAGCACAATGAAATGAATGCTGGAATCATCTTCAAGTTGCTAAAATACACTAATGACAGCAAAAAGTTTGAGTCTACAACATTTAGTTAAGGTGTGAGAGCCTAAATGAACCTTTCATTGCTTTAAACGCGTTTTCAGCCCGATTGTACACTTCAGGTAAAACTGTCAAAATCTTCAAAATGAGCAAAAGCACAATGAAATTAATGCTGGAATCATCTTCAAGTTGCTAAAATACACTAATGACAGCAAAAAGTTTGTGTCTACAACATTTAGTTAAGGTGTGAGAGCCAAAATGAACTTTTTATTGCTGTAAACGCGTTTTCAGCACCTGAATGTACACTTCAGGTGAAACTGTCAAAATCTTCAAAATGAGCAAAAGCACAATGAAATTAATGCTGGAATCATCTTCAAGTTGCTAAAATACACTAATGACAGCAAAAAGTTTGAGTCTACAACATTTAGTTAAGGTGTGAGAGCAAAAATTAACTTTGTATTGCTTTAAATGCATTTTCAGCCCGATAGTACACTTCAGGTGAAACTGTAAAAATCTTCAAAATGAGCAAAAGCACAATGAAATTAATGCTGGAATCATCTTCAGGTTGCTAAAATACACTAATGACAGCAAAAAGTTTTAGTCTACAACATTTAGTTAAGGTGTGAGAGCCAAAATGAACTTTGTATTGCTGTAAACGCGTTTTCAGCACCTGATTGTACACTTCAGGTGAAACTGTCAAAATCTTCAAAATGAGCAAAAGCACAATGAAATTAATGCTGGAATCATCTTCAAGTTGCTAAAATACACTAATGACAGCAAAAAGTTTGAGTCTACAACATTTAGTTAAGGTGTGAGAGCCAAAATGAACTTTTTATTGCTTTAAACGCGTTTTCAGCACCTGAATGTACACTTCAGGTGAAACTGTCAAAATCTTCAAAATGAGCAAAAGCACAATGAAATTAATGCTGGAATCATCTTCAAGTTGCTAAAATACACTAATGACAGCAAAAAGTTTGAGTCTACAACATTTAGTTAAGGTGTGAGAGCAAAAATTAACTTTGTATTGCTTTAAATGCATTTTCAGCCCGATAGTACACTTCAGGTGAAACTGTCAAAATCTTCAAAATGAGCAAAAGCACAATGAAATTAATGCTGGAATCATCTTCAGGTTGCTAAAATACACTAATGACAGCAAAAAGTTTTAGTCTACAACATTTAGTTAAGGTGTGAGAGCCAAAATGAACTTTGTATTGCTGTAAACGCGTTTTCAGCACCTGATTGTACACTTCAGGTGAAACTGTCAAAATCTTCAAAATGAGCAAAAGCACAATGAAATTAATGCTGGAATCATCTTCAAGTTGCTAAAATACACTAATGACAGCAAAAGGTTTGAGTCTACAACATTTAGTTAAGGTGTGAGAGCAAAAATTAACTTTGTATTGCTTTAAATTCATTTTCAGCCCGATAGTACACTTCAGGTGAAACTGTCAAAATCTTCAAAATGAGCAAAAGCACAATGAAATTAATGCTGGAATCATCTTCAGGTTGCTAAAATACACTAATGACAGCAAAAACTTTTAGTCTACAACATTTAGTTAAGGTGTGAGAGCCAAAATGAACTTTGTATTGCTGTAAACACGTTTTCAGCACCTGATTGTACACTTCAGGTGAAAATGTCAAAATCTTCAAAATGAGCAAAAGCACAATGAAATTAATGCTGGAATCATCTTCAAGTTGCTAAAATACACTAATGACAGCAAAAAGTTTGAGTCTACAACATTTAGTTAAGGTGTGAGAGCCAAAATTAACTTTGTATTGCTTTAAAATTCATTTTCAGCCCGATTGTACACTTCAGGTGAAACTGTCAAAATCTTCAAAATGAGCAAAAGCACAATGAAATGAATGCTGGAATCATCTTCAAGTTGCTAAAATACACTAATGACAGCAAAAAGTTTGAGTCTACAACATTTAGTTAAGGTGTGAGAGCCTAAATGAACTTTCCATTGCTTTAAACGCGTTTTCAGCCCTTGATTGTACAATTCAGGTGAAACTGTCAAAATCTTCAAAATGAGCAAAAGCACAATGAAATTAATGCTGGAATCATCTTCAAGTTGCTAAAATACACTAATGACAGCAACAAGTTTGAGTCTACAACATTTAGTTAAGGTGTGAGAGCCAAAATGAACTTTGTATTGCTGTAAACGCGTTTTCAGCACCTGATTGTACACTTCAGGTGAAACTGTCAAAATCATCAAAATGAGCAAAAGCACAATGAAATGAATGCTGGAATCATCTTCAAGTTGCTAAAATACACTAATGACAGCAAAAAGTTTGAGTCTACAACATTTAGTTAAGGTGTGAGAGCCTAAATGAACTTTTCATTGCTTTAAACGCGTTTTCAGCCCTTGATTGTACAATTCAGGTGAAACTGTAAAAATCTTCAAAATGAGCAAAAGCACAATGAAATTAATGCTGGAATCATCTTCAGGTTGCTAAAATACACTAATGACAGCAAAAAGTTTTAGTCTACAACATTTAGTTAAGGTGTGAGAGCCAAAATGAACTTTGTATTGCTGTAAACGCGTTTTCAGGACCTGATTGTACACTTCAGGTGAAACTGTCAAAATCTTCAAAATGAGCAAAAGCACAATGAAATTAATGCTGGAATCATCTTCAAGTTGCTAAAATACACTAATGACAGCAAAAAGTTTGAGTCTACAACATTTAGTTAAGGTGTGAGAGCCAAAATGAACTTTTTATTGCTTTAAACGCGTTTTCAGCACCTGAATGTACACTTCAGGTGAAACTGTCAAAATCTTCAAAATGAGCAAAAGCACAATGAAATTAATGCTGGAATCATCTTCAAGTTGCTAAAATACACTAATGACAGCAAAAAGTTTGAGTCTACAACATTTAGTTAAGGTGTGAGAGCAAAAATTAACTTTGTATTGCTTTAAATGCATTTTCAGCCCGATAGTACACTTCAGGTGAAACTGTCAAAATCTTCAAAATGAGCAAAAGCACAATGAAATTAATGCTGGAATCATCTTCAGGTTGCTAAAATACACTAATGACAGCAAAAAGTTTTAGTTTACAACATTTAGTTAAGGTGTGAGAGCCAAAATGAACTTTGTATTGCTGTAAACGCGTTTTCAGCACCTGATTGTACACTTCAGGTGAAACTGTCAAAATCTTCAAAATGAGCAAAAGCACAATGAAATTAATGCTGGAATCATCTTCAAGTTGCTAAAATACACTAATGACAGCAAAAGGTTTGAGTCTACAACATTTAGTTAAGGTGTGAGAGCAAAAATTAACTTTGTATTGCTTTAAATTCATTTTCAGCCCGATAGTACACTTCAGGTGAAACTGTCAAAATCTTCAAAATGAGCAAAAGCACAATGAAATTAATGCTGGAATCATCTTCAGGTTGCTAAAATACACTAATGACAGCAACAAGTTTGAGTCTACAACATTTAGTTAAGGTGTGAGAGCCAAAATGAACTTTGTATTGCTGTAAACGCGTTTTCAGCACCTGATTGTACACTTCAGGTGAAACTGTCAAAATCATCAAAATGAGCAAAAGCACAATGAAATGAATGCTGGAATCATCTTCAAGTTGCTAAAATACACTAATGACAGCAAAAAGTTTGAGTCTACAACATTTAGTTAAGGTGTGAGAGCCTAAATGAACTTTTCATTGCTTTAAACGCGTTTTCAGCCCTTGATTGTACAATTCAGGTGAAACTGTCAAAATCTTCAAAATGAGCAAAAGCACAATGAAATTAATGCTGGAATCATCTTCAAGTTGCTAAAATACACTAATGACAGCAACAAGTTTGAGTCTACAACATTTAGTTAAGGTGTGAGATTCTAAATTAACTTTGTATTGCCGTAAACGCGTTTTCAGCCCCTGATTGTACACTTCAGGTGAAACTGTCAAAATCTTCAAAATGAGCAAAAGCACAATGAAATTAATGCTGGAATCATCTTCAAGTTGCTAAAATACACTAATGACAGTAAAACGTTTGAGTGTACAACATTTAGTTAAGGTGTGAGAGCCAAAATGAACTTTGTATTGCTTTAAATGCACTTTCAGCCCGAATGTACACTTCAGGTGAAACTGTCAAAATCTTCAAAATGAGCAAAAGCACAATGAAATTAAGGCTGGAATCATCTTCAAGTTGCTAAAATACACTAATGACAGCAAAAAGTTTGAGTCTACAACATTTAGTTAAGGTGTGAGAGCCTAAATGAACTTTGTATTGCTGTAAACGCGTTTTCAGCACCTGATTATACACTTCAGGTGAAACTGTCAAAATCTTCAAAATGAGCAAAAGCACAATGAAATTAATGCTGGAATCATCTTCAGGTTGCTAAAATACACTAATGACAGCAAAAAGTTTGAGTCTACAACATTTAGTTAAGGTGTGAGAGCCAAAATTAACTTTGTATTGCTTTAAAATTCATTTTCAGCCCGATTGTACACTTCAGGTGAAAATGTCAAAATCTTCAAAATGAGCAAAAGCACAATGAAATTAATGCTGGAATCATCTTCAGGTTGCTAAAATACACTAATGACAGCAAAAAGTTTGAGTCTACAACATTTAGTTAAGGTGTGAGAGCCTAAATGAACTTTTCATTGCTTTAAACGCGTTTTCAGCCCGATTGTACACTTCAGGTAAAACTGTCAAAATCCTAAAAATGAGCAAAAGCACAATGAAATAAATGCTGGAATCATCTTCAAGTTGCTAAAATACACTAATGACAGCAAAAAGTTTGTGTCTACAACATTTAGTTAAGGTGTGAGAGCCAAAATGAACTTGTTATTGCTTTAAACGCGTTTTCAGCACCTGAATGTACACTTCAGGTGAAACTGTCAAAATCTTCAAAATGAGCAAAAGCACAATGAAATTAATGCTGGAATCATCTTCAAGTTGCTAAAATACACTAATGACAGCAAAAAGTTTGAGTCTACAACATTTAGTTAAGGTGTGAGAGCAAAAATTAACTTTGTATTGCTTTAAATGCATTTTCAGCCCGATAGTACACTTCAGGTGAAACTGTCAAAATCTTCAAAATGAGCAAAAGCACAATGAAATTAATGCTGGAATCATCTTCAGGTTGCTAAAATACACTAATGACAGCAAAAAGTTTTAGTCTACAACATTTAGTTAAGGTGTGAGAGCCAAAATGAACTTTGTATTGCTGTAAACGCGTTTTCAGCACCTGATTGTACACTTCAGGTGAAACTGTCAAAATCTTCAAAATGAGCAAAAGCACAATGAAATTAATGCTGGAATCATCTTCAAGTTGCTAAAATACACTAATGACAGCAAAAAGTTTGAGTCTACAACATTTAGTTAAGGTGTGAGAGCCAAAATTAACTTTGTATTGCTTTAAATGCATTTTCAGCCCGATTGGACACTTCAGGTGAAAGTGTCAAAATCTTCAAAATGAGAAAAAGCACAATGAAATTAATGCTGGAATCATCTTCAATATGATAAAATACACTAATGACAGCAAAAAGTTTGAGTCTACAACATTTAGTTAAGGTGTGAGAGCCAAAATGAACTTTGTATTGCTTTAAATGCATTATCAGGCCGATTGTACACTTCAGGTGAAACTGTCAAAATCTTCAAAATGAGCAAATGCACAATGAAATGAATGCTGGAATCCTCTTCAAGTTGCTAAAATACACTAATGACAGCAAAAAGTTTGAGTCTACAACATTTAGTAAAGGTGTGAGAGCCTAAATGAACTTTTCATTGCTTTAAACGCGTTTTCAGCCCTTGATTGTACAATTCAGGTGAAACTGTCAAAATCTTCAAAATGAGCAAAAGCACAATGAAATTAATGCTGGAATCATCTTCAAGTTGCTAAAATACACTAATGACAGCAACAAGTTTGAGTCTACAACATTTAGTTAAGGTGTGAGAGCCTAAATGAACTTTGTATTGCTTTAAATGCACTTTCAGCCCGAATGTACACTTCAGGTGAAACTGTCAAAATCTTCAAAATGAGCAAAAGCACAATGAAATTAAGGCTGGAATCATCTTCAAGTTGCTAAAATACACTAATGACAGCAAAAAGTTTGAGTCTACAACATTTAGTTAAGGTGTGAGAGCCAAAATTAACTTTGTATTGCTTTAAAATTCATTTTCAGCCCGATTGTACACTTCAGGTGAAACTGTCAAAATCTTCAAAACGAGCAAAAGCACAATGAAATGAATGCTGGAATCATCTTCAAGTTGCTAAAATACACTAATGACAGCAACAAGTTTGAGTCTACAACATTTAGTTAAGGTGTGAGAGCCAAAATGAACTTTGTATTGCTGTAAACGCGTTTTCAGCACCTGATTGTACACTTCAGGTGAAACTGTCAAAATCATCAAAATGAGCAAAAGCACAATGAAATGAATGCTGGAATCATCTTCAAGTTGCTAAAATACACTAATGACAGCAAAAAGTTTGAGTCTACAACATTTAGTTAAGGTGTGAGAGCCTAAATGAACTTTTCATTGCTTTAAACGCGTTTTCAGCCCTTGATTGTACAATTCAGGTGAAACTGTCAAAATCTTCAAAATGAGCAAAAGCACAATGAAATTAATGCTGGAATCATCTTCAAGTTGCTAAAATACACTAATGACAGCAACAAGTTTGAGTCTACAACATTTAGTTAAGGTGTGAGATTCTAAATTAACTTTGTATTGCTGTAAACGCGTTTTCAGCCCCTGATTGTACACTTCAGGTGAAACTGTCAAAATCTTCAAAATGAGCAAAAGCACAATGAAATTAATGCTGGAATCATCTTCAAGTTGCTAAAATACACTAATGACAGTAAAACGTTTGAGTGTACAACATTTAGTTAAGGTGTGAGAGCCAAAATGAACTTTGTATTGCTTTAAATGCACTTTCAGCCCGAATGTACACTTCAGGTGAAACTGTCAAAATCTTCAAAATGAGCAAAAGCACAATGAAATTAAGGCTGGAATCATCTTCAAGTTGCTAAAATACACTAATGACAGCAAAAAGTTTGAGTCTACAACATTTAGTTAAGGTGTGAGAGCCTAAATGAACTTTGTATTGCTGTAAACGCGTTTTCAGCACCTGATTATACACTTCAGGTGAAACTGTCAAAATCTTCAAAATGAGCAAAAGCACAATGAAATTAATGCTGGAATCATCTTCAGGTTGCTAAAATACACTAATGACAGCAAAAAGTTTGAGTCTACAACATTTAGTTAAGGTGTGAGAGCCAAAATTAACTTTGTATTGCTTTAAAATTCATTTTCAGCCCGATTGTACACTTCAGGTGAAAATGTCAAAATCTTCAAAATGAGCAAAAGCACAATGAAATTAATGCTGGAATCATCTTCAGGTTGCTAAAATACACTAATGACAGCAAAAAGTTTGAGTCTACAACATTTAGTTAAGGTGTGAGAGCCTAAATGAACTTTTCATTGCTTTAAACGCGTTTTCAGCCCGATTGTACACTTCAGGTAAAACTGTCAAAATCCTAAAAATGAGCAAAAGCACAATGAAATAAATGCTGGAATCATCTTCAAGTTGCTAAAATACACTAATGACAGCAAAAAGTTTGTGTCTACAACATTTAGTTAAGGTGTGAGAGCCAAAATGAACTTTTTATTGCTTTAAACGCGTTTTCAGCACCTGAATGTACACTTCAGGTGAAACTGTCAAAATCTTCAAAATGAGCAAAAGCACAATGAAATTAATGCTGGAATCATCTTCAAGTTGCTAAAATACACTAATGACAGCAAAAAGTTTGAGTCTACAACATTTAGTTAAGGTGTGAGAGCAAAAATTAACTTTGTATTGCTTTAAATGCATTTTCAGCCCGATAGTACACTTCAGGTGAAACTGTCAAAATCTTCAAAATGAGCAAAAGCACAATGAAATTAATGCTGGAATCATCTTCAGGTTGCTAAAATACACTAATGACAGCAAAAAGTTTTAGTCTACAACATTTAGTTAAGGTGTGAGAGCCAAAATGAACTTTGTATTGCTGTAAACGCGTTTTCAGCACCTGATTGTACACTTCAGGTGAAACTGTCAAAATCTTCAAAATGAGCAAAAGCACAATGAAATTAATGCTGGAATCATCTTCAAGTTGCTAAAATACACTAATGACAGCAAAAAGTTTGAGTCTACAACATTTAGTTAAGGTGTGAGAGCCAAAATTAACTTTGTATTGCTTTAAATGCATTTTCAGCCCGATTGGACACTTCAGGTGAAAGTGTCAAAATCTTCAAAATGAGAAAAAGCACAATGAAATTAATGCTGGAATCATCTTCAATATGATAAAATACACTAATGACAGCAAAAAGTTTGAGTCTACAACATTTAGTTAAGGTGTGAGAGCCAAAATTAACTTTGTATTGCTTTAAATGCATTATCAGGCCGATTGTACACTTCAGGTGAAACTGTCAAAATCTTCAAAATGAGCAAATGCACAATGAAATGAATGCTGGAATCCTCTTCAAGTTGCTAAAATACACTAATGACAGCAAAAAGTTTGAGTCTACAACATTTAGTAAAGGTGTGAGAGCCTAAATGAACTTTTCATTGCTTTAAACGCGTTTTCATTCCTTGATTGTACAATTCAGGTGAAACTGTCAAAATCTTCAAAATGAGCAAAAGCACAATGAAATTAATGCTGGAATCATCTTCAAGTTGCTAAAATACACTAATGACAGCAACAAGTTTGAGTCTACAACATTTAGTTAAGGTGTGAGAGCCTAAATGAACTTTGTATTGCTTTAAATGCACTTTCAGCCCGAATGTACACTTCAGGTGAAACTGTCAAAATCTTCAAAATGAGCAAAAGCACAATGAAATTAAGGCTGGAATCATCTTCAAGTTGCTAAAATACACTAATGACAGCAAAAAGTTTGAGTCTACAACATTTAGTTAAGGTGTGAGAGCCTAAATTAACTTTGTATTGCTGTAAACGCGTTTTCAGCACCTGATTGTACACTTCAGGTGAAACTGTCAAAATCTTAAAAATGAGCAAAAGCACAATGAAATTAATGCTGGAATCATCTTCAAGTTGCTAAAATACACTAATGACCGCAACAAGTTTGAGTCTACAACATTTAGTTAAGGTGTGAGATTCTAAATTAACTTTGTATTGCTGTAAACGCGTTTTCAGCCCCTGATTGTACACTTCAGGTGAAACTGTCAAAATCTTCAAAATGAGCAAAAGCACAATGAAATTAATGCTGGAATCATCTTCAAGTTGCTAAAATACACTAATGACAGTAAAAAGTTTGAGTGTACAACATTTAGTTAAGGTGTGAGAGCCAAAATGAACTTTGTATTGCTTTAAATGCACTTTCAGCCCGAATGTACACTTCAGGTGAAACTGTCAAAATCTTCAAAATGAGCAAAAGCACAATGAATCTAAGGCTGGAATCATCTTCAAGTTGCTAAAATACACTAATGACAGCAAAAAGTTTGAGTCTACAACATTTAGTTAAGGTGTGAGAGCCTAAATGAACTTTGTATTGCTGTAAACGCGTTTTCAGCACCTGATTATACACTTCAGGTGAAACTGTCAAAATCTTCAAAATGAGCAAAAGCACAATGAAATTAATGCTGGAATCATCTTCAGGTTGCTAAAATACACTAATGACAGCAAAAAGTTTGAGTCTACAACATTTAGTTAAGGTGTGAGAGCCAAAATTAACTTTGTATTGCTTTAAAATTCATTTTCAGCCCGATTGTACACTTCAGGTGAAACTGTCAAAATCTTCAAAATGAGCAAAAGCACAATGAAATGAACGCTGGAATCATCTTCAAGTTGCTAAAATACACTAATGACAGCAAAAAGTTTGAGTCTACAACATTTAGTTAAGGTGTGAGAGCCTAAATGAACTTTTCATTGCTTTAAACGCGTTTTCAGCCCGATTGTACACTTCAGGTAAAACTGTCAAAATCTTAAAAATGAGCAAAAGCACAATGAAATAAATGCTGGAATCATCTTCAAGTTGCTAAAATACACTAATGACAGCAAAAAGTTTGTGTCTACAACATTTAGTTAAGGTGTGAGAGCCAAAATGAACTTTTTATTGCTTTAAACGCGTTTTCAGCACCTGAATGTACACTTCAGGTGAAACTGTCAAAATCTTCAAAATGAGCAAAAGCACAATGAAATTAATGCTGGAATCATCTTCAAGTTGCTAAAATACACTAATGACAGCAAAAAGTTTGAGTCTACAACATTTAGTTAAGGTGTGAGAGCAAAAATTAACTTTGTATTGCTTTAAATGCATTTTCAGCCCGATAGTACACTTCAGGTGAAACTGTCAAAATCTTCAAAATGAGCAAAAGCACAATGAAATTAATGCTGGAATCATCTTCAGGTTGCTAAAATACACTAATGACAGCAAAAAGTTTGAGTCTACAACATTTAGTTAAGGTGTGAGAGCCAAAATGAACTTTGTATTGCTGTAAACGCGTTTTCAGCACCTGATTGTACACTTCAGGTGAAACTGTCAAAATCTTCAAAATGAGAAAAAGCACAATGAAATTAATGCTGGAATCATCTTCAAGTTGCTAAAATACACTAATGACAGCAAAAAGTTTGAGTCTACAACATTTAGTTAAGGTGTGAGAGCCAAAATTAACTTTGTATTGCTTTAAATGCATTTTCAGCCCGATTGGACACTTCAGGTGAAACTGTGAAAATCTTCAAAATGAGCAAATGCACAATGAAATGAATGCTGGAATCATCTTCAAGTTGCTAAAATACACTAATGACAGCAAAAAGTTTGAGTCTACAACATTTAGTAAAGGTGTGAGAGCCTAAATGAACTTTTCATTGCTTTAAACGCGTTTTCAGCCCTTGATTGTACAATTCAGGTGAAACTGTCAAAATCTTCAAAATGAGCAAAAGCACAATGAAATTAATGCTGGAATCATCTTCAAGTTGCTAAAATACACTAATGACAGCAACAAGTTTGAGTCTACAACATTTAGTTAAGGTGTGAGAGCCTAAATGAACTTTGTATTGCTTTAAATGCACTTTCAGCCCGAATGTACACTTCAGGTGAAACTGTCAAAATCTTCAAAATGAGCAAAAGCACAATGAAATTAAGGCTGGAATCATCTTCAAGTTGCTAAAATACACTAATGACAGCAAAAAGTTTGAGTCTACAACATTTAGTTAAGGTGTGAGAGCCTAAATGAACTTTGTATTGCTGTAAACGCGTTTTCAGCACCTGATTGTACACTTCAGGTGAAACTGTCAAAATCTTCAAAATGAGCAAAAGCACAATGAAATTAATGCTGGAATCATCTTCAGGTTGCTAAAATACACTAATGACAGCAAAAAGTTTGAGTCTACAACATTTAGTTAAGGTGTGAGAGCCAAAATTAACTTTGTATTGCTTTAAAATTCATTTTCAGCCCGATTGTACACTTCAGGTGAAACTGTCAAAATCTTCAAAATGAGCAAAAGCACAATGAAATGAATGCTGGAATCATCTTCAAGTTGCTAAAATACACTAATGACAGCAAAAAGTTTGAGTCTACAACATTTAGTTAAGGTGTGAGAGCCTAAATGAACCTTTCATTGCTTTAAACGCGTTTTCAGCCCGATTGTACACTTCAGGTAAAACTGTCAAAATCTTCAAAATGAGCAAAAGCACAATGAAATTAATGCTGGAATCATCTTCAAGTTGCTAAAATACACTAATGACAGCAAAAAGTTTGTGTCTACAACATTTAGTTAAGGTGTGAGAGCCAAAATGAACTTTTTATTGCTGTAAACGCGTTTTCAGCACCTGAATGTACACTTCAGGTGAAACTGTCAAAATCTTCAAAATGAGCAAAAGCACAATGAAATTAATGCTGGAATCATCTTCAAGTTGCTAAAATACACTAATGACAGCAAAAAGTTTGAGTCTACAACATTTAGTTAAGGTGTGAGAGCAAAAATTAACTTTGTATTGCTTTAAATGCATTTTCAGCCCGATAGTACACTTCAGGTGAAACTGTCAAAATCTTCAAAATGAGCAAAAGCACAATGAAATTAATGCTGGAATCATCTTCAGGTTGCTAAAATACACTAATGACAGCAAAAAGTTTTAGTCTACAACATTTAGTTAAGGTGTGAGAGCCAAAATGAACTTTGTATTGCTGTAAACGCGTTTTCAGCACCTGATTGTACACTTCAGGTGAAACTGTCAAAATCTTCAAAATGAGCAAAAGCACAATGAAATTAATGCTGGAATCATCTTCAAGTTGCTAAAATACACTAATGACAGCAAAAAGTTTGAGTCTACAACATTTAGTTAAGGTGTGAGAGCCAAAATGAACTTTTTATTGCTTTAAACGCGTTTTCAGCAACTGAATGTACACTTCAGGTGAAACTGTCAAAATCTTCAAAATGAGCAAAAGCACAATGAAATTAATGCTGGAATCATCTTCAAGTTGCTAAAATACACTAATGACAGCAAAAAGTTTGAGTCTACAACATTTAGTTAAAGTGTGAGAGCCAAAATGAACTTTGTATTGCTTTAAATGCATTATCAGGCCGATTGTACACTTCAGGTGAAACTGTCAAAATCTTCAAAATGAGCAAATGCACAATGAAATGAATGCTGGAATCATCTTCAAGTTGCTAAAATACACTAATGACAGCAAAAAGTTTGTGTCTACAACATTTAGTAAAGGTGTGAGAGCCTAAATGAACTTTTCATTGCTTTAAACGCGTTTTCAGCCCTTGATTGTACAATTCAGGTGAAACTGTCAAAATCTTCAAAATGAGCAAAAGCACAATGAAATTAAGGCTGGAATCATCTTCAAGTTGCTAAAATACACTAATGACAGCAAAAAGTTTGAGTCTACAACATTTAGTTAAGGTGTGAGAGCCTAAATGAACTTTGTATTGCTGTAAACGCGTTTTCAGCACCTGATTGTACACTTCAGGTGAAACTGTCAAAATCTTAAAAATGAGCAAAAGCACAATGAAATTAATGCTGGAATCATCTTCAAGTTGCTAAAATACACTAATGACAGCAACAAGTTTGAGTCTACAACATTTAGTTAAGGTGTGAGATTCTAAATTAACTTTGTATTGCTGTAAACGCGTTTTCAGCCCCTGATTGTACACTTCAGGTGAAACTGTCAAAATCTTCAAAATGAGAAAAAGCACAATGAAATTAATGCTGGAATCATCTTCAAGTTGCTAAAATACACTAATGACAGCAAAAAGTTTGAGTCTACAACATTTAGTTAAGGTGTGAGAGCCAAAATTAACTTTGTATTGCTTTAAATGCATTTTCAGCCCGATTGGACACTTCAGGTGAAACTGTCAAAATCTTCAAAATGAGCAAATGCACAATGAAATGAATGCTGGAATCATCTTCAAGTTGCTAAAATACACTAATGACAGCAAAAAGTTTGAGTCTACAACATTTAGTAAAGGTGTGAGAGCCTAAATGAACTTTTCATTGCTTTAAACGCGTTTTCAGCCCTTGATTGTACAATTCAGGTGAAACTGTCAAAATCTTCAAAATGAGCAAAAGCACAATGAAATTAATGCTGGAATCATCTTCAAGTTGCTAAAATACACTAATGACAGCAACAAGTTTGAGTCTACAACATTTAGTTAAGGTGTGAGAGCCTAAATGAACTTTGTATTGCTTTAAATGCACTTTCAGCCCGAATGTACACTTCAGGTGAAACTGTCAAAATCTTCAAAATGAGCAAAAGCACAATGAAATTAAGGCTGGAATCATCTTCAAGTTGCTAAAATACACTAATGACAGCAAAAAGTTTGAGTCTACAACATTTAGTTAAGGTGTGAGAGCCTAAATGAACTTTGTATTGCTGTAAACGCGTTTTCAGCACCTGATTGTACACTTCAGGTGAAACTGTCAAAATCTTCAAAATGAGCAAAAGCACAATGAAATTAATGCTGGAATCATCTTCAGGTTGCTAAAATACACTAATGACAGCAAAAAGTTTGAGTCTACAACATTTAGTTAAGGTGTGAGAGCCTAAATGAACTTTGTATTGCTGTAAACGCGTTTTCAGCACCTGATTGTACACTTCAGGTGAAACTGTCAAAATCTTCAAAATGAGCAAAAGCACAATGAAATGAACGCTGGAATCATCTTCAAGTTGCTAAAATACACTAATGACAGCAAAAAGTTTGAGTCTACAACATTTAGTTAAGGTGTGAGAGCCAAAATTAACTTTGTATTGCTTTAAAATTCATTTTCAGCCCGATTGTACACTTCAGGTGAAACTGTCAAAATCTTCAAAATGAGCAAAAGCACAATGAAATGAATGCTGGAATCATCTTCAAGTTGCTAAAATACACTAATGACAGCAAAAAGTTTGAGTCTACAACATTTAGTTAAGGTGTGAGAGCCTAAATGAACTTTTCATTGCTTTAAACGCGTTTTCAGCCCGATTGTACACTTCAGGTAAAACTGTCAAAATCTTAAAAATGAGCAAAAGCACAATGAAATTAATGCTGGAATCATCTTCAAGTTGCTAAAATACACTAATGACAGCAAAAAGTTTGTGTCTACAACATTTAGTTAAGGTGTGAGAGCCAAAATGAACTTTTTATTGCTTTAAACGCGTTTTCAGCACCTGAATGTACACTTCAGGTGAAACTGTCAAAATCTTCAAAATGAGCAAAAGCACAATGAAATTAATGCTGGAATCATCTTCAAGTTGCTAAAATACACTAATGACAGCAAAAAGTTTGAGTCTACAACATTTAGTTAAGGTGTGAGAGCAAAAATTAACTTTGTATTGCTTTAAATGCATTTTCAGCCCGATAGTACACTTCAGGTGAAACTGTCAAAATCTTCAAAATGAGCAAAAGCACAATGAAATTAATGCTGGAATCATCTTCAGGTTGCTAAAATACACTAATGACAGCAAAAAGTTTGAGTCTACAACATTTAGTTAAGGTGTGAGAGCCAAAATGAACTTTGTATTGCTGTAAACGCGTTTTCAGCACCTGATTGTACACTTCAGGTGAAACTGTCAAAATCTTCAAAATGAGCAAAAGCACAATGAAATTAATGCTGGAATCATCTTCAAGTTGCTAAAATACACTAATGACAGCAAAAAGTTTGAGTCTACAACATTTAGTTAAGGTGTGAGAGCCAAAATTAACTTTGTATTGCTTTAAATGCATTTTCAGCCCGATTGGACACTTCAGGTGAAAGTGTCAAAATCTTCAAAATGAGAAAAAGCACAATGAAATTAATGCTGGAATCATCTTCAATATGATAAAATACACTAATGACAGCAAAAAGTTTGAGTCTACAACATTTAGTTAAGGTGTGAGAGCCAAAATGAACTTTGTATTGCTTTAAATGCATTATCAGGCCGATTGTACACTTCAGGTGAAACTGTCAAAATCTTCAAAATGAGCAAATGCACAATGAAATGAATGCTGGAATCATCTTCAAGTTGCTAAAATACACTAATGACAGCAAAAAGTTTGAGTCTACAACATTTAGTAAAGGTGTGAGAGCCTAAATGAACTTTTCATTGCTTTAAACGCGTTTTCAGCCCTTGATTGTACAATTCAGGTGAAACTGTCAAAATCTTCAAAATGAGCAAAAGCACAATGAAATTAATGCTGGAATCATCTTCAAGTTGCTAAAATACACTAATGACAGCAACAAGTTTGAGTCTACAACATTTAGTTAAGGTGTGAGAGCCTAAATTAACTTTGTATTGCTTTAAAATTCATTTTCAGCCCGATTGTACACTTCAGGTGAAACTGTCAAAATCTTCAAAATGAGCAAAAGCACAATGAAATGAATGCTGGAATCATCTTCAAGTTGCTAAAATACACTAATGACAGCAAAAAGTTTGAGTCTACAACATTTAGTTAAGGTGAGAGAGCCTAAATGAACCTTTCATTGCTTTAAACGCGTTTTCAGCCCGATTGTACACTTCAGGTAAAACTGTCAAAATCTTCAAAATGAGCAAAAGCACAATGAAATTAATGCTGGAATCATCTTCAAGTTGCTAAAATACACTAATGACAGCAAAAAGTTTGTGTCTACAACATTTAGTTAAGGTGTGAGAGCCAAAATGAACTTTTTATTGCTGTAAACGCGTTTTCAGCACCTGAATGTACACTTCAGGTGAAACTGTCAAAATCTTCAAAATGAGCAAAAGCACAATGAAATTAATGCTGGAATCATCTTCAAGTTGCTAAAATACACTAATGACAGCAAAAAGTTTGAGTCTACAACATTTAGTTAAGGTGTGAGAGCAAAAATTAACTTTTTATTGCTTTAAATGCATTTTCAGCCCGATAGTACACTTCAGGTGAAACTGTCAAAATCTTCAAAATGAGCAAAAGCACAATGAAATTAATGCTGGAATCATCTTCAGGTTGCTAAAATACACTAATGACAGCAAAAAGTTTTAGTCTATAACATTTAGTTAAGGTGTGAGAGCCAAAATGAACTTTGTATTGCTGTAAACGCGTTTTCAGCACCTGATTGTACACTTCAGGTGAAACTGTCAAAATCTTCAAAATGAGCAAAAGCACAATGAAATTAATGCTGGAATCATCTTCAAGTTGCTAAAATACACTAATGACAGCAAAAAGTTTGAGTCTACAACATTTAGTTAAGGTGTGAGAGCCAAAATTAACTTTGTATTGCTTTAAAATTCATTTTCAGCCCGATTGTACACTTCAGGTGAAACTGTCAAAATCTTCAAAATGAGCAAAAGCACAATGAAATTAATGCTGGAATCATCTTCAAGTTGCTAAAATACAGTAAAGACAGCAACAAGTTTGAGTCTACAACATTTAGTTAAGGTGTGAGAGCCTAAATGAACTTTGTATTGCTTTAAATGCATTTTCAGCCCGATTGTACACTTCAGGTAAAACTGTCAAAATCTTCAAAATGAGCAAAAGCACAATGAAATTAATGCTGGAATAATCTTCAAGTTGCTAAAATACACTAATGACAGCAAAAAGTTTGTGTCTACAACATTTAGTTAAGGTGTGAGAGCCAAAATGAACTTTTTATTGCTGTAAACGCGTTTTCAGCACCTGAATGTACACTTCAGGTGAAACTGTCAAAATCTTCAAAATGAGCAAAAGCACAATGAAATTAATGCTGGAATCATCTTCAAGTTGCTAAAATACACTAATGACAGCAAAAGGTTTGAGTCTACAACATTTAGTTAAGGTGTGAGAGCCAAAATTAACTTTGTATTGCTTTAAAATTCATTTTCAGCCCGATTGTACACTTCAGGTGAAACTGTCAAAATCTTCAAAATGAGCAAAAGCACAATGAAATTAATGCTGGAATCATCTTCAAGTTGCTAAAATACAGTAAAGACAGCAACAAGTTTGAGTCTACAACATTTAGTTAAGGTGTGAGAGCCTAAATGAACTTTGTATTGCTTTAAATGCATTTTCAGCCCGATTGTACACTTCAGGTAAAACTGTCAAAATCTTCAAAATGAGCAAAAGCACAATGAAATTAATGCTGGAATAATCTTCAAGTTGCTAAAATACACTAATGACAGCAAAAAGTTTGTGTCTACAACATTTAGTTAAGGTGTGAGAGCCAAAATGAACTTTTTATTGCTGTAAACGCGTTTTCAGCACCTGAATGTACACTTCAGGTGAAACTGTCAAAATCTTCAAAATGAGCAAAAGCACAATGAAATTAATGCTGGAATCATCTTCAAGTTGCTAAAATACACTAATGACAGCAAAAGGTTTGAGTCTACAACATTTAGTTAAGGTGTGAGAGCAAAAATTAACTTTGTATTGCTTTAAATTCATTTTCAGCCCGATAGTACACTTCAGGTGAAACTGTCAAAATCTTCAAAATGAGCAAAAGCACAATGAAATTAATGCTGGAATCATCTTCAAGTTGCTAAAATACACTAATGACAGCAAAAAGTTTGAGTCTACAACATTTAGTTAAGGTGTGAGAGCCAAAATTAACTTTGTATTGCTTTAAAATTCATTTTCAGCCCGATTGTACACTTCAGGTGAAACTGTCAAAATCTTCAAAATGAGCAAAAGCACAATGAAATGAATGCTGGAATCATCTTCAAGTTGCTAAAATACACTAATGACAGCAAAAAGTTTGAGTCTACAACATTTAGTTAAGGTGTGAGAGCCTAAATGAACTTTCCATTGCTTTAAACGCGTTTTCAGCCCTTGATTGTACAATTCAGGTGAAACTGTCAAAATCTTCAAAATGAGCAAAAGCACAATGAAATTAATGCTGGAATCATCTTCAAGTTGCTAAAATACACTAATAACAGCAACAAGTTTGAGTCTACAACATTTAGTTAAGGTGTGAGAGCCAAAATGAACTTTGTATTGCTGTAAACGCGTTTTCAGCACCTGATTGTACACTTCAGGTGAAACTGTCAAAATCTTCAAAATGAGCAAAAGCACAATGAAATGAATGCTGGAATCATCTTCAAGTTGCTAAAATACACTAATGACAGCAAAAAGTTTGAGTCTACAACATTTAGTTAAGGTGTGAGAGCCTAAATGAACTTTTCATTGCTTTAAACGCGTTTTCAGCCCTTGATTGTACAATTCAGGTGAAACTGTCAAAATCTTCAAAATGAGCAAAAGCACAATGAAATTAATGCTGGAATCATCTTCAAGTTGCTAAAATACACTAATGACAGCAACAAGTTTGAGTCTACAACATTTAGTTAAGGTGTGAGATTCTAAATTAACTTTGTATTGCTGTAAACGCGTTTTCAGCCCCTGATTGTACACTTCAGGTGAAACTGTCAAAATCTTCAAAATGAGCAAAAGCACAATGAAATTAAGGCTGGAATCATCTTCAAGTTGCTAAAATACACTAATGACAGCAAAAAGTTTGAGTCTACAACATTTAGTTAAGGTGTGAGAGCCTAAATGAACTTTGTATTGCTGTAAACGCGTTTTCAGCACCTGATTATACACTTCAGGTGAAACTGTCAAAATCTTCAAAATGAGCAAAAGCACAATGAAATTAATGCTGGAATCATCTTCAGGTTGCTAAAATACACTAATGACAGCAAAAAGTTTGAGTCTACAACATTTAGTTAAGGTGTGAGAGCCAAAATTAACTTTGTATTGCTTTAAAATTCATTTTCAGCCCGATTGTACACTTCAGGTGAAAATGTCAAAATCTTCAAAATGAGCAAAAGCACAATGAAATTAATGCTGGAATCATCTTCAGGTTGCTAAAATACACTAATGACAGCAAAAAGTTTGAGTCTACAACATTTAGTTAAGGTGTGAGAGCCTAAATGAACTTTTCATTGCTTTAAACGCGTTTTCAGCCCGATTGTACACTTCAGGTAAAACTGTCAAAATCTTAAAAATGAGCAAAAGCACAATGAAATTAATGCTGGAATCATCTTCAAGTTGCTAAAATACACTAATGACAGCAAAAAGTTTGTGTCTACAACATTTAGTTAAGGTGTGAGAGCCAAAATGAACTTTTTATTGCTTTAAACGCGTTTTCAGCACCTGAATGTACACTTCAGGTGAAACTGTCAAAATCTTCAAAATGAGCAAAAGCACAATGAAATTAATGCTGGAATCATCTTCAAGTTGCTAAAATACACTAATGACAGCAAAAAGTTTGAGTCTACAACATTTAGTTAAGGTGTGAGAGCAAAAATTAACTTTGTATTGCTTTAAATGCATTTTCAGCCCGATAGTACACTTCAGGTGAAACTGTCAAAATCTTCAAAATGAGCAAAAGCACAATGAAATTAATGCTGGAATCATCTTCAGGTTGCTAAAATACACTAATGACAGCAAAAAGTTTGAGTCTACAACATTTAGTTAAGGTGTGAGAGCCAAAATGAACTTTGTATTGCTGTAAACGCGTTTTCAGCACCTGATTGTACACTTCAGGTGAAACTGTCAAAATCTTCAAAATGAGCAAAAGCACAATGAAATTAATGCTGGAATCATCTTCAAGTTGCTAAAATACACTAATGACAGCAAAAAGTTTGAGTCTACAACATTTAGTTAAGGTGTGAGAGCCAAAATGAACTTTGTATTGCTTTAAATTCATTTTCAGCCCGATTGGACACTTCAGGTGAAAGTGTCAAAATCTTCAAAATGAGAAAAAGCACAATGAAATTAATGCTGGAATCATCTTCAATATGATAAAATACACTAATGACAGCAAAAAGTTTGAGTCTACAACATTTAGTTAAGGTGTGAGAGCCAAAATGAACTTTGTATTGCTTTAAATGCATTATCAGGCCGATTGTACACTTCAGGTGAAACTGTCAAAATCTTCAAAATGAGCAAATGCACAATGAAATGAATGCTGGAATCATCTTCAAGTTGCTAAAATACACTAATGACAGCAAAAAGTTTGAGTCTACAACATTTAGTAAAGGTGTGAGAGCCTAAATGAACTTTTCATTGCTTTAAACGCGTTTTCAGCCCTTGATTATACTATTCAGGTGAAACTGTCAAAATCTTAAAAATGAGCAAAAGCACAATGAAATAAATGCTGGAATCATCTTCAAGTTGCTAAAATACACTAATGACAGCAAAAAGTTTGTGTCTACAACATTTAGTTAAGGTGTGAGAGCCAAAATGAACTTTTTATTGCTTTAAACGCGTTTTCAGCACCTGAATGTACACTTCAGGTGAAACTGTCAAAATCTTCAAAATGAGCAAAAGCACAATGAAATTAATGCTGGAATCATCTTCAAGTTGCTAAAATACACTAATGACAGCAAAAAGTTTGAGTCTACAACATTTAGTTAAGGTGTGAGAGCAAAAATTAACTTTGTATTGCTTTAAATGCATTTTCAGCCCGATAGTACACTTCAGGTGAAACTGTCAAAATCTTCAAAATGAGCAAAAGCACAATGAAATTAATGCTGGAATCATCTTCAGGTTGCTAAAATACACTAATGACAGCAAAAAGTTTGAGTCTACAACATTTAGTTAAGGTGTGAGAGCCAAAATGAACTTTGTATTGCTGTAAACGCGTTTTCAGCACCTGATTGTACACTTCAGGTGAAACTGTCAAAATCTTAAAAATGAGCAAAAGCACAATGAAATAAATGCTGGAATCATCTTCAAGTTGCTAAAATACACTAATGACAGCAAAAAGTTTGTGTCTACAACATTTAGTTAAGGTGTGAGAGCCAAAATGAACTTTTTATTGCTTTAAACGCGTTTTCAGCACCTGAATGTACACTTCAGGTGAAACTGTCAAAATCTTCAAAATGAGCAAAAGCACAATGAAATTAATGCTGGAATCATCTTCAAGTTGCTAAAATACACTAATGACAGCAAAAAGTTTGAGTCTACAACATTTAGTTAAGGTGTGAGAGCAAAAATTAACTTTGTATTGCTTTAAATGCATTTTCAGCCCGATAGTACACTTCAGGTGAAACTGTCAAAATCTTCAAAATGAGCAAAAGCACAATGAAATTAATGCTGGAATCATCTTCAGGTTGCTAAAATACACTAATGACAGCAAAAAGTTTTAGTCTACAACATTTAGTTAAGGTGTGAGAGCCAAAATGAACTTTGTATTGCTGTAAACGCGTTTTCAGCACCTGATTATACACTTCAGGTAAAACTGTCAAAATCTTCAAAATGAGCAAAAGCACAATGAAATTAATGCTGGAATCATCTTCAGGTTGCTAAAATACACTAATGACAGCAAAAAGTTTGAGTCTACAACATTTAGTTAAGGTGTGAGAGCCTAAATGAACTTTTCATTGCTTTAAACGCGTTTTCAGCCCTTGATTGTACAATTCAGGTGAAACTGTCAAAATCTTCAAAATGAGCAAAAGCACAATGAAATTAATGCTGGAATCATCTTCAAGTTGCTAAAATACACTAATGACAGCAACAAGTTTGAGTCTACAACATTTAGTTAAGGTGTGAGATTCTAAATTAACTTTGTATTGCTGTAAACGCGTTTTCAGCCCCTGATTGTACACTTCAGGTGAAACTGTCAAAATCTTCAAAATGAGCAAAAGCACAATGAAATTAATGCTGGAATCATCTTCAAGTTGCTAAAATACACTAATGACAGTAAAAAGTTTGAGTGTACAACATTTAGTTAAGGTGTGAGAGCCAAAATGAACTTTGTATTGCTTTAAATGCACTTTCAGCCCGAATGTACACTTCAGGTGAAACTGTCAAAATCTTCAAAATGAGCAAAAGCACAATGAATCTAAGGCTGGAATCATCTTCAAGTTGCTAAAATACACTAATGACAGCAAAAAGTTTGAGTCTACAACATTTAGTTAAGGTGTGAGAGCCTAAATGAACTTTGTATTGCTGTAAACGCGTTTTCAGCACCTGATTATACACTTCAGGTGAAACTGTCAAAATCTTCAAAATGAGCAAAAGCACAATGAAATTAATGCTGGAATCATCTTCAGGTTGCTAAAATACACTAATGACAGCAAAAAGTTTGAGTCTACAACATTTAGTTAAGGTGTGAGAGCCAAAATTAACTTTGTATTGCTTTAAAATTCATTTTCAGCCCGATTGTACACTTCAGGTGAAACTGTCAAAATCTTCAAAATGAGCAAAAGCACAATGAAATGAACGCTGGAATCATCTTCAAGTTGCTAAAATACACTAATGACAGCAAAAAGTTTGAGTCTACAACATTTAGTTAAGGTGTGAGAGCCTAAATGAACTTTTCATTGCTTTAAACGCGTTTTCAGCCCGATTGAACACTTCAGGTAAAACTGTCAAAATCTTAAAAATGAGCAAAAGCACAATGAAATAAATGCTGGAATCATCTTCAAGTTGCTAAAATACACTAATGACAGCAAAAAGTTTGTGTCTACAACATTTAGTTAAGGTGTGAGAGCCAAAATGAACTTTTTATTGCTTTAAACGCGTTTTCAGCACCTGAATGTACACTTCAGGTGAAACTGTCAAAATCTTCAAAATGAGCAAAAGCACAATGAAATTAATGCTGTAATCATCTTCAAGTTGCTAAAATACACTAATGACAGCAAAAAGTTTGAGTCTACAACATTTAGTTAAGGTGTGAGAGCAAAAATTAACTTTGTATTGCTTTAAATGCATTTTCAGCCCGATAGTACACTTCAGGTGAAACTGTCAAAATCTTCAAAATGAGCAAAAGCACAATGAAATAAATGCAGGAATCATCTTCAGGTTGCTAAAATACACTAATGACAGCAAAAAGTTTTAGTCTCCAACATTTAGTTAAGGTGTGAGAGCCAAAATGAACTTTGTATTGCTGTAAACGCGTTTTCAGCACCTGATTGTACACTTCAGGTGAAACTGTCAAAATCTTCAAAATGAGCAAAAGCACAATGAAATTAATGCTGGAATCATCTTCAAGTTGCTAAAATACACTAATGACAGCAAAAAGTTTGAGTCTACAACATTTAGTTAAGGTGTGAGAGCCAAAATTAACTTTGTATTGCTTTAAATGCATTTTCAGCCCGATTGGACACTTCAGGTGAAAGTGTCAAAATGTTCAAAATGAGAAAAAGCACAATGAAATTAATGCTGGAATCATCTTCAATATGCTAAAATACACTAATGACAGCAAAAAGTTTGAGTCTACAACATTTAGTTAAGGTGTGAGAGCCAAAATGAACTTTGTATTGCTTTAAATGCATTATCAGGCCGATTGTACACTTCAGGTGAAACTGTCAAAATCTTCAAAATGAGCAAAAGCACAATGAAATGAATGCTGGAATCATCTTCAAGTTGCTAAAATACACTAATGACAGCAAAAAGTTTGAGTCTACAACATTTAGTTAAGGTGTGAAAGCCTAAATGTACTTTGTATTGCTGTAAACGCGTTTTCAGCACCTGATTGTACACTTCAGGTGAAACTGTCAAAATCTTCAAAATGAGCAAAAGCACAATAAAATGAATGCTGGAATCATCTTCAAGTTGCTAAAATACACTAATGACAGCAAAAAGTTTGAGTCTAAAACATTTAGTTAAGGTGTGAGAGCCAAAATTAACTTTGTATTGCTTTAAATGCACTTTCAGCCCGAATGTACACTTCAGGTGAAACTGTCAAAATCTTCAAAATGAGCAAAAGCACAATGAAATGAATGCTGGAATCATCTTCAAGTTGCTAAAATACACTAATGACAGCAAAAAGTTTGAGTCTACAACATTTAGTTAAGGTGTGAGAGCCTAAATGAACTTTGTATTGCTGTAAACGCGTTTTCAGCACCTGATTATACACTTCAGGTGAAACTGTCAAAATCTTCAAAATGAGCAAAAGCACAATGAAATTAATGCTGGAATCATCTTCAGGTTGCTAAAATACACTAATGACAGCAAAAAGTTTGAGTCTATAACATTTAGTTAAGGTGTGAGAGCCAAAATTAACTTTGTATTGCTTTAAAATTCATTTTCAGCCCGATTGTACACTTCAGGTGAAACTGTCAAAATCTTCAAAATGAGCAAAAGCACAATGAAATGAACGCTGGAATCATCTTCAAGTTGCTAAAATACACTAATGACAGCAAAAAGTTTGAGTCTACAACATTTAGTTAAGGTGTGAGAGCCTAAATGAACTTTTCATTGCTTTAAACGCGTTTTCAGCCCGATTGTACACTTCAGGTAAAACTGTCAAAATCTTCAAAATGAGCAAAAGCACAATGAAATAAATGCTGGAATCATCTTCAAGTTGCTAAAATACACTAATGACAGCAAAAAGTTTGTGTCTACAACATTTAGTTAAGGTGTGAGAGCCAAAATGAACTTTTTATTGCTGTAAACGCGTTTTCAGCACCTGAATGTACACTTCAGGTGAAACTGTCAAAATCTTCAAAATGAGCAAAAGCACAATGAAATTAATGCTGGAATCATCTTCAAGTTGCTAAAATACACTAATGACAGCAAAAAGTTTGAGTCTACAACATTTAGTTAAGGTGTGAGAGCAAAAATTAACTTTGTATTGCTTTAAATGCATTTTCAGCCCGATAGTACACTTCAGGTGAAACTGTCAAAATCTTCAAAATGAGCAAAAGCACAATGAAATTAATGCTGGAATCATCTTCAGGTTGCTAAAATACACTAATGACAGCAAAAAGTTTTAGTCTACAACATTTAGTTAAGGTGTGAGAGCCAAAATGAACTTTGTATTGCTGTAAACGCGTTTTCAGCACCTGATTGTACACTTCAGGTAAAACTGTCAAAATCTTCAAAATGAGCAAAAGCACAATGAAATTAATGCTGGAATCATCTTCAAGTTGCTAAAATACACTAATGACAGCAAAAAGTTTGAGTCTACAATATTTAGTTAAGGTGTGAGAGCCAAAATGAACTTTGTATTGCTTTAAAATTCATTTTCAGCCCGATTGTACACTTCAGGTGAAACTGTCAAAATCTTCAAAATGAGCAAAAGCACAATGAAATTAATGTTGGAATCATCTTCAAGTTGCTAAAATACACTAATGACTGCAAAAAGTTTGAGTCTACAACATTTAGTTGAGGTGTGAGAGCCTAAATGAACTTTGTATTGCTGTAAACGCGTTTTCAGCACCTGATTGTACACTTCAGGTGAAACTGTCAAAATCTTCAAAATGAGCAAAAGCACAATGAAATTAATGCTGGAATCATCTTCAAGTTGCTAAAATACACTAATGACAGCAAAAAGTTTGAGTCTACAACATTTAGTTAAGGTGTGAGAGCCAAAATGAACTTTGTATTGCTTTAAATGCATTATCAGGCCGATTGTACACTTCAGGTGAAACTGTCAAAATCTTCAAAATGAGCAAATGCACAATGAAATGAATGCTGGAATCATCTTCAAGTTGCTAAAATACACTAATGACAGCAAAAAGTTTGAGTCTACAACATTTAGTAAAGGTGTGAGAGCCTAAATGAACTTTTCATTGCTTTAAACGCGTTTTCAGCCCTTGATTGTACAATTCAGGTGAAACTGTCAAAATCTTCAAAATGAGCAAAAGCACAATGAAATTAATGCTGGAATCATCTTCAAGTTGCTAAAATACACTAATGACAGCAACAAGTTTGATTCTACAATATTTAGTTAAGGTGTGAGAGCCTAAATGAACTTTGTATTGCTTTAAATGCACTTTCAGCCCGAATGTACACTTCAGGTGAAACTGTCAAATTCTTCAAAATGAGCAAAAGCACAATGAAATTAATGCTGGAATCATCTTCAAGTTGCTAAAATACACTAATGACAGCAAAAAGTTTGTGTCTACAACATTTAGTTAAGGTGTGAGAGCCAAAATGAACTTTTTATTGCTGTAAACGCGTTTTCAGCACCTGAATGTACACTTCAGGTGAAACTGTCAAAATCTTCAAAATGAGCAAAAGCACAATGAAATTAATGCTTGAATCATCTTCAAGTTGCTAAAATACACTAATGACAGCAAAACGTTTGAGTCTACAACATTTAGTTAAGGTGTGAGAGCAAAAATTAACTTTGTATTGCTTTAAATGCATTTTCAGCCCGATAGTACACTTCAGGTGAAACTGTCAAAATCTTCAAAATGAGCAAAAGCACAATGAAATTAATGCTGGAATCATCTTCAGGTTGCTAAAATACACTAATGACAGCAATAAGTTTTATTCTACAACATTTAGTTAAGGTGTGAGAGCCAAAATGAACTTTGTATTGCTGTAAACGCGTTTTCAGCACCTGATTGTACACTTCAGGTGAAACTGTCAAAATCTTCAAAATGAGCAAAAGCACAATGAAATTAATGTTGGAATCATCTTCAAGTTGCTAAAATACACTAATGACAGCAAAAAGTTTGAGTCTACAACATTTAGTTGAGGTGTGAGAGCCTAAATGAACTTTGTATTGCTTTAAATGCATTTTCAGCCCGATTGTACACTTCAGGTAAAACTGTCAAAATCTTCAAAATGAGCAAAAGCACAATGAAATTAATGCTGGAAACATCTTCAAGTTGCTAAAATACACTAATGACAGCAAAAAGTTTGAGTCTACAACATTTAGTTAAGGTGTGAGAGCCTAAATGAACTTTTCATTGCTTTAAACGCGTTTTCAGCCCTTGATTGTACAATTCAGGTGAAACTGTCAAAATCTTCAAAATGAGCAAAAGCACAATGAAATTAATGCTGGAATCATCTTCAAGTTGCTAAAATACACTAATGACAGCAACAAGTTTGAGTCTACAACATTTAGTTAAGGTGTGAGATTCTAAATTAACTTTGTATTGCTGTAAACGCGTTTTCAGCCCCTGATTGTACACTTCAGGTGAAACTGTCAAAATCTTCAAAATGAGCAAAAGCACAATGAAATTAATGCTGGAATCATCTTCAAGTTGCTAAAATACACTAATGACAGTAAAAAGTTTGAGTGTACAACATTTAGTTAAGGTGTGAGAGCCAAAATGAACTTTGTATTGCTTTAAATGCACTTTCAGCCCGAATGTACACTTCAGGTGAAACTGTCAAAATCTTCAAAATGAGCAAAAGCACAATGAATCTAAGGCTGGAATCATCTTCAAGTTGCTAAAATACACTAATGACAGCAAAAATTTTGAGTCTACAACATTTAGTTAAGGTGTGAGAGCCTAAATGAACTTTGTATTGCTGTAAACGCGTTTTCAGCACCTGATTATACACTTCAGGTGAAACTGTCAAAATCTTCAAAATGAGCAAAAGCACAATGAAATTAATGCTGGAATCATCTTCAGGTTGCTAAAATACACTAATGACAGCAAAAAGTTTGAGTCTACAACATTTAGTTAAGGTGTGAGAGCCAAAATTAACTTTGTATTGCTTTAAAATTCATTTTCAGCCCGATTGTACACTTCAGGTGAAACTGTCAAAATCTTCAAAATGAGCAAAAGCACAATGAAATGAACGCTGGAATCATCTTCAAGTTGCTAAAATACACTAATGACAGCAAAAAGTTTGAGTCTACAACATTTAGTTAAGGTGTGAGAGCCAAAAGTAACTTTGTATTGCTTTAAATGCATTTTCAGCCCGATTGGACACTTCAGGTGAAAGTGTCAAAATCTTCAAAATGAGAAAAAGCACAATGAAATTAATGCTGGAATCATCTTCAATATGATAAAATACACTAATGACAGCAAAAAGTTTGAGTCTACAACATTTAGTTAAGGTGTGAGAGCCAAAATGAACTTTGTATTGCTTTAAATGCATTATCAGGCCGATTGTACACTTCAGGTGAAACTGTCAAAATCTTCAAAATGAGCAAATGCACAATGAAATGAATGCTGGAATCATCTTCAAGTTGCTAAAATACACTAATGACAGCAAAAAGTTTGTGTCTACAACATTTAGTTAAGGTGTGAGAGCCAAAATTAACTTTTTATTGCTGTAAACGCGTTTTCAGCACCTGAATGTACACTTCAGGTGAAACTGTCAAAATCTTCAAAATGAGCAAAAGCACAATGAAATTAATGCTGGAATCATCTTCAAGTTGCTAAAATACACTAATGACAGCAAAAAGTTTGAGTCTACAACATTTAGTTAAGGTGTGAGAGCAAAAATTAACTTTGTATTGCTTTAAATGCATTTTCAGCCCGATAGTACACTTCAGGTGAAACTGTCAAAATCTTCAAAATGAGCAAAAGCACAATGAAATTAATGCTGGAATCATCTTCAGGTTGCTAAAATACACTAATGACAGCAAAAAGTTTTAGTCTACAACATTTAGTTAAGGTGTGAGAGCCAAAATGAACTTTGTATTGCTGTAAACGCGTTTTCAGCACCTGATTGTACACTTCAGGTGAAACTGTCAAAATCTTCAAAATGAGCAAAAGCACAATGAAATTAATGCTGGAATCATCTTCAAGTTGCTAAAATACACTAATGACAGCAAAAAGTTTGAGTCTACAACATTTAGTTAAGGTGTGAGAGCCAAAATTAACTTTGTATTGCTTTAAAATTCATTTTCAGCCCGATTGTACACTTCAGGTGAAACTGTCAAAATCTTCAAAATGAGCAAAAGCACAATGAAATTAATGCTGGAATCATCTTCAAGTTGCTAAAATACACTAATGACAGCAACAAGTTTGAGTCTACAACATTTAGTTAAGGTGTGAGAGCCTAAATGAACTTTGTATTGCTTTAAATGCATTTTCAGCCCGATTGTACACTTCAGGTAAAACTGTCAAAATCTTCAAAATGAGCAAAAGCACAATGAAATTAATGCTGGAATAATCTTCAAGTTGCTAAAATACACTAATGACAGCAAAAAGTTTGTGTCTACAACATTTAGTTAAGGTGTGAGAGCCAAAATGAACTTTTTATTGCTGTAAACGCGTTTTCAGCACCTGAATGTACACTTCAGGTGAAACTGTCAAAATCTTCAAAATGAGCAAAAGCACAATGAAATTAATGCTGGAATCATCTTCAAGTTGCTAAAATACACTAATGACAGCAAAAGGTTTGAGTCTACAACATTTAGTTAAGGTGTGTGAGCAAAAATTAACTTTGTATTGCTTTAAATTCATTTTCAGCCCGATAGTACACTTCAGGTGAAACTGTCAAAATCTTCAAAATGAGCAAAAGCACAATGAAATTAATGCTGGAATCATCTTCAGGTTGCTAAAATACACTAATGACAGCAAAAAGTTTTAGTCTACAACATTTAGTTAAGGTGTGAGAGCCAAAATGAACTTTGTATTGCTGTAAACGCGTTTTCAGCACCTGATTGTACACTTCAGGTGAAAATGTCAAAATCTTCAAAATGAGCAAAAGCACAATGAAATTAATGCTGGAATCATCTTCAAGTTGCTAAAATACACTAATGACAGCAAAAAGTTTGAGTCTACAACATTTAGTTAAGGTGTGAGAGCCAAAATTAACTTTGTATTGCTTTAAAATTCATTTTCAGCCCGATTGTACACTTCAGGTGAAACTGTCAAAATCTTCAAAATGAGCAAAAGCACAATGAAATTAATGCTGGAATCATCTTCAAGTTGCTAAAATACACTAATGACAGTAAAACGTTTGAGTGTACAACATTTAGTTAAGGTGTGAGAGCCTAAATGAACTTTCCATTGCTTTAAACGCGTTTTCAGCCCTTGATTGTACAATTCAGGTGAAACTGTCAAAATCTTCAAAATGAGCAAAAGCACAATGAAATTAATGCTGGAATCATCTTCAAGTTGCTAAAATACACTAATGACAGCAACAAGTTTGAGTCTACAACATTTAGTTAAGGTGTGAGAGCCAAAATGAACTTTGTATTGCTGTAAACGCGTTTTCAGCACCTGATTGTACACTTCAGGTGAAACTGTCAAAATCTTCAAAATGAGCAAAAGCACAATGAAATGAATGCTGGAATCATCTTCAAGTTGCTAAAATACACTAATGACAGCAAAAAGTTTGAGTCTACAACATTTAGTTAAGGTGTGAGAGCCTAAATGAACTTTTCATTGCTTTAAACGCGTTTTCAGCCCTTGATTGTACAATTCAGGTGAAACTGTCAAAATCTTCAAAATGAGCAAAAGCACAATGAAATTAATGCTGGAATCATCTTCAAGTTGCTAAAATACACTAATGACAGCAACAAGTTTGAGTCTACAACATTTAGTTAAGGTGTGAGATTCTAAATTAACTTTGTATTGCTGTAAACGCGTTTTCAGCCCCTGATTGTACACTTCAGGTGAAACTGTCAAAATCTTCAAAATGAGCAAAAGCACAATGAAATTAATGCTGGAATCATCTTCAAGTTGCTAAAATACACTAATGACAGTAAAAAGTTTGAGTGTACAACATTTAGTTAAGGTGTGAGAGCCAAAATGAACTTTGTATTGCTTTAAATGCACTTTCAGCCCGAATGTACACTTCAGGTGAAACTGTCAAAATCTTCAAAATGAGCAAAAGCACAATGAATCTAAGGCTGGAATCATCTTCAAGTTGCTAAAATACACTAATGACAGCAAAAAGTTTGAGTCTACAACATTTAGTTAAGGTGTGAGAGCCTAAATGAACTTTGTATTGCTGTAAACGCATTTTCAGCACCTGATTATACACTTCAGGTGAAACTGTCAAAATCTTCAAAATGAGCAAAAGCACAATGAAATTAATGCTGGAATCATCTTCAGGTTGCTAAAATACACTAATGACAGCAAAAAGTTTGAGTCTACAACATTTAGTTAAGGTGTGAGAGCCAAAATTAACTTTGTATTGCTTTAAAATTCATTTTCAGCCCGATTGTACACTTCAGGTGAAACTGTCAAAATCTTCAAAATGAGCAAAAGCACAATGAAATTAATGCAGGAATCATCTTCAGGTTGCTAAAATACACTAATGACAGCAAAAAGTTTTAGTCTCCAACATTTAGTTAAGGTGTGAGAGCCAAAATGAACTTTGTATTGCTGTAAACGCGTTTTCAGCACCTGATTGTACACTTCAGGTGAAACTGTCAAAATCTTCAAAATGAGCAAAAGCACAATGAAATTAATGCTGGAATCATCTTCAAGTTGCTAAAATACACTAATGACAGCAAAAAGTTTGAGTCTACAACATTTAGTTAAGGTGTGAGAGCCAAAATTAACTTTGTATTGCTTTAAATGCATTTTCAGCCCGATTGGACACTTCAGGTGAAAGTGTCAAAATGTTCAAAATGAGAAAAAGCACAATGAAATTAATGCTGGAATCATCTTCAATATGCTAAAATACACTAATGACAGCAAAAAGTTTGAGTCTACAACATTTAGTTAAGGTGTGAGAGCCAAAATGAACTTTGTATTGCTTTAAATGCATTATCAGGCCGATTGTACACTTCAGGTGAAACTGTCAAAATCTTCAAAATGAGCAAAAGCACAATGAAATGAATGCTGGAATCATCTTCAAGTTGCTAAAATACACTAATGACAGCAAAAAGTTTGAGTCTACAACATTTAGTTAAGGTGTGAAAGCCTAAATGTACTTTGTATTGCTGTAAACGCGTTTTCAGCACCTGATTGTACACTTCAGGTGAAACTGTCAAAATCTTCAAAATGAGCAAAAGCACAATAAAATGAATGCTGGAATCATCTTCAAGTTGCTAAAATACACTAATGACAGCAAAAAGTTTGAGTCTAAAACATTTAGTTAAGGTGTGAGAGCCAAAATTAACTTTGTATTGCTTTAAATGCACTTTCAGCCCGAATGTACACTTCAGGTGAAACTGTCAAAATCTTCAAAATGAGCAAAAGCACAATGAAATGAATGCTGGAATCATCTTCAAGTTGCTAAAATACACTAATGACAGCAAAAAGTTTGAGTCTACAACATTTAGTTAAGGTGTGAGAGCCTAAATGAACTTTGTATTGCTGTAAACGCGTTTTCAGCACCTGATTATACACTTCAGGTGAAACTGTCAAAATCTTCAAAATGAGCAAAAGCACAATGAAATTAATGCTGGAATCATCTTCAGGTTGCTAAAATACACTAATGACAGCAAAAAGTTTGAGTCTATAACATTTAGTTAAGGTGTGAGAGCCAAAATTAACTTTGTATTGCTTTAAAATTCATTTTCAGCCCGATTGTACACTTCAGGTGAAACTGTCAAAATCTTCAAAATGAGCAAAAGCACAATGAAATGAACGCTGGAATCATCTTCAAGTTGCTAAAATACACTAATGACAGCAAAAAGTTTGAGTCTACAACATTTAGTTAAGGTGTGAGAGCCTAAATGAACTTTTCATTGCTTTAAACGCGTTTTCAGCCCGATTGTACACTTCAGGTAAAACTGTCAAAATCTTCAAAATGAGCAAAAGCACAATGAAATAAATGCTGGAATCATCTTCAAGTTGCTAAAATACACTAATGACAGCAAAAAGTTTGTGTCTACAACATTTAGTTAAGGTGTGAGAGCCAAAATGAACTTTTTATTGCTGTAAACGCGTTTTCAGCACCTGAATGTACACTTCAGGTGAAACTGTCAAAATCTTCAAAATGAGCAAAAGCACAATGAAATTAATGCTGGAATCATCTTCAAGTTGCTAAAATACACTAATGACAGCAAAAAGTTTGAGTCTACAACATTTAGTTAAGGTGTGAGAGCAAAAATTAACTTTGTATTGCTTTAAATGCATTTTCAGCCCGATAGTACACTTCAGGTGAAACTGTCAAAATCTTCAAAATGAGCAAAAGCACAATGAAATTAATGCTGGAATCATCTTCAGGTTGCTAAAATACACTAATGACAGCAAAAAGTTTTAGTCTACAACATTTAGTTAAGGTGTGAGAGCCAAAATGAACTTTGTATTGCTGTAAACGCGTTTTCAGCACCTGATTGTACACTTCAGGTAAAACTGTCAAAATCTTCAAAATGAGCAAAAGCACAATGAAATTAATGCTGGAATCATCTTCAAGTTGCTAAAATACACTAATGACAGCAAAAAGTTTGAGTCTACAATATTTAGTTAAGGTGTGAGAGCCAAAATGAACTTTGTATTGCTTTAAAATTCATTTTCAGCCCGATTGTACACTTCAGGTGAAACTGTCAAAATCTTCAAAATGAGCAAAAGCACAATGAAATTAATGTTGGAATCATCTTCAAGTTGCTAAAATACACTAATGACTGCAAAAAGTTTGAGTCTACAACATTTAGTTGAGGTGTGAGAGCCTAAATGAACTTTGTATTGCTGTAAACGCGTTTTCAGCACCTGATTGTACACTTCAGGTGAAACTGTCAAAATCTTCAAAATGAGCAAAAGCACAATGAAATTAATGCTGGAATCATCTTCAAGTTGCTAAAATACACTAATGACAGCAAAAAGTTTGAGTCTACAACATTTAGTTAAGGTGTGAGAGCCAAAATGAACTTTGTATTGCTTTAAATGCATTATCAGGCCGATTGTACACTTCAGGTGAAACTGTCAAAATCTTCAAAATGAGCAAATGCACAATGAAATGAATGCTGGAATCATCTTCAAGTTGCTAAAATACACTAATGACAGCAAAAAGTTTGAGTCTACAACATTTAGTAAAGGTGTGAGAGCCTAAATGAACTTTTCATTGCTTTAAACGCGTTTTCAGCCCTTGATTGTACAATTCAGGTGAAACTGTCAAAATCTTCAAAATGAGCAAAAGCACAATGAAATTAATGCTGGAATCATCTTCAAGTTGCTAAAATACACTAATGACAGCAACAAGTTTGATTCTACAATATTTAGTTAAGGTGTGAGAGCCTAAATGAACTTTGTATTGCTTTAAATGCACTTTCAGCCCGAATGTACACTTCAGGTGAAACTGTCAAATTCTTCAAAATGAGCAAAAGCACAATGAAATTAATGCTGGAATCATCTTCAAGTTGCTAAAATACACTAATGACAGCAAAAAGTTTGTGTCTACAACATTTAGTTAAGGTGTGAGAGCCAAAATGAACTTTTTATTGCTGTAAACGCGTTTTCAGCACCTGAATGTACACTTCAGGTGAAACTGTCAAAATCTTCAAAATGAGCAAAAGCACAATGAAATTAATGCTTGAATCATCTTCAAGTTGCTAAAATACACTAATGACAGCAAAACGTTTGAGTCTACAACATTTAGTTAAGGTGTGAGAGCAAAAATTAACTTTGTATTGCTTTAAATGCATTTTCAGCCCGATAGTACACTTCAGGTGAAACTGTCAAAATCTTCAAAATGAGCAAAAGCACAATGAAATTAATGCTGGAATCATCTTCAGGTTGCTAAAATACACTAATGACAGCAATAAGTTTTATTCTACAACATTTAGTTAAGGTGTGAGAGCCAAAATGAACTTTGTATTGCTGTAAACGCGTTTTCAGCACCTGATTGTACACTTCAGGTGAAACTGTCAAAATCTTCAAAATGAGCAAAAGCACAATGAAATTAATGTTGGAATCATCTTCAAGTTGCTAAAATACACTAATGACAGCAAAAAGTTTGAGTCTACAACATTTAGTTGAGGTGTGAGAGCCTAAATGAACTTTGTATTGCTTTAAATGCATTTTCAGCCCGATTGTACACTTCAGGTAAAACTGTCAAAATCTTCAAAATGAGCAAAAGCACAATGAAATTAATGCTGGAAACATCTTCAAGTTGCTAAAATACACTAATGACAGCAAAAAGTTTGAGTCTACAACATTTAGTTAAGGTGTGAGAGCCTAAATGAACTTTTCATTGCTTTAAACGCGTTTTCAGCCCTTGATTGTACAATTCAGGTGAAACTGTCAAAATCTTCAAAATGAGCAAAAGCACAATGAAATTAATGCTGGAATCATCTTCAAGTTGCTAAAATACACTAATGACAGCAACAAGTTTGAGTCTACAACATTTAGTTAAGGTGTGAGATTCTAAATTAACTTTGTATTGCTGTAAACGCGTTTTCAGCCCCTGATTGTACACTTCAGGTGAAACTGTCAAAATCTTCAAAATGAGCAAAAGCACAATGAAATTAATGCTGGAATCATCTTCAAGTTGCTAAAATACACTAATGACAGTAAAAAGTTTGAGTGTACAACATTTAGTTAAGGTGTGAGAGCCAAAATGAACTTTGTATTGCTTTAAATGCACTTTCAGCCCGAATGTACACTTCAGGTGAAACTGTCAAAATCTTCAAAATGAGCAAAAGCACAATGAATCTAAGGCTGGAATCATCTTCAAGTTGCTAAAATACACTAATGACAGCAAAAATTTTGAGTCTACAACATTTAGTTAAGGTGTGAGAGCCTAAATGAACTTTGTATTGCTGTAAACGCGTTTTCAGCACCTGATTATACACTTCAGGTGAAACTGTCAAAATCTTCAAAATGAGCAAAAGCACAATGAAATTAATGCTGGAATCATCTTCAGGTTGCTAAAATACACTAATGACAGCAAAAAGTTTGAGTCTACAACATTTAGTTAAGGTGTGAGAGCCAAAATTAACTTTGTATTGCTTTAAAATTCATTTTCAGCCCGATTGTACACTTCAGGTGAAACTGTCAAAATCTTCAAAATGAGCAAAAGCACAATGAAATGAACGCTGGAATCATCTTCAAGTTGCTAAAATACACTAATGACAGCAAAAAGTTTGAGTCTACAACATTTAGTTAAGGTGTGAGAGCCTAAATGAACTTTTCATTGCTTTAAACGCGTTTTCAGCCCGATTGTACACTTCAGGTAAAACTGTCAAAATCTTAAAAATGAGCAAAAGCACAATGAAATAAATGCTGGAATCATCTTCAAGTTGCTAAAATACACTAATGACAGCAAAAAGTTTGTGTCTACAACATTTAGTTAAGGTGTGAGAGCCAAAATGAACTTTTTATTGCTTTAAACGCGTTTTCAGCACCTGAATGTACACTTCAGGTGAAACTGTCAAAATCTTCAAAATGAGCAAAAGCACAATGAAATTAATGCTGGAATCATCTTCAAGTTGCTAAAATACACTAATGACAGCAAAAAGTTTGAGTCTACAACATTTAGTTAAGGTGTGAGAGCAAAAATTAACTTTGTATTGCTTTAAATGCATTTTCAGCCCGATAGTACACTTCAGGTGAAACTGTCAAAATCTTCAAAATGAGCAAAAGCACAATGAAATTAATGCTGGAATCATCTTCAGGTTGCTAAAATACACTAATGACAGCAAAAAGTTTGAGTCTACAACATTTAGTTAAGGTGTGAGAGCCAAAAGTAACTTTGTATTGCTTTAAATGCATTTTCAGCCCGATTGGACACTTCAGGTGAAAGTGTCAAAATCTTCAAAATGAGAAAAAGCACAATGAAATTAATGCTGGAATCATCTTCAATATGATAAAATACACTAATGACAGCAAAAAGTTTGAGTCTACAACATTTAGTTAAGGTGTGAGAGCCAAAATGAACTTTGTATTGCTTTAAATGCATTATCAGGCCGATTGTACACTTCAGGTGAAACTGTCAAAATCTTCAAAATGAGCAAATGCACAATGAAATGAATGCTGGAATCATCTTCAAGTTGCTAAAATACACTAATGACAGCAAAAAGTTTGTGTCTACAACATTTAGTTAAGGTGTGAGAGCCAAAATTAACTTTTTATTGCTGTAAACGCGTTTTCAGCACCTGAATGTACACTTCAGGTGAAACTGTCAAAATCTTCAAAATGAGCAAAAGCACAATGAAATTAATGCTGGAATCATCTTCAAGTTGCTAAAATACACTAATGACAGCAAAAAGTTTGAGTCTACAACATTTAGTTAAGGTGTGAGAGCAAAAATTAACTTTGTATTGCTTTAAATGCATTTTCAGCCCGATAGTACACTTCAGGTGAAACTGTCAAAATCTTCAAAATGAGCAAAAGCACAATGAAATTAATGCTGGAATCATCTTCAAGTTGCTAAAATACACTAATGACAGCAAAAAGTTTGAGTCTACAACATTTAGTTAAGGTGTGAGAGCCAAAATTAACTTTGTATTGCTTTAAAATTCATTTTCAGCCCGATTGTACACTTCAGGTGAAACTGTCAAAATCTTCAAAATGAGCAAAAGCACAATGAAATTAATGCTGGAATCATCTTCAAGTTGCTAAAATACACTAATGACAGCAACAAGTTTGAGTCTACAACATTTAGTTAAGGTGTGAGAGCCTAAATGAACTTTGTATTGCTTTAAATGCATTTTCAGCCCGATTGTACACTTCAGGTAAAACTGTCAAAATCTTCAAAATGAGCAAAAGCACAATGAAATTAATGCTGGAATAATCTTCAAGTTGCTAAAATACACTAATGACAGCAAAAAGTTTGTGTCTACAACATTTAGTTAAGGTGTGAGAGCCAAAATGAACTTTTTATTGCTGTAAACGCGTTTTCAGCACCTGAATGTACACTTCAGGTGAAACTGTCAAAATCTTCAAAATGAGCAAAAGCACAATGAAATTAATGCTGGAATCATCTTCAAGTTGCTAAAATACACTAATGACAGCAAAAGGTTTGAGTCTACAACATTTAGTTAAGGTGTGTGAGCAAAAATTAACTTTGTATTGCTTTAAATTCATTTTCAGCCCGATAGTACACTTCAGGTGAAACTGTCAAAATCTTCAAAATGAGCAAAAGCACAATGAAATTAATGCTGGAATCATCTTCAGGTTGCTAAAATACACTAATGACAGCAAAAAGTTTTAGTCTACAACATTTAGTTAAGGTGTGAGAGCCAAAATGAACTTTGTATTGCTGTAAACGCGTTTTCAGCACCTGATTGTACACTTCAGGTGAAAATGTCAAAATCTTCAAAATGAGCAAAAGCACAATGAAATTAATGCTGGAATCATCTTCAAGTTGCTAAAATACACTAATGACAGCAAAAAGTTTGAGTCTACAACATTTAGTTAAGGTGTGAGAGCCAAAATTAACTTTGTATTGCTTTAAAATTCATTTTCAGCCCGATTGTACACTTCAGGTGAAACTGTCAAAATCTTCAAAATGAGCAAAAGCACAATGAAATTAATGCTGGAATCATCTTCAAGTTGCTAAAATACACTAATGACAGTAAAACGTTTGAGTGTACAACATTTAGTTAAGGTGTGAGAGCCTAAATGAACTTTCCATTGCTTTAAACGCGTTTTCAGCCCTTGATTGTACAATTCAGGTGAAACTGTCAAAATCTTCAAAATGAGCAAAAGCACAATGAAATTAATGCTGGAATCATCTTCAAGTTGCTAAAATACACTAATGACAGCAACAAGTTTGAGTCTACAACATTTAGTTAAGGTGTGAGAGCCAAAATGAACTTTGTATTGCTGTAAACGCGTTTTCAGCACCTGATTGTACACTTCAGGTGAAACTGTCAAAATCTTCAAAATGAGCAAAAGCACAATGAAATGAATGCTGGAATCATCTTCAAGTTGCTAAAATACACTAATGACAGCAAAAAGTTTGAGTCTACAACATTTAGTTAAGGTGTGAGAGCCTAAATGAACTTTTCATTGCTTTAAACGCGTTTTCAGCCCTTGATTGTACAATTCAGGTGAAACTGTCAAAATCTTCAAAATGAGCAAAAGCACAATGAAATTAATGCTGGAATCATCTTCAAGTTGCTAAAATACACTAATGACAGCAACAAGTTTGAGTCTACAACATTTAGTTAAGGTGTGAGATTCTAAATTAACTTTGTATTGCTGTAAACGCGTTTTCAGCCCCTGATTGTACACTTCAGGTGAAACTGTCAAAATCTTCAAAATGAGCAAAAGCACAATGAAATTAATGCTGGAATCATCTTCAAGTTGCTAAAATACACTAATGACAGTAAAAAGTTTGAGTGTACAACATTTAGTTAAGGTGTGAGAGCCAAAATGAACTTTGTATTGCTTTAAATGCACTTTCAGCCCGAATGTACACTTCAGGTGAAACTGTCAAAATCTTCAAAATGAGCAAAAGCACAATGAAATTAATGCTGGAATCATCTTCAGGTTGCTAAAATACACTAATGACAGCAAAAAGTTTGAGTCTACAACATTTAGTTAAGGTGTGAGAGCCAAAATTAACTTTGTATTGCTTTAAAATTCATTTTCAGCCCGATTGTACACTTCAGGTGAAACTGTCAAAATCTTCAAAATGAGCAAAAGCACAATGAAATGAACGCTGGAATCATCTTCAAGTTGCTAAAATACACTAATGACAGCAAAAAGTTTGAGTCTACAACATTTAGTTAAGGTGTGAGAGCCTAAATGAACTTTTCATTGCTTTAAACGCGTTTTCAGCCCGATTGTACACTTCAGGTAAAACTGTCAAAATCTTAAAAATGAGCAAAAGCACAATGAAATAAATGCTGGAATCATCTTCAAGTTGCTAAAATACACTAATGACAGCAAAAAGTTTGTGTCTACAACATTTAGTTAAGGTGTGAGAGCCAAAATGAACTTTTTATTGCTTTAAACGCGTTTTCAGCACCTGAATGTACACTTCAGGTGAAACTGTCAAAATCTTCAAAATGAGCAAAAGCACAATGAAATTAATGCTGGAATCATCTTCAAGTTGCTAAAATACACTAATGACAGCAAAAAGTTTGAGTCTACAACATTTAGTTAAGGTGTGAGAGCAAAAATTAACTTTGTATTGCTTTAAATGCATTTTCAGCCCGATAGTACACTTCAGGTGAAACTGTCAAAATCTTCAAAATGAGCAAAAGCACAATGAAATTAATGCCGGAATCATCTTCAGGTTGCTAAAATACACCAATGACAGCAAAAAGCTTGAGTCTACAACATTTAGTTAAGGTGTGAGAGCCAAAATTAACTTTGTATTGCTTTAAATGCATTTTCAGCCCGATTGGACACTTCAGGTGAAAGTGTCAAAATCTTCAAAATGAGAAAAAGCACAATGAAATTAATGCTGGAATCATCTTCAATATGATAAAATACACTAATGACAGCAAAAAGTTTGAGTCTACAACATTTAGTTAAGGTGTGAGAGCCAAAATGAACTTTGTATTGCTTTAAATGCATTATCAGGCCGATTGTACACTTCAGGTGAAACTGTCAAAATCTTCAAAATGAGCAAATGCACAATGAAATGAATGCTGGAATCATCTTCAAGTTGCTAAAATACACTAATGACAGCAAAAAGTTTGAGTCTACAACATTTAGTAAAGGTGTGAGAGCCTAAATGAACTTTTCATTGCTTTAAACGCGTTTTCAGCCCTTGATTGTACAATTCAGGTGAAACTGTCAAAATCTTCAAAATGAGCAAAAGCACAATGAAATTAATGCTGGAATCATCTTCAAGTTGCTAAAATACACTAATGACAGCAACAAGTTTGAGTCTACAACATTTAGTTAAGGTGTGAGAGCCTAAATGAACTTTGTATTGCTTTAAATGCACTTTCAGCCCGAATGTACACTTCAGGTGAAACTGTCAAAATCTTCAAAATGAGCAAAAGCACAATGAAATTAAGGCTGGAATCATCTTCAAGTTGCTAAAATACACTAATGACAGCAAAAAGTTTGAGTCTACAACATTTAGTTAAGGTGTGAGAGCCTAAATGAACTTTGTATTGCTGTAAACGCGTTTTCAGCACCTGATTGTACACTTCAGGTGAAACTGTCAAAATCTTCAAAATGAGCAAAAGCACAATGAAATTAATGCTGGAATCATCTTCAGGTTGCTAAAATACACTAATGACAGCAAAAAGTTTGAGTCTACAACATTTAGTTAAGGTGTGAGAGCCAAAATTAACTTTGTATTGCTTTAAAATTCATTTTCAGCCCGATTGTACACTTCAGGTGAAACTGTCAAAATCTTCAAAATGAGCAAAAGCACAATGAAATGAATGCTGGAATCATCTTCAAGTTGCTAAAATACACTAATGACAGCAAAAAGTTTGAGTCTACAACATTTAGTTAAGGTGTGAGAGCCTAAATGAACCTTTCATTGCTTTAAACGCGTTTTCAGCCCGATTGTACACTTCAGGTAAAACTGTCAAAATCTTCAAAATGAGCAAAAGCACAATGAAATTAATGCTGGAATCATCTTCAAGTTGCTAAAATACACTAATGACAGCAAAAAGTTTGTGTCTACAACATTTAGTTAAGGTGTGAGAGCCAAAATGAACTTTTTATTGCTGTAAACGCGTTTTCAGCACCTGAATGTACACTTCAGGTGAAACTGTCAAAATCTTCAAAATGAGCAAAAGCACAATGAAATTAATGCTGGAATCATCTTCAAGTTGCTAAAATACACTAATGACAGCAAAAAGTTTGAGTCTACAACATTTAGTTAAGGTGTGAGAGCAAAAATTAACTTTGTATTGCTTTAAATGCATTTTCAGCGCGATAGTACACTTCAGGTGAAACTGTCAAAATCTTCAAAATGAGCAAAAGCACAATGAAATTAATGCTGGAATCATCTTCAGGTTGCTAAAATACACTAATGACAGCAAAAAGTTTTAGTCTACAACATTTAGTTAAGGTTTGAGAGCCAAAATGAACTTTGTATTGCTGTAAACGCGTTTTCAGCACCTGATTGTACACTTCAGGTGAAACTGTCAAAATCTTCAAAATGAGCAAAAGCACAATGAAATTAATGCTGGAATCATCTTCAAGTTGCTAAAATACACTAATGACAGCAAAAAGTTTGAGTCTACAACATTTAGTTAAGGTGTGAGAGCCAAAATTAACTTTGTATTGCTTTAAAATTCATTTTCAGCCCGATTGTACACTTCAGGTGAAACTGTCAAAATCTTCAAAATGAGCAAAAGCACAATGAAATTAATGCTGGAATCATCTTCAAGTTGCTAAAATACACTAATGACAGCAACAAGTTTGAGTCTACAACATTTAGTTAAGGTGTGAGAGCCTAAATGAACTTTGTATTGCTTTAAATGCATTTTCATTCCGATTGTACACTTCAGGTAAAACTGTCAAAATCTTCAAAATGAGCAAAAGCACAATGAAATTAATGCTGGAATAATCTTCAAGTTGCTAAAATACACTAATGACAGCAAAAAGTTTGTGTCTACAACATTTAGTTAAGGTGTGAGAGCCAAAATGAACTTTTTATTGCTGTAAACGCGTTTTCAGCACCTGAATGTACACTTCAGGTGAAACTGTCAAAATCTTCAAAATGAGCAAAAGCACAATGAAATTAATGCTGGAATCATCTTCAAGTTGCTAAAATACACTAATGACAGCAAAAGGTTTGAGTCTACAACATTTAGTTAAGGTGTGAGAGCAAAAATTAACTTTGTATTGCTTTAAATTCATTTTCAGCCCGATGGTACACTTCAGGTGAAACTGTCAAAATCTTCAAAATGAGCAAAAGCACAATGAAATTAATGCTGGAATCATCTTCAGGTTGCTAAAATACACTAATGACAGCAAAAAGTTTTAGTCTACAACATTTAGTTAAGGTGTGAGAGCCAAAATGAACTTTGTATTGCTGTAAACGCGTTTTCAGCACCTGATTGTACACTTCAGGTGAAAATGTCAAAATCTTCAAAATGAGCAAAAGCACAATGAAATTAATGCTGGAATCATCTTCAAGTTGCTAAAATACACTAATGACAGCAAAAAGTTTGAGTCTACAACATTTAGTTAAGGTGTGAGAGCCAAAATTAACTTTGTATTGCTTTAAAATTCATTTTCAGCCCAATTGTACACTTCAGGTGAAACTGTCAAAATCTTCAAAATGAGCAAAAGCACAATGAAATGAATGCTGGAATCATCTTCAAGTTGCTAAAATACACTAATGACAGCAAAAAGTTTGAGTCTACAACATTTAGTTAAGGTGTGAGAGCCTAAATGAACTTTCCATTGCTTTAAACGCGTTTTCAGCCCTTGATTGTACAATTCAGGTGAAACTGTCAAAATCTTCAAAATGAGCAAAAGCACAATGAAATTAATGCTGGAATCATCTTCAAGTTGCTAAAATACACTAATGACAGCAACAAGTTTGAGTCTACAACATTTAGTTAAGGTGTGAGAGCCAAAATGAACTTTGTATTGCTGTAAACGCGTTTTCAGCACCTGATTGTACACTTCAGGTGAAACTGTCAAAATCTTCAAAATGAGCAAAAGCACAATGAAATGAATGCTGGAATCATCTTCAAGTTGCTAAAATACACTAATGACAGCAAAAAGTTTGAGTCTACAACATTTAGTTAAGGTGTGAGAGCCTAAATGAACTTTTCATTGCTTTAAACGCGTTTTCAGCCCTTGATTGTACAATTCAGGTGAAACTGTCAAAATCTTCAAAATGAGCAAAAGCACAATGAAATTAATGCTGGAATCATCTTCAAGTTGCTAAAATACACTAATGACAGCAACAAGTTTGAGTCTACAACATTTAGTTAAGGTGTGAGATTCTAAATTAACTTTGTATTGCTGTAAACGCGTTTTCAGCCCCTGATTGTACACTTCAGGTGAAACTGTCAAAATCTTCAAAATGAGCAAAAGCACAATGAAATTAATGCTGGAATCATCTTCAAGTTGCTAAAATACACTAATGACAGTAAAAAGTTTGAGTGTACAACATTTAGTTAAGGTGTGAGAGCCAAAATGAACTTTGTATTGCTTTAAATGCACTTTCAGCCCGAATGTACACTTCAGGTGAAACTGTCAAAATCTTCAAAATGAGCAAAATCACAATGAAATTAAGGCTGGAATCATCTTCAAGTTGCTAAAATACACTAATGACAGCAAAAAGTTTGAGTCTACAACATTTAGTTAAGGTGTGAGAGCCTAAATGAACTTTGTATTGCTGTAAACGCGTTTTCAGCACCTGATTATACACTTCAGGTGAAACTGTCAAAATCTTCAAAATGAGCAAAAGCACAATGAAATTAATGCTGGAATCATCTTCAGGTTGCTAAAATACACTAATGACAGCAAAAAGTTTGAGTCTACAACATTTAGTTAAGGTGTGAGAGCCAAAATTAACTTTGTATTGCTTTAAAATTCATTTTCAGCCCGATTGTACACTTCAGGTGAAAATGTCAAAATCTTCAAAATGAGCAAAAGCACAATGAAATTAATGCTGGAATCATCTTCAGGTTGCTAAAATACACTAATGACAGCAAAAAGTTTGAGTCTACAACATTTAGTTAAGGTGTGAGAGCCTAAATGAACTTTTCATTGCTTTAAACGCGTTTTCAGCCCGATTGTACACTTCAGGTAAAACTGTCAAAATCTTCAAAATGAGCAAAAGCACAATGAAATTAATGCTGGAATCATCTTCAAGTTGCTAAAATACACTAATGACAGCAAAAAGTTTGAGTCTACAACATTTAGTTAAGGTGTGAGAGCAAAAATTAACTTTGTATTGCTTTAAATGCATTTTCAGCCCGATAGTACACTTCAGGTGAAACTGTCAAAATCTTCAAAATGAGCAAAAGCACAATGAAATTAATGCTGGAATCATCTTCAGGTTGCTAAAATACACTAATGACAGCAAAAAGTTTTAGTCTACAACATTTAGTTAAGGTGTGAGAGCCAAAATGAACTTTGTATTGCTGTAAACGCGTTTTCAGCACCTGATTGTACACTTCAGGTGAAACTGTCAAAATCTTCAAAATGAGCAAAAGCACAATGAAATTAATGCTGGAATCATCTTCAAGTTGCTAAAATACACTAATGACAGCAAAAAGTTTGAGTCTACAACATTTAGTTAAGGTGTGAGAGCCAAAATTAACTTTGTATTGCTTTAAATGCATTTTCAGCCCGATTGGACACTTCAGGTGAAAGTGTCAAAATCTTCAAAATGAGAAAAAGCACAATGAAATTAATGCTGGAATCATCTTCAATATGATAAAATACACTAATGACAGCAAAAAGTTTGAGTCTACAACATTTAGTTAAGGTGTGAGAGCCAAAATGAACTTTGTATTGCTTTAAATGCATTATCAGGCCGATTGTACACTTCAGGTGAAACTGTCAAAATCTTCAAAATGAGCAAATGCACAATGAAATGAATGCTGGAATCATCTTCAAGTTGCTAAAATACACTAATGACAGCAAAAAGTTTGAGTCTACAACATTTAGTAAAGGTGTGAGAGCCTAAATGAACTTTTCATTGCTTTAAACGCGTTTTCAGCCCTTGATTGTACAATTCAGGTGAAACTGTCAAAATCTTCAAAATGAGCAAAAGCACAATGAAATTAATGCTGGAATCATCTTCAAGTTGCTAAAATACACTAATGACAGCAACAAGTTTGAGTCTACAACATTTAGTTAAGGTGTGAGAGCCTAAATGAACTTTGTATTGCTTTAAATGCACTTTCAGCCCGAATGTACACTTCAGGTGAAACTGTCAAAATCTTCAAAATGAGCAAAAGCACAATGAAATTAAGGCTGGAATCATCTTCAAGTTTCTAAAATACACTAATGACAGCAAAAAGTTTGAGTCTACAACATTTAGTTAAGGTGTGAGAGCCTAAATGAACTTTGTATTGCTGTAAACGCGTTTTCAGCACCTGATTGTACACTTCAGGTGAAACTGTCAAAATCTTCAAAATGAGCAAAAGCACAATGAAATTAATGCTGGAATCATCTTCAAGTTGCTAAAATACACTAATGACAGCAACAAGTTTGAGTCTACAACATTTAGTTAAGGTGTGAGAGCCTAAATGAACTTTGTATTGCTTTAAATGCACTTTCAGCCCGAATGTACACTTCAGGTGAAACTGTCAAAATCTTCAAAATGAGCAAAAGCACAATGAAATTAAGGCTGGAATCATCTTCAAGTTTCTAAAATACACTAATGACAGCAAAAAGTTTGAGTCTACAACATTTAGTTAAGGTGTGAGAGCCTAAATGAACTTTGTATTGCTGTAAACGCGTTTTCAGCACCTGATTGTACACTTCAGGTGAAACTGTCAAAATCTTCAAAATGAGCAAAAGCACAATGAAATTAATGCTGGAATCATCTTCAGGTTGCTAAAATACACTAATGACAGCAAAAAGTTTGAGTCTACAACATTTAGTTAAGGTGTGAGAGCCAAAATTAACTTTGTATTGCTTTAAAATTCATTTTCAGCCCGATTGTACACTTCAGGTGAAACTGTCAAAATCTTCAAAATGAGCAAAAGCACAATGAAATGAATGCTGGAATCATCTTCAAGTTGCTAAAATACACTAATGACAGCAAAAAGTTTGAGTCTACAACATTTAGTTAAGGTGTGAGAGCCTAAATGAACTTTGTATTGCTGTAAACGCGTTTTCAGCACCTGATTATACACTTCAGGTGAAACTGTCAAAATCTTCAAAATGAGCAAAAGCACAATGAAATTAATGCTGGAATCATCTTCAGGTTGCTAAAATACACTAATGACAGCAAAAAGTTTGAGTCTACAACATTTAGTTAAGGTGTGAGAGCCAAAATTAACTTTGTATTGCTTTAAAATTCATTTTCAGCCCGATTGTACACTTCAGGTGAAAATGTCAAAATCTTCAAAATGAGCAAAAGCACAATGAAATTAATGCTGGAATCATCTTCAAGTTGCTAAAATACACTAATGACAGCAAAAAGTTTGAGTCTACAACATTTAGTTAAGGTGTGAGAGCAAAAATTAACTTTGTATTGCTTTAAATGCATTTTCAGCGCGATAGTACACTTCAGGTGAAACTGTCAAAATCTTCAAAATGAGCAAAAGCACAATGAAATTAATGCTGGAATCATCTTCAGGTTGCTAAAATACACTAATGACAGCAAAAAGTTTTAGTCTACAACATTTAGTTAAGGTTTGAGAGCCAAAATGAACTTTGTATTGCTGTAAACGCGTTTTCAGCACCTGATTGTACACTTCAGGTGAAACTGTCAAAATCTTCAAAATGAGCAAAAGCACAATGAAATTAATGCTGGAATCATCTTCAAGTTGCTAAAATACACTAATGACAGCAAAAAGTTTGAGTCTACAACATTTAGTTAAGGTGTGAGAGCCAAAATTAACTTTGTATTGCTTTAAAATTCATTTTCAGCCCGATTGTACACTTCAGGTGAAACTGTCAAAATCTTCAAAATGAGCAAAAGCACAATGAAATTAATGCTGGAATCATCTTCAAGTTGCTAAAATACACTAATGACAGCAACAAGTTTGAGTCTACAACATTTAGTTAAGGTGTGAGAGCCTAAATGAACTTTGTATTGCTTTAAATGCATTTTCATTCCGATTGTACACTTCAGGTAAAACTGTCAAAATCTTCAAAATGAGCAAAAGCACAATGAAATTAATGCTGGAATAATCTTCAAGTTGCTAAAATACACTAATGACAGCAAAAAGTTTGTGTCTACAACATTTAGTTAAGGTGTGAGAGCCAAAATGAACTTTTTATTGCTGTAAACGCGTTTTCAGCACCTGAATGTACACTTCAGGTGAAACTGTCAAAATCTTCAAAATGAGCAAAAGCACAATGAAATTAATGCTGGAATCATCTTCAAGTTGCTAAAATACACTAATGACAGCAAAAGGTTTGAGTCTACAACATTTAGTTAAGGTGTGAGAGCAAAAATTAACTTTGTATTGCTTTAAATTCATTTTCAGCCCGATGGTACACTTCAGGTGAAACTGTCAAAATCTTCAAAATGAGCAAAAGCACAATGAAATTAATGCTGGAATCATCTTCAGGTTGCTAAAATACACTAATGACAGCAAAAAGTTTTAGTCTACAACATTTAGTTAAGGTGTGAGAGCCAAAATGAACTTTGTATTGCTGTAAACGCGTTTTCAGCACCTGATTGTACACTTCAGGTGAAAATGTCAAAATCTTCAAAATGAGCAAAAGCACAATGAAATTAATGCTGGAATCATCTTCAAGTTGCTAAAATACACTAATGACAGCAAAAAGTTTGAGTCTACAACATTTAGTTAAGGTGTGAGAGCCAAAATTAACTTTGTATTGCTTTAAAATTCATTTTCAGCCCAATTGTACACTTCAGGTGAAACTGTCAAAATCTTCAAAATGAGCAAAAGCACAATGAAATGAATGCTGGAATCATCTTCAAGTTGCTAAAATACACTAATGACAGCAAAAAGTTTGAGTCTACAACATTTAGTTAAGGTGTGAGAGCCTAAATGAACTTTCCATTGCTTTAAACGCGTTTTCAGCCCTTGATTGTACAATTCAGGTGAAACTGTCAAAATCTTCAAAATGAGCAAAAGCACAATGAAATTAATGCTGGAATCATCTTCAAGTTGCTAAAATACACTAATGACAGCAACAAGTTTGAGTCTACAACATTTAGTTAAGGTGTGAGAGCCAAAATGAACTTTGTATTGCTGTAAACGCGTTTTCAGCACCTGATTGTACACTTCAGGTGAAACTGTCAAAATCTTCAAAATGAGCAAAAGCACAATGAAATGAATGCTGGAATCATCTTCAAGTTGCTAAAATACACTAATGACAGCAAAAAGTTTGAGTCTACAACATTTAGTTAAGGTGTGAGAGCCTAAATGAACTTTTCATTGCTTTAAACGCGTTTTCAGCCCTTGATTGTACAATTCAGGTGAAACTGTCAAAATCTTCAAAATGAGCAAAAGCACAATGAAATTAATGCTGGAATCATCTTCAAGTTGCTAAAATACACTAATGACAGCAACAAGTTTGAGTCTACAACATTTAGTTAAGGTGTGAGATTCTAAATTAACTTTGTATTGCTGTAAACGCGTTTTCAGCCCCTGATTGTACACTTCAGGTGAAACTGTCAAAATCTTCAAAATGAGCAAAAGCACAATGAAATTAATGCTGGAATCATCTTCAAGTTGCTAAAATACACTAATGACAGTAAAAAGTTTGAGTGTACAACATTTAGTTAAGGTGTGAGAGCCAAAATGAACTTTGTATTGCTTTAAATGCACTTTCAGCCCGAATGTACACTTCAGGTGAAACTGTCAAAATCTTCAAAATGAGCAAAATCACAATGAAATTAAGGCTGGAATCATCTTCAAGTTGCTAAAATACACTAATGACAGCAAAAAGTTTGAGTCTACAACATTTAGTTAAGGTGTGAGAGCCTAAATGAACTTTGTATTGCTGTAAACGCGTTTTCAGCACCTGATTATACACTTCAGGTGAAACTGTCAAAATCTTCAAAATGAGCAAAAGCACAATGAAATTAATGCTGGAATCATCTTCAGGTTGCTAAAATACACTAATGACAGCAAAAAGTTTGAGTCTACAACATTTAGTTAAGGTGTGAGAGCCAAAATTAACTTTGTATTGCTTTAAAATTCATTTTCAGCCCGATTGTACACTTCAGGTGAAAATGTCAAAATCTTCAAAATGAGCAAAAGCACAATGAAATTAATGCTGGAATCATCTTCAGGTTGCTAAAATACACTAATGACAGCAAAAAGTTTGAGTCTACAACATTTAGTTAAGGTGTGAGAGCCTAAATGAACTTTTCATTGCTTTAAACGCGTTTTCAGCCCGATTGTACACTTCAGGTAAAACTGTCAAAATCTTCAAAATGAGCAAAAGCACAATGAAATTAATGCTGGAATCATCTTCAAGTTGCTAAAATACACTAATGACAGCAAAAAGTTTGAGTCTACAACATTTAGTTAAGGTGTGAGAGCAAAAATTAACTTTGTATTGCTTTAAATGCATTTTCAGCCCGATAGTACACTTCAGGTGAAACTGTCAAAATCTTCAAAATGAGCAAAAGCACAATGAAATTAATGCTGGAATCATCTTCAGGTTGCTAAAATACACTAATGACAGCAAAAAGTTTTAGTCTACAACATTTAGTTAAGGTGTGAGAGCCAAAATGAACTTTGTATTGCTGTAAACGCGTTTTCAGCACCTGATTGTACACTTCAGGTGAAACTGTCAAAATCTTCAAAATGAGCAAAAGCACAATGAAATTAATGCTGGAATCATCTTCAAGTTGCTAAAATACACTAATGACAGCAAAAAGTTTGAGTCTACAACATTTAGTTAAGGTGTGAGAGCCAAAATTAACTTTGTATTGCTTTAAATGCATTTTCAGCCCGATTGGACACTTCAGGTGAAAGTGTCAAAATCTTCAAAATGAGAAAAAGCACAATGAAATTAATGCTGGAATCATCTTCAATATGATAAAATACACTAATGACAGCAAAAAGTTTGAGTCTACAACATTTAGTTAAGGTGTGAGAGCCAAAATGAACTTTGTATTGCTTTAAATGCATTATCAGGCCGATTGTACACTTCAGGTGAAACTGTCAAAATCTTCAAAATGAGCAAATGCACAATGAAATGAATGCTGGAATCATCTTCAAGTTGCTAAAATACACTAATGACAGCAAAAAGTTTGAGTCTACAACATTTAGTAAAGGTGTGAGAGCCTAAATGAACTTTTCATTGCTTTAAACGCGTTTTCAGCCCTTGATTGTACAATTCAGGTGAAACTGTCAAAATCTTCAAAATGAGCAAAAGCACAATGAAATTAATGCTGGAATCATCTTCAAGTTGCTAAAATACACTAATGACAGCAACAAGTTTGAGTCTACAACATTTAGTTAAGGTGTGAGAGCCTAAATGAACTTTGTATTGCTTTAAATGCACTTTCAGCCCGAATGTACACTTCAGGTGAAACTGTCAAAATCTTCAAAATGAGCAAAAGCACAATGAAATTAAGGCTGGAATCATCTTCAAGTTTCTAAAATACACTAATGACAGCAAAAAGTTTGAGTCTACAACATTTAGTTAAGGTGTGAGAGCCTAAATGAACTTTGTATTGCTGTAAACGCGTTTTCAGCACCTGATTGTACACTTCAGGTGAAACTGTCAAAATCTTCAAAATGAGCAAAAGCACAATGAAATTAATGCTGGAATCATCTTCAAGTTGCTAAAATACACTAATGACAGCAACAAGTTTGAGTCTACAACATTTAGTTAAGGTGTGAGAGCCTAAATGAACTTTGTATTGCTTTAAATGCACTTTCAGCCCGAATGTACACTTCAGGTGAAACTGTCAAAATCTTCAAAATGAGCAAAAGCACAATGAAATTAAGGCTGGAATCATCTTCAAGTTTCTAAAATACACTAATGACAGCAAAAAGTTTGAGTCTACAACATTTAGTTAAGGTGTGAGAGCCTAAATGAACTTTGTATTGCTGTAAACGCGTTTTCAGCACCTGATTGTACACTTCAGGTGAAACTGTCAAAATCTTCAAAATGAGCAAAAGCACAATGAAATTAATGCTGGAATCATCTTCAGGTTGCTAAAATACACTAATGACAGCAAAAAGTTTGAGTCTACAACATTTAGTTAAGGTGTGAGAGCCAAAATTAACTTTGTATTGCTTTAAAATTCATTTTCAGCCCGATTGTACACTTCAGGTGAAACTGTCAAAATCTTCAAAATGAGCAAAAGCACAATGAAATGAATGCTGGAATCATCTTCAAGTTGCTAAAATACACTAATGACAGCAAAAAGTTTGAGTCTACAACATTTAGTTAAGGTGTGAGAGCCTAAATGAACTTTGTATTGCTGTAAACGCGTTTTCAGCACCTGATTATACACTTCAGGTGAAACTGTCAAAATCTTCAAAATGAGCAAAAGCACAATGAAATTAATGCTGGAATCATCTTCAGGTTGCTAAAATACACTAATGACAGCAAAAAGTTTGAGTCTACAACATTTAGTTAAGGTGTGAGAGCCAAAATTAACTTTGTATTGCTTTAAAATTCATTTTCAGCCCGATTGTACACTTCAGGTGAAAATGTCAAAATCTTCAAAATGAGCAAAAGCACAATGAAATTAATGCTGGAATCATCTTCAGGTTGCTAAAATACACTAATGACAGCAAAAAGTTTGAGTCTACAACATTTAGTTAAGGTGTGAGAGCCTAAATGAACTTTTCATTGCTTTAAACGCGTTTTCAGCCCGATTGTACACTTCAGGTAAAACTGTCAAAATCTTCAAAATGAGCAAAAGCACAATGAAATTAATGCTGGAATCATCTTCAAGTTGCTAAAATACACTAATGACAGCAAAAAGTTTGAGTCTACAACATTTAGTTAAGGTGTGAGAGCAAAAATTAACTTTGTATTGCTTTAAATGCATTTTCAGCCCGATAGTACACTTCAGGTGAAACTGTCAAAATCTTCAAAATGAGCAAAAGCACAATGAAATTAATGCTGGAATCATCTTCAGGTTGCTAAAATACACTAATGACAGCAAAAAGTTTTAGTCTACAACATTTAGTTAAGGTGTGAGAGCCAAAATGAACTTTGTATTGCTGTAAACGCGTTTTCAGCACCTGATTGTACACTTCAGGTGAAACTGTCAAAATCTTCAAAATGAGCAAAAGCACAATGAAATTAATGCTGGAATCATCTTCAAGTTGCTAAAATACACTAATGACAGCAAAAAGTTTGAGTCTACAACATTTAGTTAAGGTGTGAGAGCCAAAATTAACTTTGTATTGCTTTAAATGCATTTTCAGCCCGATTGGACACTTCAGGTGAAAGTGTCAAAATCTTCAAAATGAGAAAAAGCACAATGAAATTAATGCTGGAATCATCTTCAATATGATAAAATACACTAATGACAGCAAAAAGTTTGAGTCTACAACATTTAGTTAAGGTGTGAGAGCCAAAATGAACTTTGTATTGCTTTAAATGCATTATCAGGCCGATTGTACACTTCAGGTGAAACTGTCAAAATCTTCAAAATGAGCAAATGCACAATGAAATGAATGCTGGAATCATCTTCAAGTTGCTAAAATACACTAATGACAGCAAAAAGTTTGAGTCTACAACATTTAGTAAAGGTGTGAGAGCCTAAATGAACTTTTCATTGCTTTAAACGCGTTTTCAGCCCTTGATTGTACAATTCAGGTGAAACTGTCAAAATCTTCAAAATGAGCAAAAGCACAATGAAATTAATGCTGGAATCATCTTCAAGTTGCTAAAATACACTAATGACAGCAACAAGTTTGAGTCTACAACATTTAGTTAAGGTGTGAGAGCCTAAATGAACTTTGTATTGCTTTAAATGCACTTTCAGCCCGAATGTACACTTCAGGTGAAACTGTCAAAATCTTCAAAATGAGCAAAAGCACAATGAAATTAAGGCTGGAATCATCTTCAAGTTTCTAAAATACACTAATGACAGCAAAAAGTTTGAGTCTACAACATTTAGTTAAGGTGTGAGAGCCTAAATGAACTTTGTATTGCTGTAAACGCGTTTTCAGCACCTGATTGTACACTTCAGGTGAAACTGTCAAAATCTTCAAAATGAGCAAAAGCACAATGAAATTAATGCTGGAATCATCTTCAGGTTGCTAAAATACACTAATGACAGCAAAAAGTTTGTGTCTACAACATTTAGTTAAGGTGTGAGAGCCAAAATGAACTTTGTATTGCTGTAAACGCGTTTTCAGCACCTGATTGTACACTTCAGGTGAAACTGTCAAAATCTTCAAAATGAGCAAAAGCACAATGAAATTAATGCTGGAATCATCTTCAGGTTGCTAAAATACACTAATGACAGCAAAAAGTTTGAGTCTACAACATTTAGTTAAGGTGTGAGAGCCAAAATTAACTTTGTATTGCTTTAAAATTCATTTTCAGCCCGATTGTACACTTCAGGTGAAACTGTCAAAATCTTCAAAATGAGCAAAAGCACAATGAAATGAATGCTGGAATCATCTTCAAGTTGCTAAAATACACTAATGACAGCAAAAAGTTTGAGTCTACAACATTTAGTTAAGGTGTGAGAGCCTAAATGAACCTTTCATTGCTTTAAACGCGTTTTCAGCCCGATTGTACACTTCAGGTAAAACTGTCAAAATCTTCAAAATGAGCAAAAGCACAATGGAATTAATGCTGGAATCATCTTCAAGTTGCTAAAATACACTAATGACAGCAAAAAGTTTGTGTCTACAACATTTAGTTAAGGTGTGAGAGCCAAAATGAACTTTTTATTGCTGTAAACGCGTTTTCAGCACCTGAATGTACACTTCAGGTGAAACTGTCAAAATCTTCAAAATGAGCAAAAGCACAATGAAATTAATGCTGGAATCATCTTCAAGTTGCTAAAATACACTAATGACAGCAAAAAGTTTGTGTCTACAACATTTAGTTAAGGTGTGAGAGCCAAAATGAACTTTTTATTGCTGTAAACGCGTTTTCAGCACCTGAATGTACACTTCAGGTGAAACTGTCAAAATCTTCAAAATGAGCAAAAGCACAATGAAATTAATGCTGGAATCATCTTCAGGTTGCTAAAATACACTAATGACAGCAAAAAGTTTTAGTCTACAACATTTAGTTAAGGTGTGAGAGCCAAAATGAACTTTGTATTGCTGTAAACGCGTTTTCAGCACCTGATTGTACACTTCAGGTGAAACTGTCAAAATCTTCAAAATGAGCAAAAGCACAATGAAATTAATGCTGGAATCATCTTCAAGTTGCTAAAATACACTAATGACAGCAACAAGTTTGAGTCTACAACATTTAGTTAAGGTGTGAGAGCCTAAATGAACTTTGTATTGCTTTAAATGCATTTTCAGCCCGATTGTACACTTCAGGTAAAACTGTCAAAATCTTCAAAATGAGCAAAAGCACAATGAAATTAATGCTGGAATAATCTTCAAGTTGCTAAAATACACTAATGACAGCAAAAAGTTTGTGTCTACAACATTTAGTTAAGGTGTGAGAGCCAAAATGAACTTTTTATTGCTGTAAACGCGTTTTCAGCACCTGAATGTACACTTCAGGTGAAACTGTCAAAATCTTCAAAATGAGCAAAAGCACAATGAAATTAATGCTGGAATCATCTTCAAGTTGCTAAAATACACTAATGACAGCAAAAGGTTTGAGTCTACAACATTTAGTTAAGGTGTGAGAGCAAAAATTAACTTTGTATTGCTTTAAATTCATTTTCAGCCCGATGGTACACTTCAGGTGAAACTGTCAAAATCTTCAAAATGAGCAAAAGCACAATGAAATTAATGCTGGAATCATCTTCAGGTTGCTAAAATACACTAATGACAGCAAAAAGTTTTAGTCTACAACATTTAGTTAAGGTGTGAGAGCCAAAATGAACTTTGTATTGCTGTAAACGCGTTTTCAGCACCTGATTGTACACTTCAGGTGAAAATGTCAAAATCTTCAAAATGAGCAAAAGCACAATGAAATTAATGCTGGAATCATCTTCAAGTTGCTAAAATACACTAATGACAGCAAAAAGTTTGAGTCTACAACATTTAGTAAAGGTGTGAGAGCCTAAATGAACTTTTCATTGCTTTAAACGCGTTTTCAGCCCTTGATTGTACAATTCAGGTGAAACTGTCAAAATCTTCAAAATGAGCAAAAGCACAATGAAATTAATGCTGGAATCATCTTCAAGTTGCTAAAATACACTAATGACAGCAACAAGTTTGAGTCTACAACATTTAGTTAAGGTGTGAGAGCCTAAATGAACTTTGTATTGCTTTAAATGCACTTTCAGCCCGAATGTACACTTCAGGTGAAACTGTCAAAATCTTCAAAATGAGCAAAAGCACAATGAAATTAAGGCTGGAATCATCTTCAAGTTTCTAAAATACACTAATGACAGCAAAAAGTTTGAGTCTACAACATTTAGTTAAGGTGTGAGAGCCTAAATGAACTTTGTATTGCTGTAAACGCGTTTTCAGCACCTGATTGTACACTTCAGGTGAAACTGTCAAAATCTTCAAAATGAGCAAAAGCACAATGAAATTAATGCTGGAATCATCTTCAGGTTGCTAAAATACACTAATGACAGCAAAAAGTTTGAGTCTACAACATTTAGTTAAGGTGTGAGAGCCAAAATTAACTTTGTATTGCTTTAAAATTCATTTTCAGCCCGATTGTACACTTCAGGTGAAACTGTCAAAATCTTCAAAATGAGCAAAAGCACAATGAAATGAATGCTGGAATCATCTTCAAGTTGCTAAAATACACTAATGACAGCAAAAAGTTTGAGTCTACAACATTTAGTTAAGGTGTGAGAGCCTAAATTAACCTTTCATTGCTTTAAACGCGTTTTCAGCCCGATTGTACATTTCAGGTAAAACTGTCAAAATCTTCAAAATGAGCAAAAGCACAATGAAATTAATGCTGGAATCATCTTCAAGTTGCTAAAATACACTAATGACAGCAAAAAGTTTGTGTCTACAACATTTAGTTAAGGTGTGAGAGCCAAAATGAACTTTTTATTGCTGTAAACGCGTTTTCAGCACCTGAATGTACACTTCAGGTGAAACTGTCAAAATCTTCAAAATGAGCAAAAGCACAATGAAATTAATGCTGGAATCATCTTCAAGTTGCTAAAATACACTAATGACAGCAAAAGGTTTGAGTCTACAACATTTAGTTAAGGTGTGAGAGCAAAAATTAACTTTGTATTGCTTTAAATTCATTTTCAGCCCGATGGTACACTTCAGGTGAAACTGTCAAAATCTTCAAAATGAGCAAAAGCACAATGAAATTAATGCTGGAATCATCTTCAAGTTGCTAAAATACACTAATGACAGCAAAAGGTTTGAGTCTACAACATTTAGTTAAGGTGTGAGAGCAAAAATTAACTTTGTATTGCTTTAAATTCATTTTCAGCCCGATGGTACACTTCAGGTGAAACTGTCAAAATCTTCAAAATGAGCAAAAGCACAATGAAATTAATGCTGGAATCATCTTCAGGTTGCTAAAATACACTAATGACAGCAAAAAGTTTTAGTCTACAACATTTAGTTAAGGTGTGAGAGCCAAAATGAACTTTGTATTGCTGTAAACGCGTTTTCAGCACCTGATTGTACACTTCAGGTGAAAATGTCAAAATCTTCAAAATGAGCAAAAGCACAATGAAATTAATGCTGGAATCATCTTCAAGTTGCTAAAATACACTAATGACAGCAAAAAGTTTGAGTCTACAACATTTAGTAAAGGTGTGAGAGCCTAAATGAACTTTTCATTGCTTTAAACGCGTTTTCAGCCCTTGATTGTACAATTCAGGTGAAACTGTCAAAATCTTCAAAATGAGCAAAAGCACAATGAAATTAATGCTGGAATCATCTTCAAGTTGCTAAAATACACTAATGACAGCAACAAGTTTGAGTCTACAACATTTAGTTAAGGTGTGAGAGCCTAAATGAACTTTGTATTGCTTTAAATGCACTTTCAGCCCGAATGTACACTTCAGGTGAAACTGTCAAAATCTTCAAAATGAGCAAAAGCACAATGAAATTAAGGCTGGAATCATCTTCAAGTTTCTAAAATACACTAATGACAGCAAAAAGTTTGAGTCTACAACATTTAGTTAAGGTGTGAGAGCCTAAATGAACTTTGTATTGCTGTAAACGCGTTTTCAGCACCTGATTGTACACTTCAGGTGAAACTGTCAAAATCTTCAAAATGAGCAAAAGCACAATGAAATTAATGCTGGAATCATCTTCAGGTTGCTAAAATACACTAATGACAGCAAAAAGTTTGAGTCTACAACATTTAGTTAAGGTGTGAGAGCCAAAATTAACTTTGTATTGCTTTAAAATTCATTTTCAGCCCGATTGTACACTTCAGGTGAAACTGTCAAAATCTTCAAAATGAGCAAAAGCACAATGAAATGAATGCTGGAATCATCTTCAAGTTGCTAAAATACACTAATGACAGCAAAAAGTTTGAGTCTACAACATTTAGTTAAGGTGTGAGAGCCTAAATTAACCTTTCATTGCTTTAAACGCGTTTTCAGCCCGATTGTACACTTCAGGTAAAACTGTCAAAATCTTCAAAATGAGCAAAAGCACAATGAAATTAATGCTGGAATCATCTTCAAGTTGCTAAAATACACTAATGACAGCAAAAAGTTTGTGTCTACAACATTTAGTTAAGGTGTGAGAGCCAAAATGAACTTTTTATTGCTGTAAACGCGTTTTCAGCACCTGAATGTACACTTCAGGTGAAACTGTCAAAATCTTCAAAATGAGCAAAAGCACAATGAAATTAATGCTGGAATCATCTTCAAGTTGCTAAAATACACTAATGACAGCAAAAAGTTTGTGTCTACAACATTTAGTTAAGGTGTGAGAGCCAAAATGAACTTTTTATTGCTGTAAACGCGTTTTCAGCACCTGAATGTACACTTCAGGTGAAACTGTCAAAATCTTCAAAATGAGCAAAAGCACAATGAAATTAATGCTGGAATCATCTTCAAGTTGCTAAAATACACTAATGACAGCAAAAGGTTTGAGTCTACAACATTTAGTTAAGGTGTGAGAGCAAAAATTAACTTTGTATTGCTTTAAATTCATTTTCAGCCCGATGGTACACTTCAGGTGAAACTGTCAAAATCTTCAAAATGAGCAAAAGCACAATGAAATTAATGCTGGAATCATCTTCAGGTTGCTAAAATACACTAATGACAGCAAAAAGTTTTAGTCTACAACATTTAGTTAAGGTGTGAGAGCCAAAATGAACTTTGTATTGCTGTAAACGCGTTTTCAGCACCTGATTGTACACTTCAGGTGAAAATGTCAAAATCTTCAAAATGAGCAAAAGCACAATGAAATTAATGCTGGAATCATCTTCAAGTTGCTAAAATACACTAATGACAGCAAAAAGTTTGAGTCTACAACATTTAGTTAAGGTGTGAGAGCCAAAATTAACTTTGTATTGCTTTAAAATTCATTTTCAGCCCGATTGTACACTTCAGGTGAAACTGTCAAAATCTTCAAAATGAGCAAAAGCACAATGAAATGAATGCTGGAATCATCTTCAAGTTGCTAAAATACACTAATGACAGCAAAAAGTTTGAGTCTACAACATTTAGTTAAGGTGTGAGAGCCTAAATGAACTTTCCATTGCTTTAAACGCGTTTTCAGCCCTTGATTGTACAATTCAGGTGAAACTGTCAAAATCTTCAAAATGAGCAAAAGCACAATGAAATTAATGCTGGAATCATCTTCAAGTTGCTAAAATACACTAATGACAGCAACAAGTTTGAGTCTACAACATTTAGTTAAGGTGTGAGAGCCAAAATGAACTTTGTATTGCTGTAAACGCGTTTTCAGCCCGATTGTACACTTCAGGTGAAACTGTCAAAATCTTCAAAATGAGCAAAAGCACAATGAAATGAATGCTGGAATCATCTTCAAGTTGCTAAAATACACTAATGACAGCAAAAAGTTTGAGTCTACAACATTTAGTTAAGGTGTGAGAGCCTAAATGAACTTTTCATTGCTTTAAACGCGTTTTCAGCCCTTGATTGTACAATTCAGGTGAAACTGTCAAAATCTTCAAAATGAGCAAAAGCACAATGAAATTAATGCTGGAATCATCTTCAAGTTGCTAAAATACACTAATGACAGCAACAAGTTTGAGTCTACAACATTTAGTTAAGGTGTGAGATTCTAAATTAACTTTGTATTGCTGTAAACGCGTTTTCAGCCCCTGATTGTACACTTCAGGTGAAACTGTCAAAATCTTCAAAATGAGCAAAAACACAATGAAATTAATGCTGGAATCATCTTCAAGTTGCTAAAATACACTAATGACAGTAAAAAGTTTGAGTGTACAACATTTAGTTAAGGTGTGAGAGCCAAAATGAACTTTGTATTGCTTTAAATGCACTTTCAGCCCGAATGTACACTTCAGGTGAAACTGTCAAAATCTTCAAAATGAGCAAAATCACAATGAAATTAAGGCTGGAATCATCTTCAAGTTGCTAAAATACACTAATGACAGCAAAAAGTTTGAGTCTACAACATTTAGTTAAGGTGTGAGAGCCTAAATGAACTTTGTATTGCTGTAAACGCGTTTTCAGCACCTGATTATACACTTCAGGTGAAACTGTCAAAATCTTCAAAATGAGCAAAAGCACAATGAAATTAATGCTGGAATCATCTTCAGGTTGCTAAAATACACTAATGACAGCAAAAAGTTTGAGTCTACAACATTTAGTTAAGGTGTGAGAGCCAAAATTAACTTTGTATTGCTTTAAAATTCATTTTCAGCCCGATTGTACACTTCAGGTGAAAATGTCAAAATCTTCAAAATGAGCAAAAGCACAATGAAATTAATGCTGGAATCATCTTCAGGTTGCTAAAATACACTAATGACAGCAAAAAGTTTGAGTCTACAACATTTAGTTAAGGTGTGAGAGCCTAAATGAACTTTTCATTGCTTTAAACACGTTTTCAGCCCGATTGTACACTTCAGGTAAAACTGTCAAAATCTTCAAAATGAGCAAAAGCACAATGAAATTAATGCTGGAATCATCTTCAAGTTGCTAAAATACACTAATGACAGCAAAAAGTTTGAGTCTACAACATTTAGTTAAGGTGTGAGAGCAAAAATTAACTTTGTATTGCTTTAAATGCATTTTCAGCCCGATAGTACACTTCAGGTGAAACTGTCAAAATCTTCAAAATGAGCAAAAGCACAATGAAATTAATGCTGGAATCATCTTCAGGTTGCTAAAATACACTAATGACAGCAAAAAGTTTTAGTCTACAACATTTAGTTAAGGTGTGAGAGCCAAAATGAACTTTGTATTGCTGTAAACGCGTTTTCAGCACCTGATTGTACACTTCAGGTGAAACTGTCAAAATCTTCAAAATGAGCAAAAGCACAATGAAATTAATGCTGGAATCATCTTCAAGTTGCTAAAATACACTAATGACAGCAAAAAGTTTGAGTCTACAACATTTAGTTAAGGTGTGAGAGCCAAAATTAACTTTGTATTGCTTTAAATGCATTTTCAGCCCGATTGGACACTTCAGGTGAAAGTGTCAAAATCTTCAAAATGAGAAAAAGCACAATGAAATTAATGCTGGAATCATCTTCAATATGATAAAATACACTAATGACAGCAAAAAGTTTGAGTCTACAACATTTAGTTAAGGTGTGAGAGCCAAAATGAACTTTGTATTGCTGTAAACGCGTTTTCAGCCCGATTGTACACTTCAGGTGAAACTGTCAAAATCTTCAAAATGAGCAAAAGCACAATGAAATGAATGCTGGAATCATCTTCAAGTTGCTAAAATACACTAATGACAGCAAAAAGTTTGAGTCTACAACATTTAGTTAAGGTGTGAGAGCCTAAATGAACTTTTCATTGCTTTAAACGCGTTTTCAGCCCTTGATTGTACAATTCAGGTGAAACTGTCAAAATCTTCAAAATGAGCAAAAGCACAATGAAATTAATGCTGGAATCATCTTCAAGTTGCTAAAATACACTAATGACAGCAACAAGTTTGAGTCTACAACATTTAGTTAAGGTGTGAGATTCTAAATTAACTTTGTATTGCTGTAAACGCGTTTTCAGCCCCTGATTGTACACTTCAGGTGAAACTGTCAAAATCTTCAAAATGAGCAAAAACACAATGAAATTAATGCTGGAATCATCTTCAAGTTGCTAAAATACACTAATGACAGTAAAAAGTTTGAGTGTACAACATTTAGTTAAGGTGTGAGAGCCAAAATGAACTTTGTATTGCTTTAAATGCACTTTCAGCCCGAATGTACACTTCAGGTGAAACTGTCAAAATCTTCAAAATGAGCAAAATCACAATGAAATTAAGGCTGGAATCATCTTCAAGTTGCTAAAATACACTAATGACAGCAAAAAGTTTGAGTCTACAACATTTAGTTAAGGTGTGAGAGCCTAAATGAACTTTGTATTGCTGTAAACGCGTTTTCAGCACCTGATTATACACTTCAGGTGAAACTGTCAAAATCTTCAAAATGAGCAAAAGCACAATGAAATTAATGCTGGAATCATCTTCAGGTTGCTAAAATACACTAATGACAGCAAAAAGTTTGAGTCTACAACATTTAGTTAAGGTGTGAGAGCCAAAATTAACTTTGTATTGCTTTAAAATTCATTTTCAGCCCGATTGTACACTTCAGGTGAAAATGTCAAAATCTTCAAAATGAGCAAAAGCACAATGAAATTAATGCTGGAATCATCTTCAGGTTGCTAAAATACACTAATGACAGCAAAAAGTTTGAGTCTACAACATTTAGTTAAGGTGTGAGAGCCTAAATGAACTTTTCATTGCTTTAAACACGTTTTCAGCCCGATTGTACACTTCAGGTAAAACTGTCAAAATCTTCAAAATGAGCAAAAGCACAATGAAATTAATGCTGGAATCATCTTCAAGTTGCTAAAATACACTAATGACAGCAAAAAGTTTGAGTCTACAACATTTAGTTAAGGTGTGAGAGCAAAAATTAACTTTGTATTGCTTTAAATGCATTTTCAGCCCGATAGTACACTTCAGGTGAAACTGTCAAAATCTTCAAAATGAGCAAAAGCACAATGAAATTAATGCTGGAATCATCTTCAGGTTGCTAAAATACACTAATGACAGCAAAAAGTTTTAGTCTACAACATTTAGTTAAGGTGTGAGAGCCAAAATGAACTTTGTATTGCTGTAAACGCGTTTTCAGCACCTGATTGTACACTTCAGGTGAAACTGTCAAAATCTTCAAAATGAGCAAAAGCACAATGAAATTAATGCTGGAATCATCTTCAAGTTGCTAAAATACACTAATGACAGCAAAAAGTTTGAGTCTACAACATTTAGTTAAGGTGTGAGAGCCAAAATTAACTTTGTATTGCTTTAAATGCATTTTCAGCCCGATTGGACACTTCAGGTGAAAGTGTCAAAATCTTCAAAATGAGAAAAAGCACAATGAAATTAATGCTGGAATCATCTTCAATATGATAAAATACACTAATGACAGCAAAAAGTTTGAGTCTACAACATTTAGTTAAGGTGTGAGAGCCAAAATGAACTTTGTATTGCTTTAAATGCATTATCAGGCCGATTGTACACTTCAGGTGAAACTGTCAAAATCTTCAAAATGAGCAAATGCACAATGAAATGAATGCTGGAATCATCTTCAAGTTGCTAAAATACACTAATGACAGCAAAAAGTTTGAGTCTACAACATTTAGTAAAGGTGTGAGAGCCTAAATGAACTTTTCATTGCTTTAAACGCGTTTTCAGCCCTTGATTGTACAATTCAGGTGAAACTGTCAAAATCTTCAAAATGAGCAAAAGCACAATGAAATTAATGCTGGAATCATCTTCAAGTTGCTAAAATACACTAATGACAGCAACAAGTTTGAGTCTACAACATTTAGTTAAGGTGTGAGAGCCTAAATGAACTTTGTATTGCTTTAAATGCACTTTCAGCCCGAATGTACACTTCAGGTGAAACTGTCAAAATCTTCAAAATGAGCAAAAGCACAATGAAATTAAGGCTGGAATCATCTTCAAGTTTCTAAAATACACTAATGACAGCAAAAAGTTTGAGTCTACAACATTTAGTTAAGGTGTGAGAGCCTAAATGAACTTTGTATTGCTGTAAACGCGTTTTCAGCACCTGATTGTACACTTCAGGTGAAACTGTCAAAATCTTCAAAATGAGCAAAAGCACAATGAAATGAATGCTGGAATCATCTTCAAGTTGCTAAAATACACTAATGACAGCAAAAAGTTTGAGTCTACAACATTTAGTTAAGGTGTGAGAGCCTAAATGAACTTTTCATTGCTTTAAACGCGTTTTCAGCCCTTGATTGTACAATTCAGGTGAAACTGTCAAAATCTTCAAAATGAGCAAAAGCACAATGAAATTAATGCTGGAATCATCTTCAAGTTGCTAAAATACACTAATGACAGCAAAAAGTTTGAGTCTACAACATTTAGTTAAGGTGTGAGATTCTAAATTAACTTTGTATTGCTGTAAACGCGTTTTCAGCCCCTGATTGTACACTTCAGGTGAAACTGTCAAAATCTTCAAAATGAGCAAAAACACAATGAAATTAATGCTGGAATCATCTTCAAGTTGCTAAAATACACTAATGACAGTAAAAAGTTTGAGTGTACAACATTTAGTTAAGGTGTGAGAGCCAAAATGAACTTTGTATTGCTTTAAATGCACTTTCAGCCCGAATGTACACTTCAGGTGAAACTGTCAAAATCTTCAAAATGAGCAAAATCACAATGAAATTAAGGCTGGAATCATCTTCAAGTTGCTAAAATACACTAATGACAGCAAAAAGTTTGAGTCTACAACATTTAGTTAAGGTGTGAGAGCCTAAATGAACTTTGTATTGCTGTAAACACGTTTTCAGCACCTGATTATACACTTCAGGTGAAACTGTCAAAATCTTCAAAATGAGCAAAAGCACAATGAAATTAATGCTGGAATCATCTTCAGGTTGCTAAAATACACTAATGACAGCAAAAAGTTTGAGTCTACAACATTTAGTTAAGGTGTGAGAGCCAAAATTAACTTTGTATTGCTTTAAAATTCATTTTCAGCCCGATTGTACACTTCAGGTGAAAATGTCAAAATCTTCAAAATGAGCAAAAGCACAATGAAATTAATGCTGGAATCATCTTCAGGTTGCTAAAATACACTAATGACAGCAAAAAGTTTGAGTCTACAACATTTAGTTAAGGTGTGAGAGCCTAAATGAACTTTTCATTGCTTTAAACACGTTTTCAGCCCGATTGTACACTTCAGGTAAAACTGTCAAAATCTTCAAAATGAGCAAAAGCACAATGAAATTAATGCTGGAATCATCTTCAAGTTGCTAAAATACACTAATGACAGCAAAAAGTTTGAGTCTACAACATTTAGTTAAGGTGTGAGAGCAAAAATTAACTTTGTATTGCTTTAAATGCATTTTCAGCCCGATAGTACACTTCAGGTGAAACTGTCAAAATCTTCAAAATGAGCAAAAGCACAATGAAATTAATGCTGGAATCATCTTCAGGTTGCTAAAATACACTAATGACAGCAAAAAGTTTTAGTCTACAACATTTAGTTAAGGTGTGAGAGCCAAAATGAACTTTGTATTGCTGTAAACGCGTTTTCAGCACCTGATTGTACACTTCAGGTGAAACTGTCAAAATCTTCAAAATGAGCAAAAGCACAATGAAATTAATGCTGGAATCATCTTCAAGTTGCTAAAATACACTAATGACAGCAAAAAGTTTGAGTCTACAACATTTAGTTAAGGTGTGAGAGCCAAAATGAACTTTGTATTGCTTTAAATGCATTATCAGGCCGATTGTACACTTCAGGTGAAACTGTCAAAATCTTCAAAATGAGCAAATGCACAATGAAATGAATGCTGGAATCATCTTCAAGTTGCTAAAATACACTAATGACAGCAAAAAGTTTGAGTCTACAACATTTAGTAAAGGTGTGAGAGCCTAAATGAACTTTTCATTGCTTTAAACGCGTTTTCAGCCCTTGATTGTACAATTCAGGTGAAACTGTCAAAATCTTCAAAATGAGCAAAAGCACAATGAAATTAATGCTGGAATCATCTTCAAGTTGCTAAAATACACTAATGACAGCAACAAGTTTGAGTCTACAACATTTAGTTAAGGTGTGAGAGCCTAAATGAACTTTGTATTGCTTTAAATGCACTTTCAGCCCGAATGTACACTTCAGGTGAAACTGTCAAAATCTTCAAAATGAGCAAAAGCACAATGAAATTAAGGCTGGAATCATCTTCAAGTTTCTAAAATACACTAATGACAGCAAAAAGTTTGAGTCTACAACATTTAGTTAAGGTGTGAGAGCCTAAATGAACTTTGTATTGCTGTAAACGCGTTTTCAGCACCTGATTGTACACTTCAGGTGAAACTGTCAAAATCTTCAAAATGAGCAAAAGCACAATGAAATTAATGCTGGAATCATCTTCAGGTTGCTAAAATACACTAATGACAGCAAAAAGTTTGAGTCTACAACATTTAGTTAAGGTGTGAGAGCCAAAATTAACTTTGTATTGCTTTAAAATTCATTTTCAGCCCGATTGTACACTTCAGGTGAAACTGTCAAAATCTTCAAAATGAGCAAAAGCACAATGAAATGAATGCTGGAATCATCTTCAAGTTGCTAAAATACACTAATGACAGCAAAAAGTTTGAGTCTACAACATTTAGTTAAGGTGTGAGAGCCTAAATGAACCTGTCATTGCTTTAAACGCGTTTTCAGCCCGATTGTACACTTCAGGTAAAACTGTCAAAATCTTCAAAATGAGCAAAAGCACAATGAAATTAATGCTGGAATCATCTTCAAGTTGCTAAAATACACTAATGACAGCAAAAAGTTTGTGTCTACAACATTTAGTTAAAGTGTGAGAGCCAAAATGAACTTTTTATTGCTGTAAACGCGTTTTCAGCACCTGAATGTACACTTCAGGTGAAACTGTCAAAATCTTCAAAATGAGCAAAAGCACAATGAAATTAATGCTGGAATCATCTTCAAGTTGCTAAAATACACTAATGACAGCAAAAAGTTTGAGTCTACAACATTTAGTTAAGGTGTGAGAGCAAAAATTAACTTTGTATTGCTTTAAATGCATTTTCAGCCCGATAGTACACTTCAGGTGAAACTGTCAAAATCTTCAAAATGAGCAAAAGCACAATGAAATTAATGCTGGAATCATCTTCAGGTTGCTAAAATACACTAATGACAGCAAAAAGTTTTAGTCTACAACATTTAGTTAAGGTGTGAGAGCCAAAATGAACTTTGTATTGCTGTAAACGCGTTTTCAGCACCTGATTGTACACTTCAGGTGAAACTGTCAAAATCTTCAAAATGAGCAAAAGCACAATGAAATTAATGCTGGAATCATCTTCAAGTTGCTAAAATACACTAATGACAGCAAAAAGTTTGAGTCTACAACATTTAGTTAAGGTGTGAGAGCCAAAATTAACTTTGTATTGCTTTAAAATTCATTTTCAGCCCGATTGTACACTTCAGGTGAAACTGTCAAAATCTTCAAAATGAGCAAAAGCACAATGAAATTAATGCTGGAATCATCTTCAGGTTGCTAAAATACACTAATGACAGCAAAAAGTTTTAGTCTACAACATTTAGTTAAGGTGTGAGAGCCAAAATGAACTTTGTATTGCTGTAAACGCGTTTTCAGCACCTGATTGTACACTTCAGGTGAAACTGTCAAAATCTTCAAAATGAGCAAAAGCACAATGAAATTAATGCTGGAATCATCTTCAAGTTGCTAAAATACACTAATGACAGCAAAAAGTTTGAGTCTACAACATTTAGTTAAGGTGTGAGAGCCAAAATTAACTTTGTATTGCTTTAAATGCATTTTCAGCCCGATTGGACACTTCAGGTGAAAGTGTCAAAATCTTCAAAATGAGAAAAAGCACAATGAAATTAATGCTGGAATCATCTTCAATATGATAAAATACACTAATGACAGCAAAAAGTTTGAGTCTACAACATTTAGTTAAGGTGTGAGAGCCAAAATGAACTTTGTATTGCTTTAAATGCATTATCAGGCCGATTGTACACTTCAGGTGAAACTGTCAAAATCTTCAAAATGAGCAAATGCACAATGAAATGAATGCTGGAATCATCTTCAAGTTGCTAAAATACACTAATGACAGCAAAAAGTTTGAGTCTACAACATTTAGTAAAGGTGTGAGAGCCTAAATGAACTTTTCATTGCTTTAAACGCGTTTTCAGCCCTTGATTGTACAATTCAGGTGAAACTGTCAAAATCTTCAAAATGAGCAAAAGCACAATGAAATTAATGCTGGAATCATCTTCAAGTTGCTAAAATACACTAATGACAGCAACAAGTTTGAGTCTACAACATTTAGTTAAGGTGTGAGAGCCTAAATGAACTTTGTATTGCTTTAAATGCACTTTCAGCCCGAATGTACACTTCAGGTGAAACTGTCAAAATCTTCAAAATGAGCAAAAGCACAATGAAATTAAGGCTGGAATCATCTTCAAGTTTCTAAAATACACTAATGACAGCAAAAAGTTTGAGTCTACAACATTTAGTTAAGGTGTGAGAGCCTAAATGAACTTTGTATTGCTGTAAACGCGTTTTCAGCACCTGATTGTACACTTCAGGTGAAACTGTCAAAATCTTCAAAATGAGCGAAAGCACAATGAAATTAATGCTGGAATCATCTTCAGGTTGCTAAAATACACTAATGACAGCAAAAAGTTTGAGTCTACAACATTTAGTTAAGGTGTGAGAGCCAAAATTAACTTTGTATTGCTTTAAAATTCATTTTCAGCCCGATTGTACACTTCAGGTGAAACTGTCAAAATCTTCAAAATGAGCAAAAGCACAATGAAATGAATGCTGGAATCATCTTCAAGTTGCTAAAATACACTAATGACAGCAAAAAGTTTGAGTCTACAACATTTAGTTAAGGTGTGAGAGCCTAAATGAACCTTTCATTGCTTTAAACGCGTTTTCAGCCCGATTGTACACTTCAGGTAAAACTGTCAAAATCTTCAAAATGAGCAAAAGCACAATGAAATTAATGCTGGAATCATCTTCAAGTTGCTAAAATACACTAATGACAGCAAAAAGTTTGTGTCTACAACATTTAGTTAAGGTGTGAGAGCCAAAATGAACTTTTTATTGCTGTAAACGCGTTTTCAGCACCTGAATGTACACTTCAGGTGAAACTGTCAAAATCTTCAAAATGAGCAAAAGCACAATGAAATTAATGCTGGAATCATCTTCAAGTTGCTAAAATACACTAATGACAGCAAAAAGTTTGAGTCTACAACATTTAGTTAAGGTGTGAGAGCAAAAATTAACTTTGTATTGCTTTAAATGCATTTTCAGCCCGATAGTACACTTCAGGTGAAACTGTCAAAATCTTCAAAATGAGCAAAAGCACAATGAAATTAATGCTGGAATCATCTTCAGGTTGCTAAAATACACTAATGACAGCAAAAAGTTTTAGTCTACAACATTTAGTTAAGGTGTGAGAGCCAAAATGAACTTTGTATTGCTGTAAACGCGTTTTCAGCACCTGATTGTACACTTCAGGTGAAACTGTCAAAATCTTCAAAATGAGCAAAAGCACAATGAAATTAATGCTGGAATCATCTTCAAGTTGCTAAAATACACTAATGACAGCAAAAAGTTTGAGTCTACAACATTTAGTTAAGGTGTGAGAGCCAAAATTAACTTTGTATTGCTTTAAAATTCATTTTCAGCCCGATTGTACACTTCAGGTGAAACTGTCAAAATCTTCAAAATGAGCAAAAGCACAATGAAATTAATGCTGGAATCATCTTCAAGTTGCTAAAATACACTAATGACAGCAAAAAGTTTGTGTCTACAACATTTAGTTAAGGTGTGAGAGCCAAAATGAACTTTTTATTGCTGTAAACGCGTTTTCAGCACCTGAATGTACACTTCAGGTGAAACTGTCAAAATCTTCAAAATGAGCAAAAGCACAATGAAATTAATGCTGGAATCATCTTCAAGTTGCTAAAATACACTAATGACAGCAACAAGTTTGAGTCTACAACATTTAGTTAAGGTGTGAGAGCCTAAATGAACTTTGTATTGCTTTAAATGCACTTTCAGCCCGAATGTACACTTCAGGTGAAACTGTCAAAATCTTCAAAATGAGCAAAAGCACAATGAAATTAATGCTGGAATCATCTTCAAGTTTCTAAAATACACTAATGACAGCAAAAAGTTTGAGTCTACAACATTTAGTTAAGGTGTGAGAGCCTAAATGAACTTTGTATTGCTGTAAACGCGTTTTCAGCACCTGATTGTACACTTCAGGTGAAACTGTCAAAATCTTCAAAATGAGCAAAAGCACAATGAAATTAATGCTGGAATCATCTTCAGGTTGCTAAAATACACTAATGACAGCAAAAAGTTTGAGTCTACAACATTTAGTTAAGGTGTGAGAGCCAAAATTAACTTTGTATTGCTTTAAAATTCATTTTCAGCCCGATTGTACACTTCAGGTGAAACTGTCAAAATCTTCAAAATGAGCAAAAGCACAATGAAATGAATGCTGGAATCATCTTCAAGTTGCTAAAATACACTAATGACAGCAAAAAGTTTGAGTCTACAACATTTAGTTAAGGTGTGAGAGCCTAAATGAACCTTTCATTGCTTTAAACGCGTTTTCAGCCCGATTGTACACTTCAGGTAAAACTGTCAAAATCTTCAAAATGAGCAAAAGCACAATGAAATTAATGCTGGAATCATCTTCAAGTTGCTAAAATACACTAATGACAGCAAAAAGTTTGTGTCTACAACATTTAGTTAAGGTGTGAGAGCCAAAATGAACTTTTTATTGCTGTAAACGCGTTTTCAGCACCTGAATGTACACTTCAGGTGAAACTGTCAAAATCTTCAAAATGAGCAAAAGCACAATGAAATTAATGCTGGAATCATCTTCAAGTTTCTAAAATACACTAATGACAGCAAAAAGTTTGAGTCTACAACATTTAGTTAAGGTGTGAGAGCAAAAATTAACTTTGTATTGCTTTAAATGCATTTTCAGCCCGATAGTACACTTCAGGTGAAACTGTCAAAATCTTCAAAATGAGCAAAAGCACAATGAAATTAATGCTGGAATCATCTTCAGGTTGCTAAAATACACTAATGACAGCAAAAAGTTTTAGTCTACAACATTTAGTTAAGGTGTGAGAGCCAAAATGAACTTTGTATTGCTGTAAACGCGTTTTCAGCACCTGATTGTACACTTCAGGTGAAACTGTCAAAATCTTCAAAATGAGCAAAAGCACAATGAAATTATTGCTGGAATCATCTTCAAGTTGCTAAAATACACTAATGACAGCAAAAAGTTTGAGTCTACAACATTTAGTTAAGGTGTGAGAGCCAAAATTAACTTTGTATTGCTTTAAAATTCATTTTCAGCCCGATTGTACACTTCAGGTGAAACTGTCAAAATCTTCAAAATGAGCAAAAGCACAATGAAATTAATGCTGGAATCATCTTCAAGTTGCTAAAATACACTAATGACAGCAACAAGTTTGAGTCTACAACATTTAGTTAAGGTGTGAGAGCCTAAATGAACTTTGTATTGCTTTAAATGCATTTTCAGCCCAATTGTACACTTCAGGTAAAACTGTCAAAATCTTCAAAATGAGCAAAAGCACAATGAAATTAATGCTGGAATAATCTTCAAGTTGCTAAAATACACTAATGACAGCAAAAAGTTTGTGTCTACAACATTTAGTTAAGGTGTGAGAGCCAAAATGAACTTTTTATTGCTGTAAACGCGTTTTCAGCACCTGAATGTACACTTCAGGTGAAACTGTCAAAATCTTCAAAATGAGCAAAAGCACAATGAAATTAATGCTGGAATCATCTTCAAGTTGCTAAAATACACTAATGACAGTAAAAAGTTTGAGTGTACAACATTTAGTTAAGGTGTGAGAGCCAAAATGAACTTTGTATTGCTTTAAATGCACTTTCAGCCCGAATGTACACTTCAGGTGAAACTGTCAAAATCTTCAAAATGAGCAAAAGCACAATGAAATTAATGCTGGAATCATCTTCAGGTTGCTAAAATACACTAATGACAGCAACAAGTTTGAGTCTACAACATTTAGTTAAGGTGTGAGAGCCTAAATGAACTTTGTATTGCTGTAAACGCGTTTTCAGCACCTGATTATACACTTCAGGTGAAACTGTCAAAATCTTCAAAATGAGCAAAAGCACAATGAAATTAATGCTGGAATCATCTTCAGGTTGCTAAAATACACTAATGACAGCAAAAAGTTTGAGTCTACAACATTTAGTTAAGGTGTGAGAGCCAAAATTAACTTTGTATTGCTTTAAAATTCATTTTCAGCCCGATTGTACACTTCAGGTGAAAATGTCAAAATCTTCAAAATGAGCAAAAGCACAATGAAATTAATGCTGGAATCATCTTCAGGTTGCTAAAATACACTAATGACAGCAAAAAGTTTGAGTCTACAACATTTAGTTAAGGTGTGAGAGCCTAAATGAACTTTTCATTGCTTTAAACGCGTTTTCAGCCCGATTGTACACTTCAGGTAAAACTGTCAAAATCTTCAAAATGAGCAAAAGCACAATGAAATTAATGCTGGAATCATCTTCAAGTTGCTAAAATACACTAATGACAGCAAAAAGTTTGAGTCTACAACATTTAGTTAAGGTGTGAGAGCAAAAATTAACTTTGTATTGCTTTAAATGCATTTTCAGCCCGATAGTACACTTCAGGTGAAACTGTCAAAATCTTCAAAATGAGCAAAAGCACAATGAAATTAATGCTGGAATCATCTTCAGGTTGCTAAAATACACTAATGACAGCAAAAAGTTTTAGTCTACAACATTTAGTTAAGGTGTGAGAGCCAAAATGAACTTTGTATTGCTGTAAACGCGTTTTCAGCACCTGATTGTACACTTCAGGTGAAACTGTCAAAATCTTCAAAATGAGCAAAAGCACAATGAAATTAATGCTGGAATCATCTTCAAGTTGCTAAAATACACTAATGACAGCAAAAAGTTTGAGTCTACAACATTTAGTTAAGGTGTGAGAGCCAAAATTAACTTTGTATTGCTTTAAATGCATTTTCAGCCCGATTGGACACTTCAGGTGAAAGTGTCAAAATCTTCAAAATGAGCAAAAGCACAATGAAATTAATGCTGGAATCATCTTCAATATGATAAAATACACTAATGACAGCAAAAAGTTTGAGTCTACAACATTTAGTTAAGGTGTGAGAGCCAAAATGAACTTTGTATTGCTTTAAATGCATTATCAGGCCGATTGTACACTTCAGGTGAAACTGTCAAAATCTTCAAAATGAGCAAATGCACCATGAAATGAATGCTGGAATCATCTTCAAGTTGCTAAAATACACTAATGACAGCAAAAAGTTTGAGTCTACAACATTTAGTAAAGGTGTGAGAGCCTAAATGAACTTTTCATTGCTTTAAACGCGTTTTCAGCCCTTGATTGTACAATTCAGGTGAAACTGTCAAAATCTTCAAAATGAGCAAAAGCACAATGAAATTAATGCTGGAATCATCTTCAAGTTGCTAAAATACACTAATGACAGCAACAAGTTTGAGTCTACAACATTTAGTTAAGGTGTGAGAGCCTAAATGAACTTTGTATTGCTTTAAATGCACTTTCAGCCCGAATGTACACTTCAGGTAAAACTGTCAAAATCTTCAAAATGAGCAAAAGCACAATGAAATTAAGGCTGGAATCATCTTCAAGTTTCTAAAATACACTAATGACAGCAAAAAGTTTGAGTCTACAACATTTAGTTAAGGTGTGAGAGCCTAAATGAACTTTGTATTGCTGTAAACGCGTTTTCAGCACCTGATTGTACACTTCAGGTGAAACTGTCAAAATCTTCAAAATGAGCAAAAGCACAATGAAATTAATGCTGGAATCATCTTCAGGTTGCTAAAATACACTAATGACAGCAAAAAGTTTGAGTCTACAACATTTTGTTAAGGTGTGAGAGCCAAAATTAACTTTGTATTGCTTTAAAATTCATTTTCAGCCCGATTGTACACTTCAGGTGAAACTGTCAAAATCTTCAAAATGAGCAAAAGCACAATGAAATGAATGCTGGAATCATCTTCAAGTTGCTAAAATACACTAATGACAGCAAAAAGTTTGAGTCTACAACATTTAGTTAAGGTGTGAGAGCCTAAATGAACCTTTCATTGCTTTAAACGCGTTTTCAGCCCGATTGTACACTTCAGGTAAAACTGTCAAAATCTTCAAAATGAGCAAAAGCACAATGAAATTAATGCTGGAATCATCTTCAAGTTGCTAAAATACACTAAGGACAGCAAAAAGTTTGTGTCTACAACATTTAGTTAAGGTGTGAGAGCCAAAATGAACTTTTTATTGCTGTAAACGCGTTTTCAGCACCTGAATGTACACTTCAGGTGAAACTGTCAAAATCTTCAAAATGAGCAAAAGCACAATGAAATTAATGCTGGAATCATCTTCAGGTTGCTAAAATACACTAATGACAGCAAAAAGTTTTAGTCTACAACATTTAGTTAAGGTGTGAGAGCCAAAATGAACTTTGTATTGCTGTAAACGCGTTTTCAGCACCTGATTGTACACTTCAGGTGAAACTGTCAAAATCTTCAAAATGAGCAAAAGCACAATGAAATTAATGCTGGAATCATCTTCAAGTTGCTAAAATACACTAATGACAGCAAAAAGTTTGAGTCTACAACATTTAGTTAAGGTGTGAGAGCCAAAATGAACTTTGTATTGCTTTAAATGCATTATCAGGCCGATTGTACACTTCAGGTGAAACTGTCAAAATCTTCAAAATGAGCAAATGCACAATGAAATGAATGCTGGAATCATCTTCAAGTTGCTAAAATACACTAATGACAGCAAAAAGTTTGAGTCTACAACATTTAGTAAAGGTGTGAGAGCCTAAATGAACTTTTCATTGCTTTAAACGCGTTTTCAGCCCTTGATTGTACAATTCAGGTGAAACTGTCAAAATCTTCAAAATGAGCAAAAGCACAATGAAATTAATGCTGGAATCATCTTCAAGTTGCTAAAATACACTAATGACAGCAACAAGTTTGAGTCTACAACATTTAGTTAAGGTGTGAGAGCCTAAATGAACTTTGTATTGCTTTAAATGCACTTTCAGCCCGAATGTACACTTCAGGTGAAACTGTCAAAATCTTCAAAATGAGCAAAAGCACAATGAAATTAAGGCTGGAATCATCTTCAAGTTTCTAAAATACACTAATGACAGCAAAAAGTTTGAGTCTACAACATTTAGTTAAGGTGTGAGAGCCTAAATGAACTTTGTATTGCTGTAAACGCGTTTTCAGCACCTGATTGTACACTTCAGGTGAAACTGTCAAAATCTTCAAAATGAGCAAAAGCACAATGAAATTAATGCTGGAATCATCTTCAGGTTGCTAAAATACACTAATGACAGCAAAAAGTTTGAGTCTACAACATTTAGTTAAGGTGTGAGAGCCAAAATTAACTTTGTATTGCTTTAAAATTCATTTTCAGCCCGATTGTACACTTCAGGTGAAACTGTCAAAATCTTCAAAATGAGCAAAAGCACAATGAAATGAATGCTGGAATCATCTTCAAGTTGCTAAAATACACTAATGACAGCAAAAAGTTTGAGTCTACAACATTTAGTTAAGGTGTGAGAGCCTAAATGAACCTTTCATTGCTTTAAACGCGTTTTCAGCCCGATTGTACACTTCAGGTAAAACTGTCAAAATCTTCAAAATGAGCAAAAGCACAATGAAATTAATGCTGGAATCATCTTCAAGTTGCTAAAATACACTAATGACAGCAAAAAGTTTGTGTCTACAACATTTAGTTAAAGTGTGAGAGCCAAAATGAACTTTTTATTGCTGTAAACGCGTTTTCAGCACCTGAATGTACACTTCAGGTGAAACTGTCAAAATCTTCAAAATGAGCAAAAGCACAATGAAATTAATGCTGGAATCATCTTCAAGTTGCTAAAATACACTAATGACAGCAAAAAGTTTGAGTCTACAACATTTAGTTAAGGTGTGAGAGCAAAAATTAACTTTGTATTGCTTTAAATGCATTTTCAGCCCGATAGTACACTTCAGGTGAAACTGTCAAAATCTTCAAAATGAGCAAAAGCACAATGAAATTAATGCTGGAATCATCTTCAGGTTGCTAAAATACACTAATGACAGCAAAAAGTTTTAGTCTACAACATTTAGTTAAGGTGTGAGAGCCAAAATGAACTTTGTATTGCTGTAAACGCGTTTTCAGCACCTGATTGTACACTTCAGGTGAAACTGTCAAAATCTTCAAAATGAGCAAAAGCACAATGAAATTAATGCTGGAATCATCTTCAAGTTGCTAAAATACACTAATGACAGCAAAAAGTTTGAGTCTACAACATTTAGTTAAGGTGTGAGAGCCAAAATTAACTTTGTATTGCTTTAAAATTCATTTTCAGCCCGATTGTACACTTCAGGTGAAACTGTCAAAATCTTCAAAATGAGCAAAAGCACAATGAAATTAATGCTGGAATCATCTTCAGGTTGCTAAAATACACTAATGACAGCAAAAAGTTTTAGTCTACAACATTTAGTTAAGGTGTGAGAGCCAAAATGAACTTTGTATTGCTGTAAACGCGTTTTCAGCACCTGATTGTACACTTCAGGTGAAACTGTCAAAATCTTCAAAATGAGCAAAAGCACAATGAAATTAATGCTGGAATCATCTTCAAGTTGCTAAAATACACTAATGACAGCAAAAAGTTTGAGTCTACAACATTTAGTTAAGGTGTGAGAGCCAAAATTAACTTTGTATTGCTTTAAATGCATTTTCAGCCCGATTGGACACTTCAGGTGAAAGTGTCAAAATCTTCAAAATGAGAAAAAGCACAATGAAATTAATGCTGGAATCATCTTCAATATGATAAAATACACTAATGACAGCAAAAAGTTTGAGTCTACAACATTTAGTTAAGGTGTGAGAGCCAAAATGAACTTTGTATTGCTTTAAATGCATTATCAGGCCGATTGTACACTTCAGGTGAAACTGTCAAAATCTTCAAAATGAGCAAATGCACAATGAAATGAATGCTGGAATCATCTTCAAGTTGCTAAAATACACTAATGACAGCAAAAAGTTTGAGTCTACAACATTTAGTAAAGGTGTGAGAGCCTAAATGAACTTTTCATTGCTTTAAACGCGTTTTCAGCCCTTGATTGTACAATTCAGGTGAAACTGTCAAAATCTTCAAAATGAGCAAAAGCACAATGAAATTAATGCTGGAATCATCTTCAAGTTGCTAAAATACACTAATGACAGCAACAAGTTTGAGTCTACAACATTTAGTTAAGGTGTGAGAGCCTAAATGAACTTTGTATTGCTTTAAATGCACTTTCAGCCCGAATGTACACTTCAGGTGAAACTGTCAAAATCTTCAAAATGAGCAAAAGCACAATGAAATTAAGGCTGGAATCATCTTCAAGTTTCTAAAATACACTAATGACAGCAAAAAGTTTGAGTCTACAACATTTAGTTAAGGTGTGAGAGCCTAAATGAACTTTGTATTGCTGTAAACGCGTTTTCAGCACCTGATTGTACACTTCAGGTGAAACTGTCAAAATCTTCAAAATGAGCGAAAGCACAATGAAATTAATGCTGGAATCATCTTCAGGTTGCTAAAATACACTAATGACAGCAAAAAGTTTGAGTCTACAACATTTAGTTAAGGTGTGAGAGCCAAAATTAACTTTGTATTGCTTTAAAATTCATTTTCAGCCCGATTGTACACTTCAGGTGAAACTGTCAAAATCTTCAAAATGAGCAAAAGCACAATGAAATGAATGCTGGAATCATCTTCAAGTTGCTAAAATACACTAATGACAGCAAAAAGTTTGAGTCTACAACATTTAGTTAAGGTGTGAGAGCCTAAATGAACCTTTCATTGCTTTAAACGCGTTTTCAGCCCGATTGTACACTTCAGGTAAAACTGTCAAAATCTTCAAAATGAGCAAAAGCACAATGAAATTAATGCTGGAATCATCTTCAAGTTGCTAAAATACACTAATGACAGCAAAAAGTTTGTGTCTACAACATTTAGTTAAGGTGTGAGAGCCAAAATGAACTTTTTATTGCTGTAAACGCGTTTTCAGCACCTGAATGTACACTTCAGGTGAAACTGTCAAAATCTTCAAAATGAGCAAAAGCACAATGAAATTAATGCTGGAATCATCTTCAAGTTGCTAAAATACACTAATGACAGCAAAAAGTTTGAGTCTACAACATTTAGTTAAGGTGTGAGAGCAAAAATTAACTTTGTATTGCTTTAAATGCATTTTCAGCCCGATAGTACACTTCAGGTGAAACTGTCAAAATCTTCAAAATGAGCAAAAGCACAATGAAATTAATGCTGGAATCATCTTCAGGTTGCTAAAATACACTAATGACAGCAAAAAGTTTTAGTCTACAACATTTAGTTAAGGTGTGAGAGCCAAAATGAACTTTGTATTGCTGTAAACGCGTTTTCAGCACCTGATTGTACACTTCAGGTGAAACTGTCAAAATCTTCAAAATGAGCAAAAGCACAATGAAATTAATGCTGGAATCATCTTCAAGTTGCTAAAATACACTAATGACAGCAAAAAGTTTGAGTCTACAACATTTAGTTAAGGTGTGAGAGCCAAAATTAACTTTGTATTGCTTTAAAATTCATTTTCAGCCCGATTGTACACTTCAGGTGAAACTGTCAAAATCTTCAAAATGAGCAAAAGCACAATGAAATTAATGCTGGAATCATCTTCAAGTTGCTAAAATACACTAATGACAGCAAAAAGTTTGTGTCTACAACATTTAGTTAAGGTGTGAGAGCCAAAATGAACTTTTTATTGCTGTAAACGCGTTTTCAGCACCTGAATGTACACTTCAGGTGAAACTGTCAAAATCTTCAAAATGAGCAAAAGCACAATGAAATTAATGCTGGAATCATCTTCAAGTTGCTAAAATACACTAATGACAGCAACAAGTTTGAGTCTACAACATTTAGTTAAGGTGTGAGAGCCTAAATGAACTTTGTATTGCTTTAAATGCACTTTCAGCCCGAATGTACACTTCAGGTGAAACTGTCAAAATCTTCAAAATGAGCAAAAGCACAATGAAATTAATGCTGGAATCATCTTCAAGTTTCTAAAATACACTAATGACAGCAAAAAGTTTGAGTCTACAACATTTAGTTAAGGTGTGAGAGCCTAAATGAACTTTGTATTGCTGTAAACGCGTTTTCAGCACCTGATTGTACACTTCAGGTGAAACTGTCAAAATCTTCAAAATGAGCAAAAGCACAATGAAATTAATGCTGGAATCATCTTCAGGTTGCTAAAATACACTAATGACAGCAAAAAGTTTGAGTCTACAACATTTAGTTAAGGTGTGAGAGCCAAAATTAACTTTGTATTGCTTTAAAATTCATTTTCAGCCCGATTGTACACTTCAGGTGAAACTGTCAAAATCTTCAAAATGAGCAAAAGCACAATGAAATGAATGCTGGAATCATCTTCAAGTTGCTAAAATACACTAATGACAGCAAAAAGTTTGAGTCTACAACATTTAGTTAAGGTGTGAGAGCCTAAATGAACCTTTCATTGCTTTAAACGCGTTTTCAGCCCGATTGTACACTTCAGGTAAAACTGTCAAAATCTTCAAAATGAGCAAAAGCACAATGAAATTAATGCTGGAATCATCTTCAAGTTGCTAAAATACACTAATGACAGCAAAAAGTTTGTGTCTACAACATTTAGTTAAGGTGTGAGAGCCAAAATGAACTTTTTATTGCTGTAAACGCGTTTTCAGCACCTGAATGTACACTTCAGGTGAAACTGTCAAAATCTTCAAAATGAGCAAAAGCACAATGAAATTAATGCTGGAATCATCTTCAAGTTTCTAAAATACACTAATGACAGCAAAAAGTTTGAGTCTACAACATTTAGTTAAGGTGTGAGAGCAAAAATTAACTTTGTATTGCTTTAAATGCATTTTCAGCCCGATAGTACACTTCAGGTGAAACTGTCAAAATCTTCAAAATGAGCAAAAGCACAATGAAATTAATGCTGGAATCATCTTCAGGTTGCTAAAATACACTAATGACAGCAAAAAGTTTTAGTCTACAACATTTAGTTAAGGTGTGAGAGCCAAAATGAACTTTGTATTGCTGTAAACGCGTTTTCAGCACCTGATTGTACACTTCAGGTGAAACTGTCAAAATCTTCAAAATGAGCAAAAGCACAATGAAATTATTGCTGGAATCATCTTCAAGTTGCTAAAATACACTAATGACAGCAAAAAGTTTGAGTCTACAACATTTAGTTAAGGTGTGAGAGCCAAAATTAACTTTGTATTGCTTTAAAATTCATTTTCAGCCCGATTGTACACTTCAGGTGAAACTGTCAAAATCTTCAAAATGAGCAAAAGCACAATGAAATTAATGCTGGAATCATCTTCAAGTTGCTAAAATACACTAATGACAGCAACAAGTTTGAGTCTACAACATTTAGTTAAGGTGTGAGAGCCTAAATGAACTTTGTATTGCTTTAAATGCATTTTCAGCCCGATTGTACACTTCAGGTAAAACTGTCAAAATCTTCAAAATGAGCAAAAGCACAATGAAATTAATGCTGGAATAATCTTCAAGTTGCTAAAATACACTAATGACAGCAAAAAGTTTGTGTCTACAACATTTAGTTAAGGTGTGAGAGCCAAAATGAACTTTTTATTGCTGTAAACGCGTTTTCAGCACCTGAATGTACACTTCAGGTGAAACTGTCAAAATCTTCAAAATGAGCAAAAGCACAATGAAATTAATGCTGGAATCATCTTCAAGTTGCTAAAATACACTAATGACAGTAAAAAGTTTGAGTGTACAACATTTAGTTAAGGTGTGAGAGCCAAAATGAACTTTGTATTGCTTTAAATGCACTTTCAGCCCGAATGTACACTTCAGGTGAAACTGTCAAAATCTTCAAAATGAGCAAAAGCACAATGAAATTAATGCTGGAATCATCTTCAGGTTGCTAAAATACACTAATGACAGCAACAAGTTTGAGTCTACAACATTTAGTTAAGGTGTGAGAGCCTAAATGAACTTTGTATTGCTGTAAACGCGTTTTCAGCACCTGATTATACACTTCAGGTGAAACTGTCAAAATCTTCAAAATGAGCAAAAGCACAATGAAATTAATGCTGGAATCATCTTCAGGTTGCTAAAATACACTAATGACAGCAAAAAGTTTGAGTCTACAACATTTAGTTAAGGTGTGAGAGCCAAAATTAACTTTGTATTGCTTTAAAATTCATTTTCAGCCCGATTGTACACTTCAGGTGAAAATGTCAAAATCTTCAAAATGAGCAAAAGCACAATGAAATTAATGCTGGAATCATCTTCAGGTTGCTAAAATACACTAATGACAGCAAAAAGTTTGAGTCTACAACATTTAGTTAAGGTGTGAGAGCCTAAATGAACTTTTCATTGCTTTAAACGCGTTTTCAGCCCGATTGTACACTTCAGGTAAAACTGTCAAAATCTTCAAAATGAGCAAAAGCACAATGAAATTAATGCTGGAATCATCTTCAAGTTGCTAAAATACACTAATGACAGCAAAAAGTTTGAGTCTACAACATTTAGTTAAGGTGTGAGAGCAAAAATTAACTTTGTATTGCTTTAAATGCATTTTCAGCCCGATAGTACACTTCAGGTGAAACTGTCAAAATCTTCAAAATGAGCAAAAGCACAATGAAATTAATGCTGGAATCATCTTCAGGTTGCTAAAATACACTAATGACAGCAAAAAGTTTTAGTCTACAACATTTAGTTAAGGTGTGAGAGCCAAAATGAACTTTGTATTGCTGTAAACGCGTTTTCAGCACCTGATTGTACACTTCAGGTGAAACTGTCAAAATCTTCAAAATGAGCAAAAGCACAATGAAATTAATGCTGGAATCATCTTCAAGTTGCTAAAATACACTAATGACAGCAAAAAGTTTGAGTCTACAACATTTAGTTAAGGTGTGAGAGCCAAAATTAACTTTGTATTGCTTTAAATGCATTTTCAGCCCGATTGGACACTTCAGGTGAAAGTGTCAAAATCTTCAAAATGAGCAAAAGCACAATGAAATTAATGCTGGAATCATCTTCAATATGATAAAATACACTAATGACAGCAAAAAGTTTGAGTCTACAACATTTAGTTAAGGTGTGAGAGCCAAAATGAACTTTGTATTGCTTTAAATGCATTATCAGGCCGATTGTACACTTCAGGTGAAACTGTCAAAATCTTCAAAATGAGCAAATGCACCATGAAATGAATGCTGGAATCATCTTCAAGTTGCTAAAATACACTAATGACAGCAAAAAGTTTGAGTCTACAACATTTAGTAAAGGTGTGAGAGCCTAAATGAACTTTTCATTGCTTTAAACGCGTTTTCAGCCCTTGATTGTACAATTCAGGTGAAACTGTCAAAATCTTCAAAATGAGCAAAAGCACAATGAAATTAATGCTGGAATCATCTTCAAGTTGCTAAAATACACTAATGACAGCAACAAGTTTGAGTCTACAACATTTAGTTAAGGTGTGAGAGCCTAAATGAACTTTGTATTGCTTTAAATGCACTTTCAGCCCGAATGTACACTTCAGGTAAAACTGTCAAAATCTTCAAAATGAGCAAAAGCACAATGAAATTAAGGCTGGAATCATCTTCAAGTTTCTAAAATACACTAATGACAGCAAAAAGTTTGAGTCTACAACATTTAGTTAAGGTGTGAGAGCCTAAATGAACTTTGTATTGCTGTAAACGCGTTTTCAGCACCTGATTGTACACTTCAGGTGAAACTGTCAAAATCTTCAAAATGAGCAAAAGCACAATGAAATTAATGCTGGAATCATCTTCAGGTTGCTAAAATACACTAATGACAGCAAAAAGTTTGAGTCTACAACATTTTGTTAAGGTGTGAGAGCCAAAATTAACTTTGTATTGCTTTAAAATTCATTTTCAGCCCGATTGTACACTTCAGGTGAAACTGTCAAAATCTTCAAAATGAGCAAAAGCACAATGAAATGAATGCTGGAATCATCTTCAAGTTGCTAAAATACACTAATGACAGCAAAAAGTTTGAGTCTACAACATTTAGTTAAGGTGTGAGAGCCTAAATGAACCTTTCATTGCTTTAAACGCGTTTTCAGCCCGATTGTACACTTCAGGTAAAACTGTCAAAATCTTCAAAATGAGCAAAAGCACAATGAAATTAATGCTGGAATCATCTTCAAGTTGCTAAAATACACTAAGGACAGCAAAAAGTTTGTGTCTACAACATTTAGTTAAGGTGTGAGAGCCAAAATGAACTTTTTATTGCTGTAAACGCGTTTTCAGCACCTGAATGTACACTTCAGGTGAAACTGTCAAAATCTTCAAAATGAGCAAAAGCACAATGAAATTATTGCTGGAATCATCTTCAAGTTGCTAAAATACACTAATGACAGCAAAAAGTTTGAGTCTACAACATTTAGTTAAGGTGTGAGAGCAAAAATTAACTTTGTATTGCTTTAAATGCATTTTCAGCCCGATAGTACACTTCAGGTGAAACTGTCAAAATCTTCAAAATGAGCAAAAGCACAATGAAATTAATGCTGGAATCATCTTCAGGTTGCTAAAATACACTAATGACAGCAAAAAGTTTTAGTCTACAACATTTAGTTAAGGTGTGAGAGCCAAAATGAACTTTGTATTGCTGTAAACGCGTTTTCAGCACCTGATTGTACACTTCAGGTGAAACTGTCAAAATCTTCAAAATGAGCAAAAGCACAATGAAATTAATGCTGGAATCATCTTCAAGTTGCTAAAATACACTAATGACAGCAACAAGTTTGAGTCTACAACATTTAGTTAAGGTGTGAGAGCCTAAATGAACTTTGTATTGCTTTAAATGCATTTTCAGCCCGATTGTACACTTCAGGTAAAACTGTCAAAATCTTCAAAATGAGCAAAAGCACAATGAAATTAATGCTGGAATAATCTTCAAGTTGCTAAAATACACTAATGACAGCAAAAAGTTTGTGTCTACAACATTTAGTTAAGGTGTGAGAGCCAAAATGAACTTTTTATTGCTGTAAACGCGTTTTCAGCACCTGAATGTACACTTCAGGTGAAACTGTCAAAATCTTCAAAATGAGCAAAAGCACAATGAAATTAATGCTGGAATCATCTTCAAGTTGCTAAAATACACTAATGACAGTAAAAAGTTTGAGTGTACAACATTTAGTTAAGGTGTGAGAGCCAAAATGAACTTTGTATTGCTTTAAATGCACTTTCAGCCCGAATGTACACTTCAGGTGAAACTGTCAAAATCTTCAAAATGAGCAAAAGCACAATGAAATTAATGCTGGAATCATCTTCAAGTTGCTAAAATACACTAATGACAGCAACAAGTTTGAGTCTACAACATTTAGTTAAGGTGTGAGAGCCTAAATGAACTTTGTATTGCTTTAAATGCATTTTCAGCCCGATTGTACACTTCAGGTAAAACTGTCAAAATCTTCAAAATGAGCAAAAGCACAATGAAATTAATGCTGGAATAATCTTCAAGTTGCTAAAATACACTAATGACAGCAAAAAGTTTGTGTCTACAACATTTAGTTAAGGTGTGAGAGCCAAAATGAACTTTTTATTGCTGTAAACGCGTTTTCAGCACCTGAATGTACACTTCAGGTGAAACTGTCAAAATCTTCAAAATGAGCAAAAGCACAATGAAATTAATGCTGGAATCATCTTCAAGTTGCTAAAATACACTAATGACAGCAAAAAGTTTGAGTCTACAACATTTAGTTAAGGTGTGAGAGCCAAAATTAACTTTGTATTGCTTTAAATGCATTTTCAGCCCGATTGGACACTTCAGGTGAAAGTGTCAAAATCTTCAAAATGAGAAAAAGCACAATGAAATTAATGCTGGAATCATCTTCAATATGATAAAATACACTAATGACAGCAAAAAGTTTGAGTCTACAACATTTAGTTAAGGTGTGAGAGCCAAAATGAACTTTGTATTGCTTTAAATGCATTATCAGGCCGATTGTACACTTCAGGTGAAACTGTCAAAATCTTCAAAATGAGCAAATGCACAATGAAATGAATGCTGGAATCATCTTCAAGTTGCTAAAATACACTAATGACAGCAAAAAGTTTGAGTCTACAACATTTAGTAAAGGTGTGAGAGCCTAAATGAACTTTTCATTGCTTTAAACGCGTTTTCAGCCCTTGATTGTACAATTCAGGTGAAACTGTCAAAATCTTCAAAATGAGCAAAAGCACAATGAAATTAATGCTGGAATCATCTTCAAGTTGCTAAAATACACTAATGACAGCAACAAGTTTGAGTCTACAACATTTAGTTAAGGTGTGAGAGCCTAAATGAACTTTGTATTGCTTTAAATGCACTTTCAGCCCGAATGTACACTTCAGGTGAAACTGTCAAAATCTTCAAAATGAGCAAAAGCACAATGAAATTAAGGCTGGAATCATCTTCAAGTTTCTAAAATACACTAATGACAGCAAAAAGTTTGAGTCTACAACATTTAGTTAAGGTGTGAGAGCCTAAATGAACTTTGTATTGCTGTAAACGCGTTTTCAGCACCTGATTGTACACTTCAGGTGAAACTGTCAAAATCTTCAAAATGAGCAAAAGCACAATGAAATTAATGCTGGAATCATCTTCAGGTTGCTAAAATACACTAATGACAGCAAAAAGTTTGAGTCTACAAGATTTAGTTAAGGTGTGAGAGCCAAAATTAACTTTGTATTGCTTTAAAATTCATTTTCAGCCCGATTGTACACTTCAGGTGAAACTGTCAAAATCTTCAAAATGAGCAAAAGCACAATGAAATGAATGCTGGAATCATCTTCAAGTTGCTAAAATACACTAATGACAGCAAAAAGTTTGAGTCTACAACATTTAGTTAAGGTGTGAGAGCCTAAATGAACCTTTCATTGCTTTAAACGCGTTTTCAGCCCGATTGTACACTTCAGGTAAAACTGTCAAAATCTTCAAAATGAGCAAAAGCACAATGAAATTAATGCTGGAATCATCTTCAAGTTGCTAAAATACACTAAGGACAGCAAAAAGTTTGTGTCTACAACATTTAGTTAAGGTGTGAGAGCCAAAATGAACTTTTTATTGCTGTAAACGCGTTTTCAGCACCTGAATGTACACTTCAGGTGAAACTGTCAAAATCTTCAAAATGAGCAAAAGCACAATGAAATTATTGCTGGAATCATCTTCAAGTTGCTAAAATACACTAATGACAGCAACAAGTTTGAGTCTAAAACATTTAGTTAAGGTGTGAGAGCCTAAATGAACTTTGTATTGCTTTAAATGCACTTTCAGCCCGAATGTACACTTCAGGTGAAACTGTCAAAATCTTCAAAATGAGCAAAAGCACAATGAAATTAAGGCTGGAATCATCTTCATTTTGCTAACATACACTAATGACAGCAAAAAGTTTGAGTCTACAACATTTAGTTAAGGTGTGAGAGCCAAAATGAACTTTTTATGGCTTTAAACGCGTTTTCAGCCCTTGATTGTACAATTCAGGTGAAACTGTCAAAATCTTCAAAATGAGCAAAAGCACAATGAAATTAATGCTGGAATCATCTTCAAGTTTCTAAAATACACTAATGACAGCAAAAAGTTTGAGTCTACAACATTTAGTTAAGGTGTGAGAGCCTAAATGAACTTTGTATTGCTGTAAACGCGTTTTCAGCACCTGATTGTACACTTCAGGTGAAACTGTCAAAATCTTCAAAATGAGCAAAAGCACAATGAAATTAATGCTGGAATCATCTTCAGGTTGCTAAAATACACTAATGACAGCAAAAAGTTTGAGTCTACAACATTTAGTTAAGGTGTGAGAGCCAAAATTAACTTTGTATTGCTTTAAAATTCATTTTCAGCCCGATTGTACACTTCAGGTGAAACTGTCAAAATCTTCAAAATGAGCAAAAGCACAATGAAATGAATGCTGGAATCATCTTCAAGTTGCTAAAATACACTAATGACAGCAAAAAGTTTGAGTCTACAACATTTAGTTAAGGTGTGAGAGCCTAAATGAACCTTTCATTGCTTTAAACGCGTTTTCAGCCCGATTGTACACTTCAGGTAAAACTGTCAAAATCTTCAAAATGAGCAAAAGCACAATGAAATTAATGCTGGAATCATCTTCAAGTTGCTAAAATACACTAATGACAGCAAAAAGTTTGTGTCTACAACATTTAGTTAAGGTGTGAGAGCCAAAATGAACTTTTTATTGCTGTAAACGCGTTTTCAGCACCTGAATGTACACTTCAGGTGAAACTGTCAAAATCTTCAAAATGAGCAAAAGCACAATGAAATTAATGCTGGAATCATCTTCAAGTTTCTAAAATACACTAATGACAGCAAAAAGTTTGAGTCTACAACATTTAGTTAAGGTGTGAGAGCAAAAATTAACTTTGTATTGCTTTAAATGCATTTTCAGCCCGATAGTACACTTCAGGTGAAACTGTCAAAATCTTCAAAATGAGCAAAAGCACAATGAAATTAATGCTGGAATCATCTTCAGGTTGCTAAAATACACTAATGACAGCAAAAAGTTTTAGTCTACAACATTTAGTTAAGGTGTGAGAGCCAAAATGAACTTTGTATTGCTGTAAACGCGTTTTCAGCACCTGATTGTACACTTCAGGTGAAACTGTCAAAATCTTCAAAATGAGCAAAAGCACAATGAAATTATTGCTGGAATCATCTTCAAGTTGCTAAAATACACTAATGACAGCAAAAAGTTTGAGTCTACAACATTTAGTTAAGGTGTGAGAGCCAAAATTAACTTTGTATTGCTTTAAAATTCATTTTCAGCCCGATTGTACACTTCAGGTGAAACTGTCAAAATCTTCAAAATGAGCAAAAGCACAATGAAATTAATGCTGGAATCATCTTCAAGTTGCTAAAATACACTAATGACAGCAACAAGTTTGAGTCTACAACATTTAGTTAAGGTGTGAGAGCCTAAATGAACTTTGTATTGCTTTAAATGCATTTTCAGCCCGATTGTACACTTCAGGTAAAACTGTCAAAATCTTCAAAATGAGCAAAAGCACAATGAAATTAATGCTGGAATAATCTTCAAGTTGCTAAAATACACTAATGACAGCAAAAAGTTTGTGTCTACAACATTTAGTTAAGGTGTGAGAGCCAAAATGAACTTTTTATTGCTGTAAACGCGTTTTCAGCACCTGAATGTACACTTCAGGTGAAACTGTCAAAATCTTCAAAATGAGCAAAAGCACAATGAAATTAATGCTGGAATCATCTTCAGGTTGCTAAAATACACTAATGACAGCAACAAGTTTGAGTGTACAACATTTAGTTAAGGTGTGAGAGCCTAAATGAACTTTGTATTGCTGTAAACGCGTTTTCAGCACCTGATTATACACTTCAGGTGAAAATGTCAAAATCTTCAAAATGAGCAAAAGCACAATGAAATTAATGCTGGAATCATCTTCAGGTTGCTAAAATACACTAATGACAGCAAAAAGTTTGAGTCTACAACATTTAGTTAAGGTGTGAGAGCCTAAATGAACTTTTCATTGCTTTAAACGCGTTTTCAGCCCGATTGTACACTTCAGGTAAAACTGTCAAAATCTTCAAAATGAGCAAAAGCACAATGAAATTAATGCTGGAATCATCTTCAAGTTGCTAAAATACACTAATGACAGCAAAAAGTTTGAGTCTACAACATTTAGTTAAGGTGTGAGAGCAAAAATTAACTTTGTATTGGTTTAAATGCATTTTCAGCCCGATAGTACACTTCAGGTGAAACTGTCAAAATCTTCAAAATGAGCAAAAGCACAATGAAATTAATGCTGGAATCATCTTCAAGTTGCTAAAATACACTAATGACAGCAAACAGTTTGAGTCTACAACATTTAGTTAAGGTGTGAGAGCCAAAATTAACTTTGTATTGCTTTAAATGCATTTTCAGCCCGATTGGACACTTCAGGTGAAAGTGTCAAAATCTTCAAAATGAGAAAAAGCACAATGAAATTAATGCTGGAATCATCTTCAATATGATAAAATACACTAATGACAGCAAAAAGTTTGAGTCTACAACATTTAGTTAAGGTGTGAGAGCCAAAATGAACTTTGTATTGCTTTAAATGCATTATCAGGCCGATTGTACACTTCAGGTGAAACTGTCAAAATCTTCAAAATGAGCAAATGCACCATGAAATGAATGCTGGAATCATCTTCAAGTTGCTAAAATACACTAATGACAGCAAAAAGTTTGAGTCTACAACATTTAGTAAAGGTGTGAGAGCCTAAATGAACTTTTCATTGCTTTAAACGCGTTTTCAGCCCTTGATTGTACAATTCAGGTGAAACTGTCAAAATCTTCAAAATGAGCAAAAGCACAATGAAATTAATGCTGGAATCATCTTCAAGTTGCTAAAATACACTAATGACAGCAACAAGTTTGAGTCTACAACATTTAGTTAAGGTGTGAGAGCCTAAATGAACTTTGTATTGCTTTAAATGCACTTTCAGCCCGAATGTACACTTCAGGTGAAACTGTCAAAATCTTCAAAATGAGCAAAAGCACAATGAAATTAAGGCTGGAATCATCTTCAAGTTTCTAAAATACACTAATGACAGCAAAAAGTTTGAGTCTACAACATTTAGTTAAGGTGTGAGAGCCTAAATGAACTTTGTATTGCTGTAAACGCGTTTTCAGCACCTGATTGTACACTTCAGGTGAAACTGTCAAAATCTTCAAAATGAGCAAAAGCACAATGAAATTAATGCTGGAATCATCTTCAGGTTGCTAAAATACACTAATGACAGCAAAAAGTTTGAGTCTACAACATTTTGTTAAGGTGTGAGAGCCAAAATTAACTTTGTATTGCTTTAAAATTCATTTTCAGCCCGATTGTACACTTCAGGTGAAACTGTCAAAATCTTCAAAATGAGCAAAAGCACAATGAAATGAATGCTGGAATCATCTTCAAGTTGCTAAAATACACTAATGACAGCAAAAAGTTTGAGTCTACAACATTTAGTTAAGGTGTGAGAGCCTAAATGAACCTTTCATTGCTTTAAACGCGTTTTCAGCCCGATTGTACACTTCAGGTAAAACTGTCAAAATCTTCAAAATGAGCAAAAGCACAATGAAATTAATGCTGGAATCATCTTCAAGTTGCTAAAATACACTAAGGACAGCAAAAAGTTTGTGTCTACAACATTTAGTTAAGGTGTGAGAGCCAAAATGAACTTTTTATTGCTGTAAACGCGTTTTCAGCACCTGAATTTACACTTCAGGTGAAACTGTCAAAATCTTCAAAATGAGCAAAAGCACAATGAAATTATTGCTGGAATCATCTTCAAGTTGCTAAAATACACTAATGACAGCAAAAAGTTTGAGTCTACAACATTTAGTTAAGGTGTGAGAGCAAAAATTAACTTTGTATTGCTTTAAATGCATTTTCAGCCCGATAGTACACTTCAGGTGAAACTGTCAAAATCTTCAAAATGAGCAAAAGCACAATGAAATTAATGCTGGAATCATCTTCAGGTTGCTAAAATACACTAATGACAGCAAAAAGTTTTAGTCTACAACATTTAGTTAAGGTGTGAGAGCCAAAATGAACTTTGTATTGCTGTAAACGCGTTTTCAGCACCTGATTGTACACTTCAGGTGAAACTGTCAAAATCTTCAAAATGAGCAAAAGCACAATGAAATTAATGCTGGAATCATCTTCAAGTTGCTAAAATACACTAATGACAGCAACAAGTTTGAGTCTACAACATTTAGTTAAGGTGTGAGAGCCTAAATGAACTTTGTATTGCTTTAAATGCATTTTCAGCCCGATTGTACACTTCAGGTAAAACTGTCAAAATCTTCAAAATGAGCAAAAGCACAATGAAATTAATGCTGGAATAATCTTCAAGTTGCTAAAATACACTAATGACAGCAAAAAGTTTGTGTCTACAACATTTAGTTAAGGTGTGAGAGCCAAAATGAACTTTTTATTGCTGTAAACGCGTTTTCAGCACCTGAATGTACACTTCAGGTGAAACTGTCAAAATCTTCAAAATGAGCAAAAGCACAATGAAATTAATGCTGGAATCATCTTCAAGTTGCTAAAATACACTAATGACAGTAAAAAGTTTGAGTGTACAACATTTAGTTAAGGTGTGAGAGCCAAAATGAACTTTGTATTGCTTTAAATGCACTTTCAGCCCGAATGTACACTTCAGGTGAAACTGTCAAAATCTTCAAAATGAGCAAAAGCACAATGAAATTAATGCTGGAATCATCTTCAAGTTGCTAAAATACACTAATGACAGCAACAAGTTTGAGTCTACAACATTTAGTTAAGGTGTGAGAGCCTAAATGAACTTTGTATTGCTTTAAATGCATTTTCAGCCCGATTGTACACTTCAGGTAAAACTGTCAAAATCTTCAAAATGAGCAAAAGCACAATGAAATTAATGCTGGAATAATCTTCAAGTTGCTAAAATACACTAATGACAGCAAAAAGTTTGTGTCTACAACATTTAGTTAAGGTGTGAGAGCCAAAATGAACTTTTTATTGCTGTAAACGCGTTTTCAGCACCTGAATGTACACTTCAGGTGAAACTGTCAAAATCTTCAAAATGAGCAAAAGCACAATGAAATTAATGCTGGAATCATCTTCAAGTTGCTAAAATACACTAATGACAGCAAAAAGTTTGAGTCTACAACATTTAGTTAAGGTGTGAGAGCCAAAATTAACTTTGTATTGCTTTAAATGCATTTTCAGCCCGATTGGACACTTCAGGTGAAAGTGTCAAAATCTTCAAAATGAGAAAAAGCACAATGAAATTAATGCTGGAATCATCTTCAATATGATAAAATACACTAATGACAGCAAAAAGTTTGAGTCTACAACATTTAGTTAAGGTGTGAGAGCCAAAATGAACTTTGTATTGCTTTAAATGCATTATCAGGCCGATTGTACACTTCAGGTGAAACTGTCAAAATCTTCAAAATGAGCAAATGCACAATGAAATGAATGCTGGAATCATCTTCAAGTTGCTAAAATGCACTAATGACAGCAAAAAGTTTGAGTCTACAACATTTAGTAAAGGTGTGAGAGCCTAAATGAACTTTTCATTGCTTTAAACGCGTTTTCAGCCCTTGATTGTACAATTCAGGTGAAACTGTCAAAATCTTCAAAATGAGCAAAAGCACAATGAAATTAATGCTGGAATCATCTTCAAGTTGCTAAAATACACTAATGACAGCAACAAGTTTGAGTCTACAACATTTAGTTAAGGTGTGAGAGCCTAAATGAACTTTGTATTGCTTTAAATGCACTTTCAGCCCGAATGTACACTTCAGGTGAAACTGTCAAAATCTTCAAAATGAGCAAAAGCACAATGAAATTAAGGCTGGAATCATCTTCAAGTTTCTAAAATACACTAATGACAGCAAAAAGTTTGAGTCTACAACATTTAGTTAAGGTGTGAGAGCCTAAATGAACTTTGTATTGCTGTAAACGCGTTTTCAGCACCTGATTGTACACTTCAGGTGAAACTGTCAAAATCTTCAAAATGAGCAAAAGCACAATAAAATTAATGCTGGAATCATCTTCAGGTTGCTAAAATACACTAATGACAGCAAAAAGTTTGAGTCTACAACATTTAGTTAAGGTGTGAGAGCCAAAATTAACTTTGTATTGCTTTAAAATTCATTTTCAGCCCGATTGTACACTTCAGGTGAAACTGTCAAAATCTTCAAAATGAGCAAAAGCACAATGAAATGAATGCTGGAATCATCTTCAAGTTGCTAAAATACACTAATGACAGCAAAAAGTTTGAGTCTACAACATTTAGTTAAGGTGTGAGAGCCTAAATGAACCTTTCATTGCTTTAAACGCGTTTTCAGCCCGATTGTACACTTCAGGTAAAACTGTCAAAATCTTCAAAATGAGCAAAAGCACAATGGAATTAATGCTGGAATCATCTTCAAGTTGCTAAAATACACTAAGGACAGCAAAACGTTTGTGTCTACAACATTTAGTTAAGGTGTGAGAGCCAAAATGAACTTTTTATTGCTGTAAACGCGTTTTCAGCACCTGAATGTACACTTCAGGTGAAACTGTCAAAATCTTCAAAATGAGCAAAAGCACAATGAAATTATTGCTGGAATCATCTTCAAGTTGCTAAAATACACTAATGACAGCAACAAGTTTGAGTCTAAAACATTTAGTTAAGGTGTGAGAGCCTAAATGAACTTTGTATTGCTTTAAATGCACTTTCAGCCCGAATGTACACTTCAGGTGAAACTGTCAAAATCTTCAAAATGAGCAAAAGCACAATGAAATTAAGGCTGGAATCATCTTCATTTTGCTAACATACACTAATGACAGCAAAAAGTTTGAGTCTACAACATTTAGTTAAGGTGTGAGAGCCAAAATGAACTTTTTATGGCTTTAAACGCGTTTTCAGCCCTTGATTGTACAATTCAGGTGAAACTGTCAAAATCTTCAAAATGAGCAAAAGCACAATGAAATTAATGCTGGAATCATCTTCAAGTTTCTAAAATACACTAATGACAGCAAAAAGTTTGAGTCTACAACATTTAGTTAAGGTGTGAGAGCCTAAATGAACTTTGTATTGCTGTAAACGCGTTTTCAGCACCTGATTGTACACTTCAGGTGAAACTGTCAAAATCTTCAAAATGAGCAAAAGCACAATGAAATTAATGCTGGAATCATCTTCAGGTTGCTAAAATACACTAATGACAGCAAAAAGTTTGAGTCTACAACATTTAGTTAAGGTGTGAGAGCCAAAATTAACTTTGTATTGCTTTAAAATTCATTTTCAGCCCGATTGTACACTTCAGGTGAAACTGTCAAAATCTTCAAAATGAGCAAAAGCACAATGAAATGAATGCTGGAATCATCTTCAAGTTGCTAAAATACACTAATGACAGCAAAAAGTTTGAGTCTACAACATTTAGTTAAGGTGTGAGAGCCTAAATGAACCTTTCATTGCTTTAAACGCGTTTTCAGCCCGATTGTACACTTCAGGTAAAACTGTCAAAATCTTCAAAATGAGCAAAAGCACAATGAAATTAATGCTGGAATCATCTTCAAGTTGCTAAAATACACTAATGACAGCAAAAAGTTTGTGTCTACAACATTTAGTTAAGGTGTGAGAGCCAAAATGAACTTTTTATTGCTGTAAACGCGTTTTCAGCACCTGAATGTACACTTCAGGTGAAACTGTCAAAATCTTCAAAATGAGCAAAAGCACAATGAAATTAATGCTGGAATCATCTTCAAGTTTCTAAAATACACTAATGACAGCAAAAAGTTTGAGTCTACAACATTTAGTTAAGGTGTGAGAGCAAAAATTAACTTTGTATTGCTTTAAATGCATTTTCAGCCCGATAGTACACTTCAGGTGAAACTGTCAAAATCTTCAAAATGAGCAAAAGCACAATGAAATTAATGCTGGAATCATCTTCAGGTTGCTAAAATACACTAATGACAGCAAAAAGTTTTAGTCTACAACATTTAGTTAAGGTGTGAGAGCCAAAATGAACTTTGTATTGCTGTAAACGCGTTTTCAGCACCTGATTGTACACTTCAGGTGAAACTGTCAAAATCTTCAAAATGAGCAAAAGCACAATGAAATTAATGCTGGAATCATCTTCAAGTTGCTAAAATACACTAATGACAGCAACAAGTTTGAGTCTACAACATTTAGTTAAGGTGTGAGAGCCTAAATGAACTTTGTATTGCTTTAAATGCATTTTCAGCCCGATTGTACACTTCAGGTAAAACTGTCAAAATCTTCAAAATGAGCAAAAGCACAATGAAATTAATGCTGGAATAATCTTCAAGTTGCTAAAATACACTAATGACAGCAAAAAGTTTGTGTCTACAACATTTAGTTAAGGTGTGAGAGCCAAAATGAACTTTTTATTGCTGTAAACGCGTTTTCAGCACCTGAATGTACACTTCAGGTGAAACTGTCAAAATCTTCAAAATGAGCAAAAGCACAATGAAATTAATGCTGGAATCATCTTCAAGTTGCTAAAATACACTAATGACAGTAAAAAGTTTGAGTGTACAACATTTAGTTAAGGTGTGAGAGCCAAAATGAACTTTGTATTGCTTTAAATGCACTTTCAGCCCGAATGTACACTTCAGGTGAAACTGTCAAAATCTTCAAAATGAGCAAAAGCACAATGAAATTAATGCTGGAATCATCTTCAAGTTGCTAAAATACACTAATGACAGCAACAAGTTTGAGTCTACAACATTTAGTTAAGGTGTGAGAGCCTAAATGAACTTTGTATTGCTTTAAATGCATTTTCAGCCCGATTGTACACTTCAGGTAAAACTGTCAAAATCTTCAAAATGAGCAAAAGCACAATGAAATTAATGCTGGAATAATCTTCAAGTTGCTAAAATACACTAATGACAGCAAAAAGTTTGTGTCTACAACATTTAGTTAAGGTGTGAGAGCCAAAATGAACTTTTTATTGCTGTAAACGCGTTTTCAGCACCTGAATGTACACTTCAGGTGAAACTGTCAAAATCTTCAAAATGAGCAAAAGCACAATGAAATTAATGCTGGAATCATCTTCAAGTTGCTAAAATACACTAATGACAGCAAAAAGTTTGAGTCTACAACATTTAGTTAAGGTGTGAGAGCCAAAATTAACTTTGTATTGCTTTAAATGCATTTTCAGCCCGATTGGACACTTCAGGTGAAAGTGTCAAAATCTTCAAAATGAGAAAAAGCACAATGAAATTAATGCTGGAATCATCTTCAATATGATAAAATACACTAATGACAGCAAAAAGTTTGAGTCTACAACATTTAGTTAAGGTGTGAGAGCCAAAATGAACTTTGTATTGCTTTAAATGCATTATCAGGCCGATTGTACACTTCAGGTGAAACTGTCAAAATCTTCAAAATGAGCAAATGCACAATGAAATGAATGCTGGAATCATCTTCAAGTTGCTAAAATACACTAATGACAGCAAAAAGTTTGAGTCTACAACATTTAGTAAAGGTGTGAGAGCCTAAATGAACTTTTCATTGCTTTAAACGCGTTTTCAGCCCTTGATTGTACAATTCAGGTGAAACTGTCAAAATCTTCAAAATGAGCAAAAGCACAATGAAATTAATGCTGGAATCATCTTCAAGTTGCTAAAATACACTAATGACAGCAACAAGTTTGAGTCTACAACATTTAGTTAAGGTGTGAGAGCCTAAATGAACTTTGTATTGCTTTAAATGCACTTTCAGCCCGAATGTACACTTCAGGTGAAACTGTCAAAATCTTCAAAATGAGCAAAAGCACAATGAAATTAAGGCTGGAATCATCTTCAAGTTTCTAAAATACACTAATGACAGCAAAAAGTTTGAGTCTACAACATTTAGTTAAGGTGTGAGAGCCTAAATGAACTTTGTATTGCTGTAAACGCGTTTTCAGCACCTGATTGTACACTTCAGGTGAAACTGTCAAAATCTTCAAAATGAGCAAAAGCACAATGAAATTAATGCTGGAATCATCTTCAGGTTGCTAAAATACACTAATGACAGCAAAAAGTTTGAGTCTACAACATTTAGTTAAGGTGTGAGAGCCAAAATTAACTTTGTATTGCTTTAAAATTCATTTTCAGCCCGATTGTACACTTCAGGTGAAACTGTCAAAATCTTCAAAATGAGCAAAAGCACAATGAAATGAATGCTGGAATCATCTTCAAGTTGCTAAAATACACTAATGACAGCAACAAGTTTGAGTCTACAACATTTAGTTAAGGTGTGAGAGCCAAAATTAACTTTGTATTGCTTTAAATGCATTTTCAGCCCGATTGGACACTTCAGGTGAAACTGTCAAAATCTTCAAAATGAGCAAAAGCACAATGAAATTAATGCTGGAATCATCTTCAAGTTGCTAAAATACACTAATGACAGCAACAAGTTTGAGTCTACAACATTTAGTTAAGGTGTGAGAGCCTAAATGAACTTTGTATTGCTTTAAATGCACTTTCAGCCCGAATGTACACTTCAGGTGAAACTGTCAAAATCTTCAAAATGAGCAAAAGCACAATGAAATTAAGGCTGGAATCATCTTCAAGTTTCTAAAATACACTAATGACAGCAAAAAGTTTGAGTCTACAACATTTAGTTAAGGTGTGAGAGCCTAAATGAACTTTGTATTGCTGTAAACGCGTTTTCAGCACCTGATTGTACACTTCAGGTGAAACTGTCAAAATCTTCAAAATGAGCAAAAGCACAATGAAATTAATGCTGGAATCATCTTCAGGTTGCTAAAATACACTAATGACAGCAAAAAGTTTGAGTCTACAACATTTAGTTAAGGTGTGAGAGCCAAAATTAACTTTGTATTGCTTTAAAATTCATTTTCAGCCCGATTGTACACTTCAGGTGAAACTGTCAAAATCTTCAAAATGAGCAAAAGCACAATGAAATGAATGCTGGAATCATCTTCAAGTTGCTAAAATACACTAATGACAGCAAAAAGTTTGAGTCTACAACATTTAGTTAAGGTGTGAGAGCCTAAATGAACCTTTCATTGCTTTAAACGCGTTTTCAGCCCGATTGTACACTTCAGGTAAAACTGTCAAAATCTTCAAAATGAGCAAAAGCACAATGAAATTAATGCTGGAATCATCTTCAAGTTGCTAAAATACACTAATGACAGCAAAAAGTTTGTGTCTACAACATTTAGTTAAGGTGTGAGAGCCAAAATGAACTTTTTATTGCTGTAAACGCGTTTTCAGCACCTGAATGTACACTTCAGGTGAAACTGTCAAAATCTTCAAAATGAGCAAAAGCACAATGAAATTAATGCTGGAATCATCTTCAAGTTTCTAAAATACACTAATGACAGCAAAAAGTTTGAGTCTACAACATTTAGTTAAGGTGTGAGAGCAAAAATTAACTTTGTATTGCTTTAAATGCATTTTCAGCCCGATAGTACACTTCAGGTGAAACTGTCAAAATCTTCAAAATGAGCAAAAGCACAATGAAATTAATGCTGGAATCATCTTCAGGTTGCTAAAATACACTAATGACAGCAAAAAGTTTTAGTCTACAACATTTAGTTAAGGTGTGAGAGCCAAAATGAACTTTGTATTGCTGTAAACGCGTTTTCAGCACCTGATTGTACACTTCAGGTGAAACTGTCAAAATCTTCAAAATGAGCAAAAGCACAATGAAATTATTGCTGGAATCATCTTCAAGTTGCTAAAATACACTAATGACAGCAAAAAGTTTGAGTCTACAACATTTAGTTAAGGTGTGAGAGCCAAAATTAACTTTGTATTGCTTTAAAATTCATTTTCAGCCCGATTGTACACTTCAGGTGAAACTGTCAAAATCTTCAAAATGAGCAAAAGCACAATGAAATTAATGCTGGAATCATCTTCAAGTTGCTAAAATACACTAATGACAGCAACAAGTTTGAGTCTACAACATTTAGTTAAGGTGTGAGAGCCTAAATGAACTTTGTATTGCTTTAAATGCATTTTCAGCCCGATTGTACACTTCAGGTAAAACTGTCAAAATCTTCAAAATGAGCAAAAGCACAATGAAATTAATGCTGGAATAATCTTCAAGTTGCTAAAATACACTAATGACAGCAAAAAGTTTGTGTCTACAACATTTAGTTAAGGTGTGAGAGCCAAAATGAACTTTTTATTGCTGTAAACGCGTTTTCAGCACCTGAATGTACACTTCAGGTGAAACTGTCAAAATCTTCAAAATGAGCAAAAGCACAATGAAATTAATGCTGGAATCATCTTCAAGTTGCTAAAATACACTAATGACAGTAAAAAGTTTGAGTGTACAACATTTAGTTAAGGTGTGAGAGCCAAAATTAACTTTGTATTGCTTTAAAATTCATTTTCAGCCCGATTGTACACTTCAGGTGAAAATGTCAAAATCTTCAAAATGAGCAAAAGCACAATGAAATTAATGCTGGAATCATCTTCAGGTTGCTAAAATACACTAATGACAGCAAAAAGTTTGAGTCTACAACATTTAGTTAAGGTGTGAGAGCCTAAATGAACTTTTCATTGCTTTAAACGCGTTTTCAGCCCGATGGTACACTTCAGGTAAAACTGTCAAAATCTTCAAAATGAGCAAAAGCACAATGAAATTAATGCTGGAATCATCTTCAAGTTGCTAAAATACACTAATGACAGCAAAAAGTTTGAGTCTACAACATTTAGTTAAGGTGTGAGAGCAAAAATTAACTTTGTATTGCTTTAAATGCATTTTCAGCCCGATAGTACACTTCAGGTGAAACTGTCAAAATCTTCAAAATGAGCAAAAGCACAATGAAATTAATGCTGGAATCATCTTCAAGTTGCTAAAATACACTAATGACAGCAAACAGTTTGAGTCTACAACATTTAGTTAAGGTGTGAGAGCCAAAATTAACTTTGTATTGCTTTAAATGCATTTTCAGCCCGATTGGACACTTCAGGTGAAAGTGTCAAAATCTTCAAAATGAGAAAAAGCACAATGAAATTAATGCTGGAATCATCTTCAATATGATAAAATACACTAATGACAGCAAAAAGTTTGAGTCTACAACATTTAGTTAAGGTGTGAGAGCCAAAATGAACTTTGTATTGCTTTAAATGCATTATCAGGCCGATTGTACACTTCAGGTGAAACTGTCAAAATCTTCAAAATGAGCAAATGCACCATGAAATGAATGCTGGAATCATCTTCAAGTTGCTAAAATACACTAATGACAGCAAAAAGTTTGAGTCTACAACATTTAGTAAAGGTGTGAGAGCCTAAATGAACTTTTCATTGCTTTAAACGCGTTTTCAGCCCTTGATTGTACAATTCAGGTGAAACTGTCAAAATCTTCAAAATGAGCAAAAGCACAATGAAATTAATGCTGGAATCATCTTCAAGTTGCTAAAATACACTAATGACAGCAACAAGTTTGAGTCTACAACATTTAGTTAAGGTGTGAGAGCCTAAATGAACTTTGTATTGCTTTAAATGCACTTTCAGCCCGAATGTACACTTCAGGTGAAACTGTCAAAATCTTCAAAATGAGCAAAAGCACAATGAAATTAAGGCTGGAATCATCTTCAAGTTGCTAAAATACACTAATGACAGCAAAAAGTTTGAGTCTACAACATTTAGTTAAGGTGTGAGAGCCTAAATGAACTTTGTATTGCTGTAAACGCGTTTTCAGCACCTGATTGTACACTTCAGGTGAAACTGTCAAAATCTTCAAAATGAGCAAAAGCACAATGAAATTAATGCTGGAATCATCTTCAGGTTGCTAAAATACACTAATGACAGCAAAAAGTTTGAGTCTACAACATTTAGTTAAGGTGTGAGAGCCAAAATTAACTTTGTATTGCTTTAAAATTCATTTTCAGCCCGATTGTACACTTCAGGTGAAACTGTCAAAATCTTCAAAATGAGCAAAAGCACAATGAAATGAATGCTGGAATCATCTTCAAGTTGCTAAAATACACTAATGACAGCAAAAAGTTTGAGTCTACAACATTTAGTTAAGGTGTGAGAGCCTAAATGAACCTTTCATTGCTTTAAACGCGTTTTCAGCCCGATTGTACACTTCAGGTAAAACTGTCAAAATCTTCAAAATGAGCAAAAGCACAATGAAATTAATGCTGGAATCATCTTCAAGTTGCTAAAATACACTAAGGACAGCAAAAAGTTTGTGTCTACAACATTTAGTTAAGGTGTGAGAGCCAAAATGAACTTTTTATTGCTGTAAACGCGTTTTCAGCACCTGAATGTACACTTCAGGTGAAACTGTCAAAATCTTCAAAATGAGCAAAAGCACAATGAAATTATTGCTGGAATCATCTTCAAGTTGCTAAAATACACTAATGACAGCAAAAAGTTTGAGTCTACAACATTTAGTTAAGGTGTGAGAGCAAAAATTAACTTTGTATTGCTTTAAATGCATTTTCAGCCCGATAGTACACTTCAGGTGAAACTGTCAAAATCTTCAAAATGAGCAAAAGCACAATGAAATTAATGCTGGAATCATCTTCAGGTTGCTAAAATACACTAATGACAGCAAAAAGTTTGAGTCTACAACATTTAGTTAAGGTGTGAGAGCCAAAATGAACTTTGTATTGCTGTAAACGCGTTTTCAGCACCTGATTGTACACTTCAGGTGAAACTGTCAAAATCTTCAAAATGAGCAAAAGCACAATGAAATTAATGCTGGAATCATCTTCAGGTTGCTAAAATACACTAATGACAGCAAAAAGTTTTAGTCTACAACATTTAGTTAAGGTGTGAGAGCCAAAATTAACTTTGTATTGCTTTAAAATTCATTTTCAGCCCGATTGTACACTTCAGGTGAAACTGTCAAAATCTTCAAAATGAGCAAAAGCACAATGAAATTAATGCTGGAATCATCTTCAAGTTGCTAAAATACACTAATGACAGCAACAAGTTTGAGTCTACAACATTTAGTTAAGGTGTGAGAGCCTAAATGAACTTTGTATTGCTTTAAATGCATTTTCAGCCCGATTGTACACTTCAGGTAAAACTGTCAAAATCTTCAAAATGAGCAAAAGCACAATGAAATTAATGCTGGAATAATCTTCAAGTTGCTAAAATACACTAATGACAGCAAAAAGTTTGTGTCTACAACATTTAGTTAAGGTGTGAGAGCCAAAATGAACTTTTTATTGCTGTAAACGCGTTTTCAGCACCTGAATGTACACTTCAGGTGAAACTGTCAAAATCTTCAAAATGAGCAAAAGCACAATGAAATTAATGCTGGAATCATCTTCAAGTTGCTAAAATACACTAATGACAGCAAAAAGTTTGAGTCTACAACATTTAGTTAAGGTGTGAGAGCCTAAATGAACCTTTCATTGCTTTAAACGCGTTTTCAGCCCGATTGTACACTTCAGGTAAAACTGTCAAAATCTTCAAAATGAGCAAAAGCACAATGAAATTAATGCTGGAATCATCTTCAAGTTGCTAAAATACACTAATGACAGCAAAAAGTTTGAGTCTACAACATTTAGTTAAGGTGTGAGAGCAAAAATTAACTTTGTATTGCTTTAAATGCATTTTCAGCCCGATAGTACACTTCAGGTGAAAGTGTCAAAATCTTCAAAATGATTAAAAGCACAATAAAATTAATGCTGGAATCATCTTCAGGTTGCTAAAATACACTAATGACAGCAAAAAGTTTTAGTCTACAACATTTAGTTAAGGTGTGAGAGCCAAAATGAACTTTGTATTGCTGTAAACGCGTTTTCAGCACCTGATTGTACACTTCAGGTGAAACTGTCAAAATCTTCAAAATGAGCAAAAGCACAATGAAATTAATGCTGGAATCATCTTCAAGTTGCTAAAATACACTAATGACAGCAAAAAGTTTGAGTCTACAACATTTAGTTAAGGTGTGAGAGCCAAAATTAACTTTGTATTGCTTTAAAATTCATTTTCAGCCCGATTGTACACTTCAGGTGAAACTGTCAAAATCTTCAAAATGAGCAAAAGCACAATGAAATTAATGCTGGAATCATCTTCAAGTTGCTAAAATACACTAATGACAGCAACAAGTTTGAGTCTACAACATTTAGTTAAGGTGTGAGAGCCTAAATGAACTTTGTATTGCTTTAAATGCATTTTCAGCCCGATTGTACACTTCAGGTAAAACTGTCAAAATCTTCAAAATGAGCAAAAGCACAATGAAATTAATGCTGGAATAATCTTCAAGTTGCTAAAATACACTAATGACAGCAAAAAGTTTGTGTCTACAACATTTAGTTAAGGTGTGAGAGCCAAAATGAACTTTTTATTGCTGTAAACGCGTTTTCAGCACCTGAATGTACACTTCAGGTGAAACTGTCAAAATCTTCAAAATGAGCAAAAGCACAATGAAATTAATGCTGGAATCATCTTCAAGTTGCTAAAATACACTAATGACAGCAAAAGGTTTGAGTCTACAACATTTAGTTAAGGTGTGAGAGCAAAAATTAACTTTGTATTGCTTTAAATTCATTTTCAGCCCGATGGTACACTTCAGGTGAAACTGTCAAAATCTTCAAAATGAGCAAAAGCACAATGAAATTAATGCTGGAATCATCTTCAGGTTGCTAAAATACACTAATGACAGCAAAAAGTTTTAGTCTACAACATTTAGTTAAGGTGTGAGAGCCAAAATGAACTTTGTATTGCTGTAAACGCGTTTTCAGCACCTGATTGTACACTTCAGGTGAAAATGTCAAAATCTTCAAAATGAGCAAAAGCACAATGAAATTAATGCTGGAATCATCTTCAAGTTGCTAAAATACACTAATGACAGCAAAAAGTTTGAGTCTACAACATTTAGTTAAGGTGTGAGAGCCAAAATTAACTTTGTATTGTTTTAAAATTCATTTTCAGCCCGATTGTACACTTCAGGTGAAACTGTCAAAATCTTCAAAATGAGCAAAAGCACAATGAAATGAATGCTGGAATCATCTTCAAGTTGCTAAAATACACTAATGACAGCAAAAAGTTTGAGTCTACAACATTTAGTTAAGGTGTGAGAGCCTAAATGAACTTTCCATTGCTTTAAACGCGTTTTCAGCCCTTGATTGTACAATTCAGGTGAAACTGTCAAAATCTTCAAAATGAGCAAAAGCACAATGAAATTAATGCTGGAATCATCTTCAAGTTGCTAAAATACACTAATGACAGCAACAAGTTTGAGTCTACAACATTTAGTTAAGGTGTGAGAGCCAAAATGAACTTTGTATTGCTGTAAACGCGTTTTCAGCACCTGATTGTACACTTCAGGTGAAACTGTCAAAATCTTCAAAATGAGCAAAAGCACAATGAAATGAATGCTGGAATCATCTTCAAGTTGCTAAAATACACTAATGACAGCAAAAAGTTTGAGTCTACAACATTTAGTTAAGGTGTGAGAGCCTAAATGAACTTTTCATTGCTTTAAACGCGTTTTCAGCCCTTGATTGTACAATTCAGGTGAAACTGTCAAAATCTTCAAAATGAGCAAAAGCACAATGAAATTAATGCTGGAATCATCTTCAAGTTGCTAAAATACACTAATGACAGCAACAAGTTTGAGTCTACAACATTTAGTTAAGGTGTGAGATTCTAAATTAACTTTGTATTGCTGTAAACGCGTTTTCAGCCCCTGATTGTACACTTCAGGTGAAACTGTCAAAATCTTCAAAATGAGCAAAAGCACAATGAAATTAATGCTGGAATCATCTTCAAGTTGCTAAAATACACTAATGACAGTAAAAAGTTTGAGTGTACAACATTTAGTTAAGGTGTGAGAGCCAAAATGAACTTTGTATTGCTTTAAATGCACTTTCAGCCCGAATGTACACTTCAGGTGAAACTGTCAAAATCTTCAAAATGAGCAAAATCACAATGAAATTAAGGCTGGAATCATCTTCAAGTTGCTAAAATACACTAATGACAGCAAAAAGTTTGAGTCTACAACATTTAGTTAAGGTGTGAGAGCCTAAATGAACTTTGTATTGCTGTAAACGCGTTTTCAGCACCTGATTATACACTTCAGGTGAAACTGTCAAAATCTTCAAAATGAGCAAAAGCACAATGAAATTAATGCTGGAATCATCTTCAGGTTGCTAAAATACACTAATGACAGCAAAAAGTTTGAGTCTACAACATTTAGTTAAGGTGTGAGAGCCAAAATTAACTTTGTATTGCTTTAATTCATTTTCAGCCCGATTGTACACTTCAGGTGAAAATGTCAAAATCTTCAAAATGAGCAAAAGCACAATGAAATTAATGCTGGAATCATCTTCAGGTTGCTAAAATACACTAATGACAGCAAAAAGTTTGAGTCTACAACATTTAGTTAAGGTGTGAGAGCCTAAATGAACTTTTCATTGCTTTAAACGCGTTTTCAGCCCGATTGTACACTTCAGGTAAAACTGTCAAAATCTTCAAAATGAGCAAAAGCACAATGAAATTAATGCTGGAATCATCTTCAAGTTGCTAAAATACACTAATGACAGCAAAAAGTTTGAGTCTACAACATTTAGTTAAGGTGTGAGAGCAAAAATTAACTTTGTATTGCTTTAAATGCATTTTCAGCCCGATAGTACACTTCAGGTGAAACTGTCAAAATCTTCAAAATGAGCAAAAGCACAATGAAATTAATGCTGGAATCATCTTCAGGTTGCTAAAATACACTAATGACAGCAAAAAGTTTTAGTCTACAACATTTAGTTAAGGTGTGAGAGCCAAAATGAACTTTGTATTGCTGTAAACGCGTTTTCAGCACCTGATTGTACACTTCAGGTGAAACTGTCAAAATCTTCAAAATGAGCAAAAGCACAATGAAATTAATGCTGGAATCATCTTCAAGTTGCTAAAATACACTAATGACAGCAAAAAGTTTGAGTCTACAACATTTAGTTAAGGTGTGAGAGCCAAAATTAACTTTGTATTGCTTTAAATGCATTTTCAGCCCGATTGGACACTTCAGGTGAAAGTGTCAAAATCTTCAAAATGAGAAAAAGCACAATGAAATTAATGCTGGAATCATCTTCAATATGATAAAATACACTAATGACAGCAAAAAGTTTGAGTCTACAACATTTAGTTAAGGTGTGAGAGCCAAAATGAACTTTGTATTGCTTTAAATGCATTATCAGGCCGATTGTACACTTCAGGTGAAACTGTCAAAATCTTCAAAATGAGCAAATGCACAATGAAATGAATGCTGGAATCATCTTCAAGTTGCTAAAATACACTAATGACAGCAAAAAGTTTGAGTCTACAACATTTAGTAAAGGTGTGAGAGCCTAAATGAACTTTTCATTGCTTTAAACGCGTTTTCAGCCCTTGATTGTACAATTCAGGTGAAACTGTCAAAATCTTCAAAATGAGCAAAAGCACAATGAAATTAATGCTGGAATCATCTTCAAGTTGCTAAAATACACTAATGACAGCAACACGTTTGAGTCTACAACATTTAGTTAAGGTGTGAGAGCCTAAATGAACTTTGTATTGCTTTAAATGCACTTTCAGCCCGAATGTACACTTCAGGTGAAACTGTCAAAATCTTCAAAATGAGCAAAAGCACAATGAAATTAAGGCTGGAATCATCTTCAAGTTTCTAAAATACACTAATGACAGCAAAAAGTTTGAGTCTACAACATTTAGTTAAGGTGTGAGAGCCTAAATGAACTTTGTATTGCTGTAAACGCGTTTTCAGCACCTGATTGTACACTTCAGGTGAAACTGTCAAAATCTTCAAAATGAGCAAAAGCACAATGAAATTAATGCTGGAATCATCTTCAGGTTGCTAAAATACACTAATGACAGCAAAAAGTTTGAGTCTACAACATTTAGTTAAGGTGTGAGAGCCAAAATTAACTTTGTATTGCTTTAAAATTCATTTTCAGCCCGATTGTACACTTCAGGTGAAACTGTCAAAATCTTCAAAATGAGCAAAAGCACAATGAAATGAATGCTGGAATCATCTTCAAGTTGCTAAAATACACTAATGACAGCAAAAAGTTTGAGTCTACAACATTTAGTTAAGGTGTGAGAGCAAAAATTAACTTTGTATTGCTTTAAATGCATTTTCAGCCCGATAGTACACTTCAGGTGAAACTGTCAAAATCTTCAAAATGAGCAAAAGCACAATGAAATTAATGCTGGAATCATCTTCAGGTTGCTAAAATACACTAATGACAGCAAAAAGTTTTAGTCTACAACATTTAGTTAAGGTGTGAGAGCCAAAATGAACTTTGTATTGCTGTAAACGCGTTTTCAGCACCTGATTGTACACTTCAGGTGAAACTGTCAAAATCTTCAAAATGAGCAAAAGCACAATGAAATTAATGCTGGAATCATCTTCAAGTTGCTAAAATACACTAATGACAGCAAAAAGTTTGAGTCTACAACATTTAGTTAAGGTGTGAGAGCCAAAATTAACTTTGTATTGCTTTAAAATTCATTTTCAGCCCGATTGTACACTTCAGGTGAAACTGTCAAAATCTTCAAAATGAGCAAAAGCACAATGAAATTAATGCTGGAATCATCTTCAAGTTGCTAAAATACACTAATGACAGCAACAAGTTTGAGTCTACAACATTTAGTTAAGGTGTGAGAGCCTAAATGAACTTTGTATTGCTTTAAATGCATTTTCAGCCCGATTGTACACTTCAGGTAAAACTGTCAAAATCTTCAAAATGAGCAAAAGCACAATGAAATTAATGCTGGAATAATCTTCAAGTTGCTAAAATACACTAATGACAGCAAAAAGTTTGTGTCTACAACATTTAGTTAAGGTGTGAGAGCCAAAATGAACTTTTTATTGCTGTAAACGCGTTTTCAGCACCTGAATGTACACTTCAGGTGAAACTGTCAAAATCTTCAAAATGAGCAAAAGCACAATGAAATTAATGCTGGAATCATCTTCAAGTTGCTAAAATACACTAATGACAGTAAAAAGTTTGAGTGTACAACATTTAGTTAAGGTGTGAGAGCCAAAATGAACTTTGTATTGCTTTAAATGCACTTTCAGCCCGAATGTACACTTCAGGTGAAACTGTCAAAATCTTCAAAATGAGCAAAAGCACAATGAAATTAATGCTGGAATCATCTTCAGGTTGCTAAAATACACTAATGACAGCAAAAAGTTTGAGTCTACAACATTTAGTTAAGGTGTGAGAGCCAAAATTAACTTTGTATTGCTTTAAAATTCATTTTCAGCCCGATTGTACACTTCAGGTGAAAATGTCAAAATCTTCAAAATGAGCAAAAGCACAATGAAATTAATGCTGGAATCATCTTCAGGTTGCTAAAATACACTAATGACAGCAAAAAGTTTGAGTCTACAACATTTAGTTAAGGTGTGAGAGCCTAAATGAACTTTTCATTGCTTTAAACGCGTTTTCAGCCCGATTGTACACTTCAGGTAAAACTGTCAAAATCTTCAAAATGAGCAAAAGCACAATGAAATTAATGCTGGAATCATCTTCAAGTTGCTAAAATACACTAATGACAGCAAAAAGTTTGAGTCTACAACATTTAGTAAAGGTGTGAGAGCCTAAATGAACTTTTCATTGCTTTAAACGCGTTTTCAGCCCTTGATTGTACAATTCAGGTGAAACTGTCAAAATCTTCAAAATGAGCAAAAGCACAATGAAATTAATGCTGGAATCATCTTCAAGTTGCTAAAATACACTAATGACAGCAACAAGTTTGAGTCTACAACATTTAGTTAAGGTGTGAGAGCCAAAATGAACTTTTTATTGCTGTAAACGCGTTTTCAGCACCTGAATGTACACTTCAGGTGAAACTGTCAAAATCTTCAAAATGAGCAAAAGCACAATGAAATTAATGCTGGAATCATCTTCAAGTTGCTAAAATACACTAATGACAGCAAAAAGTTTGAGTCTACAACATTTAGTTAAGGTGTGAGAGCCAAAATTAACTTTGTATTGCTTTAAATGCATTTTCAGCCCGATTGGACACTTCAGGTGAAAGTGTCAAAATCTTCAAAATGAGAAAAAGCACAATGAAATTAATGCTGGAATCATCTTCAATATGATAAAATACACTAATGACAGCAAAAAGTTTGAGTCTACAACATTTAGTTAAGGTGTGAGAGCCAAAATGAACTTTGTATTGCTTTAAATGCATTATCAGGCCGATTGTACACTTCAGGTGAAACTGTCAAAATCTTCAAAATGAGCAAATGCACAATGAAATGAATGCTGGAATCATCTTCAAGTTGCTAAAATACACTAATGACAGCAAAAAGTTTGAGTCTACAACATTTAGTAAAGGTGTGAGAGCCTAAATGAACTTTTCATTGCTTTAAACGCGTTTTCAGCCCTTGATTGTACAATTCAGGTGAAACTGTCAAAATCTTCAAAATGAGCAAAAGCACAATGAAATTAATGCTGGAATCATCTTCAGGTTGCTAAAATACACTAATGACAGCAAAAAGTTTGAGTCTACAACATTTAGTTAAGGTGTGAGAGCCAAAATTAACTTTGTATTGCTTTAAAATTCATTTTCAGCCCGATTGTACACTTCAGGTGAAAATGTCAAAATCTTCAAAATGAGCAAAAGCACAATGAAATTAATGCTGGAATCATCTTCAGGTTGCTAAAATACACTAATGACAGCAAAAAGTTTGAGTCTACAACATTTAGTTAAGGTGTGAGAGCCTAAATGAACTTTTCATTGCTTTAAACGCGTTTTCAGCCCGATTGTACACTTCAGGTAAAACTGTCAAAATCTTCAAAATGAGCAAAAGCACAATGAAATTAATGCTGGAATCATCTTCAAGTTGCTAAAATACACTAATGACAGCAAAAAGTTTGAGTCTACAACATTTAGTAAAGGTGTGAGAGCCTAAATGAACTTTTCATTGCTTTAAACGCGTTTTCAGCCCTTGATTGTACAATTCAGGTGAAACTGTCAAAATCTTCAAAATGAGCAAAAGCACAATGAAATTAATGCTGGAATCATCTTCAAGTTGCTAAAATACACTAATGACAGCAACAAGTTTGAGTCTACAACATTTAGTTAAGGTGTGAGAGCCAAAATGAACTTTTTATTGCTGTAAACGCGTTTTCAGCACCTGAATGTACACTTCAGGTGAAACTGTCAAAATCTTCAAAATGAGCAAAAGCACAATGAAATTAATGCTGGAATCATCTTCAAGTTGCTAAAATACACTAATGACAGCAAAAAGTTTGAGTCTACAACATTTAGTTAAGGTGTGAGAGCCAAAATTAACTTTGTATTGCTTTAAATGCATTTTCAGCCCGATTGGACACTTCAGGTGAAAGTGTCAAAATCTTCAAAATGAGAAAAAGCACAATGAAATTAATGCTGGAATCATCTTCAATATGATAAAATACACTAATGACAGCAAAAAGTTTGAGTCTACAACATTTAGTTAAGGTGTGAGAGCCAAAATGAACTTTGTATTGCTTTAAATGCATTATCAGGCCGATTGTACACTTCAGGTGAAACTGTCAAAATCTTCAAAATGAGCAAATGCACAATGAAATGAATGCTGGAATCATCTTCAAGTTGCTAAAATACACTAATGACAGCAAAAAGTTTGAGTCTACAACATTTAGTAAAGGTGTGAGAGCCTAAATGAACTTTTCATTGCTTTAAACGCGTTTTCAGCCCTTGATTGTACAATTCAGGTGAAACTGTCAAAATCTTCAAAATGAGCAAAAGCACAATGAAATTAATGCTGGAATCATCTTCAGGTTGCTAAAATACACTAATGACAGCAAAAAGTTTGAGTCTACAACATTTAGTTAAGGTGTGAGAGCCAAAATTAACTTTGTATTGCTTTAAAATTCATTTTCAGCCCGATTGTACACTTCAGGTGAAAATGTCAAAATCTTCAAAATGAGCAAAAGCACAATGAAATTAATGCTGGAATCATCTTCAGGTTGCTAAAATACACTAATGACAGCAAAAAGTTTGAGTCTACAACATTTAGTTAAGGTGTGAGAGCCTAAATGAACTTTTCATTGCTTTAAACGCGTTTTCAGCCCGATTGTACACTTCAGGTAAAACTGTCAAAATCTTCAAAATGAGCAAAAGCACAATGAAATTAATGCTGGAATCATCTTCAAGTTGCTAAAATACACTAATGACAGCAAAAAGTTTGAGTCTACAACATTTAGTTAAGGTGTGAGAGCAAAAATTAACTTTGTATTGCTTTAAATGCATTTTCAGCCCGATAGTACACTTCAGGTGAAACTGTCAAAATCTTCAAAATGAGCAAAAGCACAATGAAATTAATGCTGGAATCATCTTCAAGTTGCTAAAATACACTAATGACAGCAACAAGTTTGAGTCTACAACATTTAGTTAAGGTGTGAGAGCCAAAATGAACTTTGTATTGCTGTAAACGCGTTTTCAGCACCTGATTGTACACTTCAGGTGAAACTGTCAAAATCTTCAAAATGAGCAAAAGCACAATGAAATTAATGCTGGAATCATCTTCAAGTTGCTAAAATACACTAATGACAGCAAAAAGTTTGAGTCTACAACATTTAGTTAAGGTGTGAGAGCCAAAATTAACTTTGTATTGCTTTAAATGCATTTTCAGCCCGATTGGACACTTCAGGTGAAAGTGTCAAAATCTTCAAAATGAGAAAAAGCACAATGAAATTAATGCTGGAATCATCTTCAATATGATAAAATACACTAATGACAGCAAAAAGTTTGAGTCTACAACATTTAGTTAAGGTGTGAGAGCCAAAATGAACTTTTTATTGCTGTAAACGCGTTTTCAGCACCTGAATGTACACTTCAGGTGAAACTGTCAAAATCTTCAAAATGAGCAAAAGCACAATGAAATTAATGCTGGAATCATCTTCAAGTTGCTAAAATACACTAATGACAGTAAAAAGTTTGAGTGTACAACATTTAGTTAAGGTGTGAGAGCCAAAATGAACTTTGTATTGCTTTAAATGCACTTTCAGCCCGAATGTACACTTCAGGTGAAACTGTCAAAATCTTCAAAATGAGCAAAAGCACAATGAAATTAATGCTGGAATCATCTTCAGGTTGCTAAAATACACTAATGACAGCAAAAAGTTTGAGTCTACAACATTTAGTTAAGGTGTGAGAGCCAAAATTAACTTTGTATTGCTTTAAAATTCATTTTCAGCCCGATTGTACACTTCAGGTGAAAATGTCAAAATCTTCAAAATGAGCAAAAGCACAATGAAATTAATGCTGGAATCATCTTCAGGTTGCTAAAATACACTAATGACAGCAAAAAGTTTGAGTCTACAACATTTAGTTAAGGTGTGAGAGCCTAAATGAACTTTTCATTGCTTTAAACGCGTTTTCAGCCCGATTGTACACTTCAGGTAAAACTGTCAAAATCTTCAAAATGAGCAAAAGCACAATGAAATTAATGCTGGAATCATCTTCAAGTTGCTAAAATACACTAATGACAGCAAAAAGTTTGAGTCTACAACATTTAGTAAAGGTGTGAGAGCCTAAATGAACTTTTCATTGCTTTAAACGCGTTTTCAGCCCTTGATTGTACAATTCAGGTGAAACTGTCAAAATCTTCAAAATGAGCAAAAGCACAATGAAATTAATGCTGGAATCATCTTCAAGTTGCTAAAATACACTAATGACAGCAACAAGTTTGAGTCTACAACATTTAGTTAAGGTGTGAGAGCCAAAATGAACTTTTTATTGCTGTAAACGCGTTTTCAGCACCTGAATGTACACTTCAGGTGAAACTGTCAAAATCTTCAAAATGAGCAAAAGCACAATGAAATTAATGCTGGAATCATCTTCAAGTTGCTAAAATACACTAATGACAGCAAAAAGTTTGAGTCTACAACATTTAGTTAAGGTGTGAGAGCCAAAATTAACTTTGTATTGCTTTAAATGCATTTTCAGCCCGATTGGACACTTCAGGTGAAAGTGTCAAAATCTTCAAAATGAGAAAAAGCACAATGAAATTAATGCTGGAATCATCTTCAATATGATAAAATACACTAATGACAGCAAAAAGTTTGAGTCTACAACATTTAGTTAAGGTGTGAGAGCCAAAATGAACTTTGTATTGCTTTAAATGCATTATCAGGCCGATTGTACACTTCAGGTGAAACTGTCAAAATCTTCAAAATGAGCAAATGCACAATGAAATGAATGCTGGAATCATCTTCAAGTTGCTAAAATACACTAATGACAGCAAAAAGTTTGAGTCTACAACATTTAGTAAAGGTGTGAGAGCCTAAATGAACTTTTCATTGCTTTAAACGCGTTTTCAGCCCTTGATTGTACAATTCAGGTGAAACTGTCAAAATCTTCAAAATGAGCAAAAGCACAATGAAATTAATGCTGGAATCATCTTCAGGTTGCTAAAATACACTAATGACAGCAAAAAGTTTGAGTCTACAACATTTAGTTAAGGTGTGAGAGCCAAAATTAACTTTGTATTGCTTTAAAATTCATTTTCAGCCCGATTGTACACTTCAGGTGAAAATGTCAAAATCTTCAAAATGAGCAAAAGCACAATGAAATTAATGCTGGAATCATCTTCAGGTTGCTAAAATACACTAATGACAGCAAAAAGTTTGAGTCTACAACATTTAGTTAAGGTGTGAGAGCCTAAATGAACTTTTCATTGCTTTAAACGCGTTTTCAGCCCGATTGTACACTTCAGGTAAAACTGTCAAAATCTTCAAAATGAGCAAAAGCACAATGAAATTAATGCTGGAATCATCTTCAAGTTGCTAAAATACACTAATGACAGCAAAAAGTTTGAGTCTACAACATTTAGTAAAGGTGTGAGAGCCTAAATGAACTTTTCATTGCTTTAAACGCGTTTTCAGCCCTTGATTGTACAATTCAGGTGAAACTGTCAAAATCTTCAAAATGAGCAAAAGCACAATGAAATTAATGCTGGAATCATCTTCAAGTTGCTAAAATACACTAATGACAGCAACAAGTTTGAGTCTACAACATTTAGTTAAGGTGTGAGAGCCAAAATGAACTTTTTATTGCTGTAAACGCGTTTTCAGCACCTGAATGTACACTTCAGGTGAAACTGTCAAAATCTTCAAAATGAGCAAAAGCACAATGAAATTAATGCTGGAATCATCTTCAAGTTGCTAAAATACACTAATGACAGCAAAAAGTTTGAGTCTACAACATTTAGTTAAGGTGTGAGAGCCAAAATTAACTTTGTATTGCTTTAAATGCATTTTCAGCCCGATTGGACACTTCAGGTGAAAGTGTCAAAATCTTCAAAATGAGAAAAAGCACAATGAAATTAATGCTGGAATCATCTTCAATATGATAAAATACACTAATGACAGCAAAAAGTTTGAGTCTACAACATTTAGTTAAGGTGTGAGAGCCAAAATGAACTTTGTATTGCTTTAAATGCATTATCAGGCCGATTGTACACTTCAGGTGAAACTGTCAAAATCTTCAAAATGAGCAAATGCACAATGAAATGAATGCTGGAATCATCTTCAAGTTGCTAAAATACACTAATGACAGCAAAAAGTTTGAGTCTACAACATTTAGTAAAGGTGTGAGAGCCTAAATGAACTTTTCATTGCTTTAAACGCGTTTTCAGCCCTTGATTGTACAATTCAGGTGAAACTGTCAAAATCTTCAAAATGAGCAAAAGCACAATGAAATTAATGCTGGAATCATCTTCAGGTTGCTAAAATACACTAATGACAGCAAAAAGTTTGAGTCTACAACATTTAGTTAAGGTGTGAGAGCCAAAATTAACTTTGTATTGCTTTAAAATTCATTTTCAGCCCGATTGTACACTTCAGGTGAAAATGTCAAAATCTTCAAAATGAGCAAAAGCACAATGAAATTAATGCTGGAATCATCTTCAGGTTGCTAAAATACACTAATGACAGCAAAAAGTTTGAGTCTACAACATTTAGTTAAGGTGTGAGAGCCTAAATGAACTTTTCATTGCTTTAAACGCGTTTTCAGCCCGATTGTACACTTCAGGTAAAACTGTCAAAATCTTCAAAATGAGCAAAAGCACAATGAAATTAATGCTGGAATCATCTTCAAGTTGCTAAAATACACTAATGACAGCAAAAAGTTTGAGTCTACAACATTTAGTTAAGGTGTGAGAGCAAAAATTAACTTTGTATTGCTTTAAATGCATTTTCAGCCCGATAGTACACTTCAGGTGAAACTGTCAAAATCTTCAAAATGAGCAAAAGCACAATGAAATTAATGCTGGAATCATCTTCAAGTTGCTAAAATACACTAATGACAGCAACAAGTTTGAGTCTACAACATTTAGTTAAGGTGTGAGAGCCAAAATGAACTTTGTATTGCTGTAAACGCGTTTTCAGCACCTGATTGTACACTTCAGGTGAAACTGTCAAAATCTTCAAAATGAGCAAAAGCACAATGAAATTAATGCTGGAATCATCTTCAAGTTGCTAAAATACACTAATGACAGCAAAAAGTTTGAGTCTACAACATTTAGTTAAGGTGTGAGAGCCAAAATTAACTTTGTATTGCTTTAAATGCATTTTCAGCCCGATTGGACACTTCAGGTGAAAGTGTCAAAATCTTCAAAATGAGAAAAAGCACAATGAAATTAATGCTGGAATCATCTTCAATATGATAAAATACACTAATGACAGCAAAAAGTTTGAGTCTACAACATTTAGTTAAGGTGTGAGAGCCAAAATGAACTTTGTATTGCTTTAAATGCATTATCAGGCCGATTGTACACTTCAGGTGAAACTGTCAAAATCTTCAAAATGAGCAAATGCACAATGAAATGAATGCTGGAATCATCTTCAAGTTGCTAAAATACACTAATGACAGCAAAAAGTTTGAGTCTACAACATTTAGTAAAGGTGTGAGAGCCTAAATGAACTTTTCATTGCTTTAAACGCGTTTTCAGCCCTTGATTGTACAATTCAGGTGAAACTGTCAAAATCTTCAAAATGAGCAAAAGCACAATGAAATTAATGCTGGAATCATCTTCAAGTTGCTAAAATACACTAATGACAGCAACAAGTTTGAGTCTACAACATTTAGTTAAGGTGTGAGAGCCTAAATGAACTTTGTATTGCTTTAAATGCACTTTCAGCCCGAATGTACACTTCAGGTGAAACTGTCAAAATCTTCAAAATGAGCAAAAGCACAATGAAATTAATGCTGGAATCATCTTCAGGTTGCTAAAATACACTAATGACAGCAAAAAGTTTGAGTCTACAACATTTAGTTAAGGTGTGAGAGCCAAAATTAACTTTGTATTGCTTTAAAATTCATTTTCAGCCCGATTGTACACTTCAGGTGAAAATGTCAAAATCTTCAAAATGAGCAAAAGCACAATGAAATTAATGCTGGAATCATCTTCAGGTTGCTAAAATACACTAATGACAGCAAAAAGTTTGAGTCTACAACATTTAGTTAAGGTGTGAGAGCCTAAATGAACTTTTCATTGCTTTAAACGCGTTTTCAGCCCGATTGTACACTTCAGGTAAAACTGTCAAAATCTTCAAAATGAGCAAAAGCACAATGAAATTAATGCTGGAATCATCTTCAAGTTGCTAAAATACACTAATGACAGCAAAAAGTTTGAGTCTACAACATTTAGTTAAGGTGTGAGAGCAAAAATTAACTTTGTATTGCTTTAAATGCATTTTCAGCCCGATAGTACACTTCAGGTGAAACTGTCAAAATCTTCAAAATGAGCAAAAGCACAATGAAATTAATGCTGGAATCATCTTCAGGTTGCTAAAATACACTAATGACAGCAAAAAGTTTTAGTCTACAACATTTAGTTAAGGTGTGAGAGCCAAAATGAACTTTGTATTGCTGTAAACGCGTTTTCAGCACCTGATTGTACACTTCAGGTGAAACTGTCAAAATCTTCAAAATGAGCAAAAGCACAATGAAATTAATGCTGGAATCATCTTCAAGTTGCTAAAATACACTAATGACAGCAAAAAGTTTGAGTCTACAACATTTAGTTAAGGTGTGAGAGCCAAAATTAACTTTGTATTGCTTTAAATGCATTTTCAGCCCGATTGGACACTTCAGGTGAAAGTGTCAAAATCTTCAAAATGAGAAAAAGCACAATGAAATTAATGCTGGAATCATCTTCAATATGATAAAATACACTAATGACAGCAAAAAGTTTGAGTCTACAACATTTAGTTAAGGTGTGAGAGCCAAAATGAACTTTGTATTGCTTTAAATGCATTATCAGGCCGATTGTACACTTCAGGTGAAACTGTCAAAATCTTCAAAATGAGCAAATGCACAATGAAATGAATGCTGGAATCATCTTCAAGTTGCTAAAATACACTAATGACAGCAAAAAGTTTGAGTCTACAACATTTAGTAAAGGTGTGAGAGCCTAAATGAACTTTTCATTGCTTTAAACGCGTTTTCAGCCCTTGATTGTACAATTCAGGTGAAACTGTCAAAATCTTCAAAATGAGCAAAAGCACAATGAAATTAATGCTGGAATCATCTTCAAGTTGCTAAAATACACTAATGACAGCAACAAGTTTGAGTCTACAACATTTAGTTAAGGTGTGAGAGCCTAAATGAACTTTGTATTGCTTTAAATGCACTTTCAGCCCGAATGTACACTTCAGGTGAAACTGTCAAAATCTTCAAAATGAGCAAAAGCACAATGAAATTAATGCTGGAATCATCTTCAAGTTGCTAAAATACACTAATGACAGTAAAAAGTTTGAGTGTATAACATTTAGTTAAGGTGTGAGAGCCAAAATGAACTTTGTATTGCTTTAAATGCACTTTCAGCCCGAATGTACACTTCAGGTGAAACTGTCAAAATCTTCAAAATGAGCAAAAGCACAATGAAATTAATGCTGGAATCATCTTCAAGTTGCTAAAATACACTAATGACAGCAACAAGTTTGAGTCTACAACATTTAGTTAAGGTGTGAGAGCCAAAATTAACTTTGTATTGCTTTAAATGCATTTTCAGCCCGATTGGACACTTCAGGTGAAACTGTCAAAATCTTCAAAATGAGCAAAAGCACAATGAAATTAATGCTGGAATCATCTTCAAGTTGCTAAAATACACTAATGACAGCAACAAGTTTGAGTCTACAACATTTAGTTAAGGTGTGAGAGCCTAAATGAACTTTGTATTGCTTTAAATGCACTTTCAGCCCGAATGTACACTTCAGGTGAAACTGTCAAAATCTTCAAAATGAGCAAAAGCACAATGAAATTAAGGCTGGAATCATCTTCAAGTTTCTAAAATACACTAATGACAGCAAAAAGTTTGAGTCTACAACATTTAGTTAAGGTGTGAGAGCCTAAATGAACTTTGTATTGCTGTAAACGCGTTTTCAGCACCTGATTGTACACTTCAGGTGAAACTGTCAAAATCTTCAAAATGAGCAAAAGCACAATGAAATTAATGCTGGAATCATCTTCAGGTTGCTAAAATACACTAATGACAGCAAAAAGTTTGAGTCTACAACATTTAGTTAAGGTGTGAGAGCCAAAATTAACTTTGTATTGCTTTAAAATTCATTTTCAGCCCGATTGTACACTTCAGGTGAAACTGTCAAAATCTTCAAAATGAGCAAAAGCACAATGAAATGAATGCTGGAATCATCTTCAAGTTGCTAAAATACACTAATGACAGCAAAAAGTTTGAGTCTACAACATTTAGTTAAGGTGTGAGAGCCAAAATGAACTTTTTATTGCTGTAAACGCGTTTTCAGCACCTGAATGTACACTTCAGGTGAAACTGTCAAAATCTTCAAAATGAGCAAAAGCACAATGAAATTAATGCTGGAATCATCTTCAAGTTGCTAAAATACACTAATGACAGCAAAAAGTTTGAGTCTACAACATTTAGTTAAGGTGTGAGAGCAAAAATTAACTTTGTATTGCTTTAAATGCATTTTCAGCCCGATAGTACACTTCAGGTGAAACTGTCAAAATCTTCAAAATGAGCAAAAGCACAATGAAATTAATGCTGGAATCATCTTCAGGTTGCTAAAATACACTAATGACAGCAAAAAGTTTTAGTCTACAACATTTAGTTAAGGTGTGAGAGCCAAAATGAACTTTGTATTGCTGTAAACGCGTTTTCAGCACCTGATTGTACACTTCAGGTGAAACTGTCAAAATCTTCAAAATGAGCAAAAGCACAATGAAATTAATGCTGGAATCATCTTCAAGTTGCTAAAATACACTAATGACAGCAAAAAGTTTGAGTCTACAACATTTAGTTAAGGTGTGAGAGCCAAAATTAACTTTGTATTGCTTTAAAATTCATTTTCAGCCCGATTGTACACTTCAGGTGAAACTGTCAAAATCTTCAAAATGAGCAAAAGCACAATGAAATTAATGCTGGAATCATCTTCAAGTTGCTAAAATACACTAATGACAGCAACAAGTTTGAGTCTACAACATTTAGTTAAGGTGTGAGAGCCTAAATGAACTTTGTATTGCTTTAAATGCATTTTCAGCCCGATTGTACACTTCAGGTAAAACTGTCAAAATCTTCAAAATGAGCAAAAGCACAATGAAATTAATGCTGGAATAATCTTCAAGTTGCTAAAATACACTAATGACAGCAAAAAGTTTGTGTCTACAACATTTAGTTAAGGTGTGAGAGCCAAAATGAACTTTTTATTGCTGTAAACGCGTTTTCAGCACCTGAATGTACACTTCAGGTGAAACTGTCAAAATCTTCAAAATGAGCAAAAGCACAATGAAATTAATGCTGGAATCATCTTCAAGTTGCTAAAATACACTAATGACAGTAAAAAGTTTGAGTGTACAACATTTAGTTAAGGTGTGAGAGCCAAAATGAACTTTGTATTGCTTTAAATGCACTTTCAGCCCGAATGTACACTTCAGGTGAAACTGTCAAAATCTTCAAAATGAGCAAAAGCACAATGAAATTAATGCTGGAATCATCTTCAGGTTGCTAAAATACACTAATGACAGCAAAAAGTTTGAGTCTACAACATTTAGTTAAGGTGTGAGAGCCAAAATTAACTTTGTATTGCTTTAAAATTCATTTTCAGCCCGATTGTACACTTCAGGTGAAAATGTCAAAATCTTCAAAATGAGCAAAAGCACAATGAAATTAATGCTGGAATCATCTTCAGGTTGCTAAAATACACTAATGACAGCAAAAAGTTTGAGTCTACAACATTTAGTTAAGGTGTGAGAGCCTAAATGAACTTTTCATTGCTTTAAACGCGTTTTCAGCCCGATTGTACACTTCAGGTAAAACTGTCAAAATCTTCAAAATGAGCAAAAGCACAATGAAATTAATGCTGGAATCATCTTCAAGTTGCTAAAATACACTAATGACAGCAAAAAGTTTGAGTCTACAACATTTAGTAAAGGTGTGAGAGCCTAAATGAACTTTTCATTGCTTTAAACGCGTTTTCAGCCCTTGATTGTACAATTCAGGTGAAACTGTCAAAATCTTCAAAATGAGCAAAAGCACAATGAAATTAATGCTGGAATCATCTTCAAGTTGCTAAAATACACTAATGACAGCAACAAGTTTGAGTCTACAACATTTAGTTAAGGTGTGAGAGCCAAAATGAACTTTTTATTGCTGTAAACGCGTTTTCAGCACCTGAATGTACACTTCAGGTGAAACTGTCAAAATCTTCAAAATGAGCAAAAGCACAATGAAATTAATGCTGGAATCATCTTCAAGTTGCTAAAATACACTAATGACAGTAAAAAGTTTGAGTGTACAACATTTAGTTAAGGTGTGAGAGCCAAAATGAACTTTGTATTGCTTTAAATGCACTTTCAGCCCGAATGTACACTTCAGGTGAAACTGTCAAAATCTTCAAAATGAGCAAAAGCACAATGAAATTAATGCTGGAATCATCTTCAGGTTGCTAAAATACACTAATGACAGCAAAAAGTTTGAGTCTACAACATTTAGTTAAGGTGTGAGAGCCAAAATTAACTTTGTATTGCTTTAAAATTCATTTTCAGCCCGATTGTACACTTCAGGTGAAAATGTCAAAATCTTCAAAATGAGCAAAAGCACAATGAAATTAATGCTGGAATCATCTTCAGGTTGCTAAAATACACTAATGACAGCAAAAAGTTTGAGTCTACAACATTTAGTTAAGGTGTGAGAGCCTAAATGAACTTTTCATTGCTTTAAACGCGTTTTCAGCCCGATTGTACACTTCAGGTAAAACTGTCAAAATCTTCAAAATGAGCAAAAGCACAATGAAATTAATGCTGGAATCATCTTCAAGTTGCTAAAATACACTAATGACAGCAAAAAGTTTGAGTCTACAACATTTAGTAAAGGTGTGAGAGCCTAAATGAACTTTTCATTGCTTTAAACGCGTTTTCAGCCCTTGATTGTACAATTCAGGTGAAACTGTCAAAATCTTCAAAATGAGCAAAAGCACAATGAAATTAATGCTGGAATCATCTTCAAGTTGCTAAAATACACTAATGACAGCAACAAGTTTGAGTCTACAACATTTAGTTAAGGTGTGAGAGCCAAAATTAACTTTGTATTGCTTTAAATGCATTTTCAGCCCGATTGGACACTTCAGGTGAAAGTGTCAAAATCTTCAAAATGAGAAAAAGCACAATGAAATTAATGCTGGAATCATCTTCAATATGATAAAATACACTAATGACAGCAAAAAGTTTGAGTCTACAACATTTAGTTAAGGTGTGAGAGCCAAAATGAACTTTGTATTGCTTTAAATGCATTATCAGGCCGATTGTACACTTCAGGTGAAACTGTCAAAATCTTCAAAATGAGCAAATGCACAATGAAATGAATGCTGGAATCATCTTCAAGTTGCTAAAATACACTAATGACAGCAAAAAGTTTGAGTCTACAACATTTAGTAAAGGTGTGAGAGCCTAAATGAACTTTTCATTGCTTTAAACGCGTTTTAAGCCCTTGATTGTACAATTCAGGTGAAACTGTCAAAATCTTCAAAATGAGCAAAAGCACAATGCAATTAATGCTGGAATCATCTTCAGGTTGCTAAAATACACTAATGACAGCAAAAAGTTTGAGTCTACAACATTTAGTTAAGGTGTGAGAGCCAAAATTAACTTTGTATTGCTTTAAAATTCATTTTCAGCCCGATTGTACACTTCAGGTGAAAATGTCAAAATCTTCAAAATGAGCAAAAGCACAATGAAATTAATGCTGGAATCATCTTCAGGTTGCTAAAATACACTAATGACAGCAAAAAGTTTGAGTCTACAACATTTAGTTAAGGTGTGAGAGCCTAAATGAACTTTTCATTGCTTTAAACGCGTTTTCAGCCCGATTGTACACTTCAGGTAAAACTGTCAAAATCTTCAAAATGAGCAAAAGCACAATGAAATTAATGCTGGAATCATCTTCAAGTTGCTAAAATACACTAATGACAGCAAAAAGTTTGAGTCTACAACATTTAGTAAAGGTGTGAGAGCCTAAATGAACTTTTCATTGCTTTAAACGCGTTTTCAGCCCTTGATTGTACAATTCAGGTGAAACTGTCAAAATCTTCAAAATGAGCAAAAGCACAATGAAATTAATGCTGGAATCATCTTCAAGTTGCTAAAATACACTAATGACAGCAACAAGTTTGAGTCTACAACATTTAGTTAAGGTGTGAGAGCCAAAATGAACTTTTTATTGCTGTAAACGCGTTTTCAGCACCTGAATGTACACTTCAGGTGAAACTGTCAAAATCTTCAAAATGAGCAAAAGCACAATGAAATTAATGCTGGAATCATCTTCAAGTTGCTAAAATACACTAATGACAGCAAAAAGTTTGAGTCTACAACATTTAGTTAAGGTGTGAGAGCCAAAATTAACTTTGTATTGCTTTAAATGCATTTTCAGCCCGATTGGACACTTCAGGTGAAAGTGTCAAAATCTTCAAAATGAGAAAAAGCACAATGAAATTAATGCTGGAATCATCTTCAATATGATAAAATACACTAATGACAGCAAAAAGTTTGAGTCTACAACATTTAGTTAAGGTGTGAGAGCCAAAATGAACTTTGTATTGCTTTAAATGCATTATCAGGCCGATTGTACACTTCAGGTGAAACTGTCAAAATCTTCAAAATGAGCAAATGCACAATGAAATGAATGCTGGAATCATCTTCAAGTTGCTAAAATACACTAATGACAGCAAAAAGTTTGAGTCTACAACATTTAGTAAAGGTGTGAGAGCCTAAATGAACTTTTCATTGCTTTAAACGCGTTTTCAGCCCTTGATTGTACAATTCAGGTGAAACTGTCAAAATCTTCAAAATGAGCAAAAGCACAATGAAATTAATGCTGGAATCATCTTCAGGTTGCTAAAATACACTAATGACAGCAAAAAGTTTGAGTCTACAACATTTAGTTAAGGTGTGAGAGCCAAAATTAACTTTGTATTGCTTTAAAATTCATTTTCAGCCCGATTGTACACTTCAGGTGAAAATGTCAAAATCTTCAAAATGAGCAAAAGCACAATGAAATTAATGCTGGAATCATCTTCAGGTTGCTAAAATACACTAATGACAGCAAAAAGTTTGAGTCTACAACATTTAGTTAAGGTGTGAGAGCCTAAATGAACTTTTCATTGCTTTAAACGCGTTTTCAGCCCGATTGTACACTTCAGGTAAAACTGTCAAAATCTTCAAAATGAGCAAAAGCACAATGAAATTAATGCTGGAATCATCTTCAAGTTGCTAAAATACACTAATGACAGCAAAAAGTTTGAGTCTACAACATTTAGTTAAGGTGTGAGAGCAAAAATTAACTTTGTATTGCTTTAAATGCATTTTCAGCCCGATAGTACACTTCAGGTGAAACTGTCAAAATCTTCAAAATGAGCAAAAGCACAATGAAATTAATGCTGGAATCATCTTCAAGTTGCTAAAATACACTAATGACAGCAACAAGTTTGAGTCTACAACATTTAGTTAAGGTGTGAGAGCCAAAATGAACTTTGTATTGCTGTAAACGCGTTTTCAGCACCTGATTGTACACTTCAGGTGAAACTGTCAAAATCTTCAAAATGAGCAAAAGCACAATGAAATTAATGCTGGAATCATCTTCAAGTTGCTAAAATACACTAATGACAGCAAAAAGTTTGAGTCTACAACATTTAGTTAAGGTGTGAGAGCCAAAATTAACTTTGTATTGCTTTAAATGCATTTTCAGCCCGATTGGACACTTCAGGTGAAAGTGTCAAAATCTTCAAAATGAGAAAAAGCACAATGAAATTAATGCTGGAATCATCTTCAATATGATAAAATACACTAATGACAGCAAAAAGTTTGAGTCTACAACATTTAGTTAAGGTGTGAGAGCCAAAATGAACTTTGTATTGCTTTAAATGCATTATCAGGCCGATTGTACACTTCAGGTGAAACTGTCAAAATCTTCAAAATGAGCAAAAGCACAATGAAATGAATGCTGGAATCATCTTCAAGTTGCTAAAATACACTAATGACAGCAAAAATTTTGAGTCTACAACATTTAGTTAAGGTGTGAGAGCCTAAATGAACTTTCCATTGCTTTAAACGCGTTTTCAGCCCTTGATTGTACAATTCAGGTGAAACTGTCAAAATCTTCAAAATGAGCAAAAGCACAATGAAATTAATGCTGGAATCATCTTCAAGTTGCTAAAATACACTAATGACAGCAACAAGTTTGAGTCTACAACATTTAGTTAAGGTGTGAGAGCCTAAATGAACTTTGTATTGCTGTAAACGCGTTTTCAGCACCTGATTGTACACTTCAGGTGAAACTGTCAAAATCTTCAAAATGAGCAAAAGCACAATGAAATGAATGCTGGAATCATCTTCAAGTTGCTAAAATACACTAATGACAGCAAAAATTTTGAGTCTACAACATTTAGTTAAGGTGTGAGAGCCTAAATGAACTTTCCATTGCTTTAAACGCGTTTTCAGCCCTTGATTGTACAATTCAGGTGAAACTGTCAAAATCTTCAAAATGAGCAAAAGCACAATGAAATTAATGCTGGAATCATCTTCAGGTTGCTAAAATACACTAATGACAGCAAAAAGTTTGAGTCTACAACATTTAGTTAAGGTGTGAGAGCCAAAATGAACTTTGTATTGCTTTAAATGCACTTTCAGCCCGAATGTACACTTCAGGTGAAACTGTCAAAATCTTCAAAATGAGCAAAAGCACAATGAAATGAATGCTGGAATCATCTTCAAGTTGCTAAAATACACTAATGACAGCAAAAAGTTTGAGTCTACAACATTTAGTTAAGGTGTGAGAGCCTAAATGAACTTTGTATTGCTGTAAACGCGTTTTCAGCACCTGATTATACACTTCAGGTGAAACTGTCAAAATCTTCAAAATGAGCAAAAGCACAATGAAATTAATGCTGGAATCATCTTCAGGTTGCTAAAATACACTAATGACAGCAAAAAGTTTGAGTCTATAACATTTAGTTAAGGTGTGAGAGCCAAAATTAACTTTGTATTGCTTTAAAATTCATTTTCAGCCCGATTGTACACTTCAGGTGAAACTGTCAAAATCTTCAAAATGAGCAAAAGCACAATGAAATTAATGCTGGAATCATCTTCAAGTTGCTAAAATACACTAATGACAGCAAAAAGTTTGAGTCTACAATATTTAGTTAAGGTGTGAGAGCCAAAATGAACTTTGTATTGCTTTAAAATTCATTTTCAGCCCGATTGTACACTTCAGGTGAAACTGTCAAAATCTTCAAAATGAGCAAAAGCACAATGAAATTAATGTTGGAATCATCTTCAAGTTGCTAAAATACACTAATGAAAGCAAAAAGTTTGAGTCTACAACATTTAGTTGAGGTGTGAGAGCCTAAATGAACTTTGTATTGCTGTAAACGCGTTTTCAGCACCTGATTGTACACTTCAGGTGAAACTGTCAAAATCTTCAAAATGAGCAAAAGCACAATGAAATTAATGCTGGAATCATCTTCAAGTTGCTAAAATACACTAATGACAGCAAAAAGTTTGAGTCTACAACATTTAGTTAAGGTGTGAGAGCCAAAATGAACTTTGTATTGCTTTAAATGCATTATCAGGCCGATTGTACACTTCAGGTGAAACTGTCAAAATCTTCAAAATGAGCAAATGCACAATGAAATGAATGCTGGAATCATCTTCAAGTTGCTAAAATACACTAATGACAGCAAAAAGTTTGAGTCTACAACATTTAGTAAAGGTGTGAGAGCCTAAATGAACTTTTCATTGCTTTAAACGCGTTTTCAGCCCTTGATTGTACAATTCAGGTGAAACTGTCAAAATCTTCAAAATGAGCAAAAGCACAATGAAATTAATGCTGGAATCATCTTCAAGTTGCTAAAATACACTAATGACAGCAACAAGTTTGATTCTACAACATTTAGTTAAGGTGTGAGAGCCTAAATGAACTTTGTATTGCTTTAAATGCACTTTCAGCCCGAATGTACACTTCAGGTGAAACTGTCAAAATCTTCAAAATGAGCAAAAGCACAATGAAATTAATGCTGGAATCATCTTCAAGTTGCTAAAATACACTAATGACAGCAGAAAGTTTGAGTCTACAACATTTAGTTAAGGTGTGAGAGCCTAAATGAACTTTTCATTGCTTTAAACGCGTTTTCAGCCCGATTGTACACTTCAGGTAAAACTGTCAAAATCTTCAAAATGAGCAAAAGCACAATGAAATTAATGCTGGAATCATCTTCAAGTTGCTAAAATACACTAATGACAGCAAAAAGTTTGTGTCTACAACATTTAGTTAAGGTGTGAGAGCCAAAATGAACTTTGTATTGCTGTAAACGCGTTTTCAGCACCTGATTGTACACTTCAGGTGAAACCGTCAAAATCTTCAAAATGAGCAAAAGCACAATGAAATTAATGTTGGAATCATCTTCAAGTTGCTAAAATACACTAATGACAGCAAAAAGTTTGAGTCTACAACATTTAGTTGAGGTGTGAGAGCCTAAATGAACTTTGTATTGCTTTAAATGCATTTTCAGCCCGATTGTACACTTCAGGTAAAACTGTCAAAATCTTCAAAATGAGCAAAAGCACAATGAAATTAATGCTGGAATCATCTTCAAGTTGCTAAAATACACTAATGACAGCAAAAAGTTTGAGTCTACAACATTTAGTTGAGGTGTGAGAGCCTAAATGAACTTTGTATTGCTTTAAATGCATTTTCAGCCCGATTGTACACTTCAGGTAAAACTGTCAAAATCTTCAAAATGAGCAAAAGCACAATGAAATTAATGCTGGAATCATCTTCAAGTTGCTAAAATACACTAATGACAGCAACAAGTTTGAGTCTACAACATTTAGTTAAGGTGTGAGAGCCTAAATGAACTTTGTATTGCTTTAAATGCATTTTCAGCCCGATTGTACACTTCAGGTAAAACTGTCAAAATCTTCAAAATGAGCAAAAGCACAATGAAATTAATGCTGGAATCATCTTCAAGTTGCTAAAATACACTAATGACAGCAAAAAGTTTGTGTCTACAACATTTAGTTAAGGTGTGAGAGCCAAAATGAACTTTTTATTGCTGTAAACGCGTTTTCAGCACCTGAATGTACACTTCAGGTGCAAATGTCAAAATCTTCAAAATGAGCAAAAGCACAATGAAATTAATGCTGAAATCATCTTCAAGTTGCTAAAATACACTAATGACAGCAAAAAGTTTGAGTCTACAACATTTAGTTAAGGTGTGAGAGCCAAAATTAACTTTGTATTGCTTTAAAATTCATTTTCAGCCCGATTGTACACTTCAGGTGAAACTGTCAAAATCTTCAAAATGAGCAAAAGCACAATGAAATGAATGCTGGAATCATCTTCAAGTTGCTAAAATACACTAATGACAGCAAAAAGTTTGAGTCTACAACATTTAGTTAAGGTGTGAGAGCCTAAATGAACTTTCCATTGCTTTAAACGCGTTTTCAGCCCTTGATTGTACACTTCAGGTGAAACTGTCAAAATCTTCAAAATGAGCAAAAGCACAATGAAATGAATGCTGGAATCATCTTCAAGTTGCTAAAATACACTAATGACAGCAAAAAGTTTGAGTCTACAACATTTAGTTAAGGTGTGAGAGCCTAAATGAACTTTTCATTGCTTTAAATGCGTTTTCAGCCCTTGATTGTACAATTCAGGTGAAACTGTCAAAATCTTCAAAATGAGCAAAAGCACAATGAAATTAATGCTGGAATCATCTTCAAGTTGCTAAAATACACTAATGACAGCAACAAGTTTGAGTCTACAACATTTAGTTAAGGTGTGAGAGCCTAAATGAACTTTGTATTGCTGTAAACGCGTTTTCAGCACCTGATTATACACTTCAGGTGAAACTGTCAAAATCTTCAAAATGAGCAAAAGCACAATGAAATTAATGTTGGAATCATCTTCAAGTTGCTAAAATACACTAATGACAGCAGAAAGTTTGAGTCTACAACATTTAGTTAAGGTGTGAGAGCCTAAATGAACTTTTCATTGCTTTAAACGCGTTTTCAGCCCGATTGTACACTTCAGGTAAAACTGTCAAAATCTTCAAAATGAGCAAAAGCACAATGAAATTAATGCTGGAATCATCTTCAAGTTGCTAAAATACACTAATGACAGCAAAAAGTTTGTGTCTACAACATTTAGTTAAGGTGTGAGAGCCAAAATGAACTTTGTATTGCTGTAAACGCGTTTTCAGCACCTGATTGTACACTTCAGGTGAAACCGTCAAAATCTTCAAAATGAGCAAAAGCACAATGAAATTAATGTTGGAATCATCTTCAAGTTGCTAAAATACACTAATGACAGCAAAAAGTTTGAGTCTACAACATTTAGTTGAGGTGTGAGAGCCTAAATGAACTTTGTATTGCTTTAAATGCATTTTCAGCCCGATTGTACACTTCAGGTAAAACTGTCAAAATCTTCAAAATGAGCAAAAGCACAATGAAATTAATGCTGGAATCATCTTCAAGTTGCTAAAATACACTAATGACAGCAAAAAGTTTGAGTCTACAACATTTAGTTGAGGTGTGAGAGCCTAAATGAACTTTGTATTGCTTTAAATGCATTTTCAGCCCGATTGTACACTTCAGGTAAAACTGTCAAAATCTTCAAAATGAGCAAAAGCACAATGAAATTAATGCTGGAATCATCTTCAAGTTGCTAAAATACACTAATGACAGCAACAAGTTTGAGTCTACAACATTTAGTTAAGGTGTGAGAGCCTAAATGAACTTTGTATTGCTTTAAATGCATTTTCAGCCCGATTGTACACTTCAGGTAAAACTGTCAAAATCTTCAAAATGAGCAAAAGCACAATGAAATTAATGCTGGAATCATCTTCAAGTTGCTAAAATACACTAATGACAGCAAAAAGTTTGTGTCTACAACATTTAGTTAAGGTGTGAGAGCCAAAATGAACTTTTTATTGCTGTAAACGCGTTTTCAGCACCTGAATGTACACTTCAGGTGCAAATGTCAAAATCTTCAAAATGAGCAAAAGCACAATGAAATTAATGCTGAAATCATCTTCAAGTTGCTAAAATACACTAATGACAGCAAAAAGTTTGAGTCTACAACATTTAGTTAAGGTGTGAGAGCCAAAATTAACTTTGTATTGCTTTAAAATTCATTTTCAGCCCGATTGTACACTTCAGGTGAAACTGTCAAAATCTTCAAAATGAGCAAAAGCACAATGAAATGAATGCTGGAATCATCTTCAAGTTGCTAAAATACACTAATGACAGCAAAAAGTTTGAGTCTACAACATTTAGTTAAGGTGTGAGAGCCTAAATGAACTTTCCATTGCTTTAAACGCGTTTTCAGCCCTTGATTGTACACTTCAGGTGAAACTGTCAAAATCTTCAAAATGAGCAAAAGCACAATGAAATGAATGCTGGAATCATCTTCAAGTTGCTAAAATACACTAATGACAGCAAAAAGTTTGAGTCTACAACATTTAGTTAAGGTGTGAGAGCCTAAATGAACTTTTCATTGCTTTAAATGCGTTTTCAGCCCTTGATTGTACAATTCAGGTGAAACTGTCAAAATCTTCAAAATGAGCAAAAGCACAATGAAATTAATGCTGGAATCATCTTCAAGTTGCTAAAATACACTAATGACAGCAACAAGTTTGAGTCTACAACATTTAGTTAAGGTGTGAGATTCTAAATTAACTTTGTATTGCTGTAAACGCGTTTTCAGCCCCTGATTGTACACTTCAGGTGAAACTGTCAAAATCTTCAAAATGAGCAAAAGCACAATGAAATTAATGCTGGAATCATCTTCAAGTTGCTAAAATACACTAATGACAGTAAAAAGTTTGAGTGTACAACATTTAGTTAAGGTGTGAGAGCCAAAATGAACTTTGTATTGCTTTAAATGCACTTTCAGCCCGAATGTACACTTCAGGTGAAACTGTCAAAATCTTCAAAATGAGCAAAAGCACAATGAATCTAAGGCTGGAATCATCTTCAAGTTGCTAAAATACACTAATGACAGCAAAAAGTTTGAGTCTACAACATTTAGTTAAGGTGTGAGAGCCTAAATGAACTTTGTATTGCTGTAAACGCGTTTTCAGCACCTGATTATACACTTCAGGTGAAACTGTCAAAATCTTCAAAATGAGCAAAAGCACAATGAAATTAATGCTGGAATCATCTTCAGGTTGCTAAAATACACTAATGACAGCAAAAAGTTTGAGTCTACAACATTTAGTTAAGGTGTGAGAGCCTAAATGAACTTTGTATTGCTGTAAACGCGTTTTCAGCACCTGATTATACACTTCAGGTGAAACTGTCAAAATCTTCAAAATGAGCAAAAGCACAATGAAATGAACGCTGGAATCATCTTCAAGTTGCTAAAATACACTAATGACAGCAAAAAGTTTTAGTCTACAACATTTAGTTAAGGTGTGAGAGCCTAAATGAACTTTTCATTGCTTTAAACGCGTTTTCAGCCCGATTGTACACTTCAGGTAAAACTGTCAAAATCTTAAAAATGAGCAAAAGCACAATGAAATAAATGCTGGAATCATCTTCAAGTTGCTAAAATACACTAATGACAGCAAAAAGTTTGTGTCTACAACATTTAGTTAAGGTGTGAGAGCCAAAATGAACTTTTTATTGCTTTAAACGCGTTTTCAGCACCTGAATGTACACTTCAGGTGAAACTGTCAAAATCTTCAAAATGAGCAAAAGCACAATGAAATTAATGCTGGAATCATCTTCAAGTTGCTAAAATACACTAATGACAGCAAAAAGTTTGAGTCTACAACATTTAGTTAAGGTGTGAGAGCAAAAATTAACTTTGTATTGCTTTAAATGCATTTTCAGCCCGATAGTACACTTCAGGTGAAACTGTCAAAATCTTCAAAATGAGCAAAAGCACAATGAAATTAATGCTGGAATCATCTTCAGGTTGCTAAAATACACTAATGACAGCAAAAAGTTTTAGTCTACAACATTTAGTTAAGGTGTGAGAGCCAAAATGAACTTTGTATTGCTGTAAACGCGTTTTCAGCACCTGATTGTACACTTCAGGTGAAACTGTCAAAATCTTCAAAATGAGCAAAAGCACAATGAAATTAATGCTGGAATCATCTTCAAGTTGCTAAAATACACTAATGACAGCAAAAAGTTTGAGTCTACAACATTTAGTTAAGGTGTGAGAGCCAAAATGAACTTTGTATTGATTTAAATGCATTTTCAGCCCGATTGGACACTTCAGGTGAAAGTGTCAAAATCTTCAAAATGAGAAAAAGCACAATGAAATTAATGCTGGAATCATCTTCAATATGATAAAATACACTAATGACAGCAAAAAGTTTGAGTCTACAACATTTAGTTAAGGTGTGAGAGCCAAAATGAACTTTGTATTGCTTTAAATGCACTTTCAGCCCGAATGTACACTTCAGGTGAAACTGTCAAAATCTTCAAAATGAGCAAAAGCACAATGAAATTAATGCTGGAATCATCTTCAGGTTGCTAAAATACACTAATGACAGCAAAAAGTTTGAGTCTACAACATTTAGTTAAGGTGTGAGAGCCAAAATTAACTTTGTATTGCTTTAAAATTCATTTTCAGCCCGATTGTACACTTCAGGTGAAACTGTCAAAATCTTCAAAATGAGCAAAAGCACAATGAAATGAATGCTGGAATCATCTTCAAGTTGCTAAAATACACTAATGACAGCAAAAAGTTTGAGTCTACAACATTTAGTTAAGGTGTGAGAGCCTAAATGAACTTTTCATTGCTTTAAACGCGTTTTCAGCCCGATTGTACACTTCAGGTAAAACTGTCAAAATCTTCAAAATGAGCAAAAGCACAATGAAATTAATGCTGGAATCATCTTCAAGTTGCTAAAATACACTAATGACAGCAAAAAGTTTGAGTCTACAACATTTAGTTAAGGTGTGAGAGCAAAAATTAACTTTGTATTGCTTTAAATGCATTTTCAGCCCGATAGTACACTTCAGGTGAAACTGTCAAAATCTTCAAAATGAGCAAAAGCACAATGAAATTAATGCAGGAATCATCTTCAGGTTGCTAAAATACACTAATGACAGCAAAAAGTTTTAGTCTCCAACATTTAGTTAAGGTGTGAGAGCCAAAATGAACTTTGTATTGCTGTAAACGCGTTTTCAGCACCTGATTGTACACTTCAGGTGAAACTGTCAAAATCTTCAAAATGAGCAAAAGCACAATGAAATTAATGCTGGAATCATCTTCAAGTTGCTAAAATACACTAATGACAGCAAAAAGTTTGAGTCTACAACATTTAGTTAAGGTGTGAGAGCCAAAATTAACTTTGTATTGCTTTAAATGCATTTTCAGCCCGATTGGACACTTCAGGTGAAAGTGTCAAAATCTTCAAAATGAGAAAAAGCACAATGAAATTAATGCTGGAATCATCTTCAATATGCTAAAATACACTAATGACAGCAAAAAGTTTGAGTCTACAACATTTAGTTAAGGTGTGAGAGCCAAAATGAACTTTGTATTGCTTTAAATGCATTATCAGGCCGATTGTACACTTCAGGTGAAACTGTCAAAATCTTCAAAATGAGCAAAAGCACAATGAAATTAATGCTGGAATCATCTTCAAGTTGCTAAAATACACTAATGACAGCAAAAAGTTTGAGTCTACAACATTTAGTTAAGGTGTGAGAGCCTAAATGAACTTTCCATTGCTTTAAACGCGTTTTCAGCCCTTGATTGTACAATTCAGGTGAAACTGTCAAAATCTTCAAAATGAGCAAAAGCACAATGAAATTAATGCTGGAATCATCTTCAAGTTGCTAAAATACACTAATGACAGCAACAAGTTTGAGTCTACAACATTTAGTTAAGGTGTGAGAGCCTAAATGAACTTTGTATTGCTGTAAACGCGTTTTCAGCACCTGATTGTACACTTCAGGTGAAACTGTCAAAATCTTCAAAATGAGCAAAAGCACAATGAAATTAATGCTGGAATCATCTTCAGGTTGCTAAAATACACTAATGACAGCAAAAAGTTTGAGTCTACAACATTTAGTTAAGGTGTGAGAGCCTAAATGAACTTTGTATTGCTGTAAACGCGTTTTCAGCACCTGATTGTACACTTCAGGTGAAACTGTCAAAATCTTCAAAATGAGCAAAAGCACAATGAAATTAATGCTGGAATCATCTTCAAGTTGCTAAAATACACTAATGACAGCAAAAAGTTTGAGTCTACAACATTTAGTTAAGGTGTGAGAGCCAAAATGAACTTTGTATTGCTTTAAATGCATTTTCAGCCCGATTGGACACTTCAGGTGAAAGTGTCAAAATCTTCAAAATGAGAAAAAGCACAATGAAATTAATGCTGGAATCATCTTCAATATGATAAAATACACTAATGACAGCAAAAAGTTTGAGTCTACAACATTTAGTTAAGGTGTGAGAGCCTAAATGAACTTTGTATTGCTGTAAACGCGTTTTCAGCACCTGATTATACACTTCAGGTGAAACTGTCAAAATCTTCAAAATGAGCAAAAGCACAATGAAATTAATGCTGGAATCATCTTCAGGTTGCTAAAATACACTAATGACAGCAAAAAGTTTGAGTCTACAACATTTAGTTAAGGTGTGAGAGCCTAAATGAACTTTGTATTGCTGTAAACGCGTTTTCAGCACCTGATTATACACTTCAGGTGAAACTGTCAAAATCTTCAAAATGAGCAAAAGCACAATGAAATGAACGCTGGAATCATCTTCAAGTTGCTAAAATACACTAATGACAGCAAAAAGTTTTAGTCTACAACATTTAGTTAAGGTGTGAGAGCCTAAATGAACTTTTCATTGCTTTAAACGCGTTTTCAGCCCGATTGTACACTTCAGGTAAAACTGTCAAAATCTTAAAAATGAGCAAAAGCACAATGAAATAAATGCTGGAATCATCTTCAAGTTGCTAAAATACACTAATGACAGCAAAAAGTTTGTGTCTACAACATTTAGTTAAGGTGTGAGAGCCAAAATGAACTTTTTATTGCTTTAAACGCGTTTTCAGCACCTGAATGTACACTTCAGGTGAAACTGTCAAAATCTTCAAAATGAGCAAAAGCACAATGAAATTAATGCTGGAATCATCTTCAAGTTGCTAAAATACACTAATGACAGCAAAAAGTTTGAGTCTACAACATTTAGTTAAGGTGTGAGAGCAAAAATTAACTTTGTATTGCTTTAAATGCATTTTCAGCCCGATAGTACACTTCAGGTGAAACTGTCAAAATCTTCAAAATGAGCAAAAGCACAATGAAATTAATGCTGGAATCATCTTCAGGTTGCTAAAATACACTAATGACAGCAAAAAGTTTTAGTCTACAACATTTAGTTAAGGTGTGAGAGCCAAAATGAACTTTGTATTGCTGTAAACGCGTTTTCAGCACCTGATTGTACACTTCAGGTGAAACTGTCAAAATCTTCAAAATGAGCAAAAGCACAATGAAATTAATGCTGGAATCATCTTCAAGTTGCTAAAATACACTAATGACAGCAAAAAGTTTGAGTCTACAACATTTAGTTAAGGTGTGAGAGCCAAAATGAACTTTGTATTGATTTAAATGCATTTTCAGCCCGATTGGACACTTCAGGTGAAAGTGTCAAAATCTTCAAAATGAGAAAAAGCACAATGAAATTAATGCTGGAATCATCTTCAATATGATAAAATACACTAATGACAGCAAAAAGTTTGAGTCTACAACATTTAGTTAAGGTGTGAGAGCCAAAATGAACTTTGTATTGCTTTAAATGCACTTTCAGCCCGAATGTACACTTCAGGTGAAACTGTCAAAATCTTCAAAATGAGCAAAAGCACAATGAAATTAATGCTGGAATCATCTTCAGGTTGCTAAAATACACTAATGACAGCAAAAAGTTTGAGTCTACAACATTTAGTTAAGGTGTGAGAGCCAAAATTAACTTTGTATTGCTTTAAAATTCATTTTCAGCCCGATTGTACACTTCAGGTGAAACTGTCAAAATCTTCAAAATGAGCAAAAGCACAATGAAATGAATGCTGGAATCATCTTCAAGTTGCTAAAATACACTAATGACAGCAAAAAGTTTGAGTCTACAACATTTAGTTAAGGTGTGAGAGCCTAAATGAACTTTTCATTGCTTTAAACGCGTTTTCAGCCCGATTGTACACTTCAGGTAAAACTGTCAAAATCTTCAAAATGAGCAAAAGCACAATGAAATTAATGCTGGAATCATCTTCAAGTTGCTAAAATACACTAATGACAGCAAAAAGTTTGAGTCTACAACATTTAGTTAAGGTGTGAGAGCAAAAATTAACTTTGTATTGCTTTAAATGCATTTTCAGCCCGATAGTACACTTCAGGTGAAACTGTCAAAATCTTCAAAATGAGCAAAAGCACAATGAAATTAATGCAGGAATCATCTTCAGGTTGCTAAAATACACTAATGACAGCAAAAAGTTTTAGTCTCCAACATTTAGTTAAGGTGTGAGAGCCAAAATGAACTTTGTATTGCTGTAAACGCGTTTTCAGCACCTGATTGTACACTTCAGGTGAAACTGTCAAAATCTTCAAAATGAGCAAAAGCACAATGAAATTAATGCTGGAATCATCTTCAAGTTGCTAAAATACACTAATGACAGCAAAAAGTTTGAGTCTACAACATTTAGTTAAGGTGTGAGAGCCAAAATTAACTTTGTATTGCTTTAAATGCATTTTCAGCCCGATTGGACACTTCAGGTGAAAGTGTCAAAATCTTCAAAATGAGAAAAAGCACAATGAAATTAATGCTGGAATCATCTTCAATATGCTAAAATACACTAATGACAGCAAAAAGTTTGAGTCTACAACATTTAGTTAAGGTGTGAGAGCCAAAATGAACTTTGTATTGCTTTAAATGCATTATCAGGCCGATTGTACACTTCAGGTGAAACTGTCAAAATCTTCAAAATGAGCAAAAGCACAATGAAATTAATGCTGGAATCATCTTCAAGTTGCTAAAATACACTAATGACAGCAAAAAGTTTGAGTCTACAACATTTAGTTAAGGTGTGAGAGCCTAAATGAACTTTCCATTGCTTTAAACGCGTTTTCAGCCCTTGATTGTACAATTCAGGTGAAACTGTCAAAATCTTCAAAATGAGCAAAAGCACAATGAAATTAATGCTGGAATCATCTTCAAGTTGCTAAAATACACTAATGACAGCAACAAGTTTGAGTCTACAACATTTAGTTAAGGTGTGAGAGCCTAAATGAACTTTGTATTGCTGTAAACGCGTTTTCAGCACCTGATTGTACACTTCAGGTGAAACTGTCAAAATCTTCAAAATGAGCAAAAGCACAATGAAATTAATGCTGGAATCATCTTCAGGTTGCTAAAATACACTAATGACAGCAAAAAGTTTGAGTCTACAACATTTAGTTAAGGTGTGAGAGCCTAAATGAACTTTGTATTGCTGTAAACGCGTTTTCAGCACCTGATTGTACACTTCAGGTGAAACTGTCAAAATCTTCAAAATGAGCAAAAGCACAATGAAATTAATGCTGGAATCATCTTCAAGTTGCTAAAATACACTAATGACAGCAAAAAGTTTGAGTCTACAACATTTAGTTAAGGTGTGAGAGCCAAAATGAACTTTGTATTGCTTTAAATGCATTTTCAGCCCGATTGGACACTTCAGGTGAAAGTGTCAAAATCTTCAAAATGAGAAAAAGCACAATGAAATTAATGCTGGAATCATCTTCAATATGATAAAATACACTAATGACAGCAAAAAGTTTGAGTCTACAACATTTAGTTAAGGTGTGAGAGCCAAAATGAACTTTGTATTGCTTTAAATGCACTTTCAGCCCGAATGTACACTTCAGGTGAAACTGTCAAAATCTTCAAAATGAGCAAAAGCACAATGAAATTAATGCTGGAATCATCTTCAGGTTGCTAAAATACACTAATGACAGCAAAAAGTTTGAGTCTACAACATTTAGTTAAGGTGTGAGAGCCAAAATTAACTTTGTATTGCTTTAAAATTCATTTTCAGCCCGATTGTACACTTCAGGTGAAACTGTCAAAATCTTCAAAATGAGCAAAAGCACAATGAAATGAATGCTGGAATCATCTTCAAGTTGCTAAAATACACTAATGACAGCAAAAAGTTTGAGTCTACAACATTTAGTTAAGGTGTGAGAGCCTAAATGAACTTTTCATTGCTTTAAACGCGTTTTCAGCCCGATTGTACACTTCAGGTAAAACTGTCAAAATCTTCAAAATGAGCAAAAGCACAATGAAATTAATGCTGGAATCATCTTCAAGTTGCTAAAATACACTAATGACAGCAAAAAGTTTGAGTCTACAACATTTAGTTAAGGTGTGAGAGCAAAAATTAACTTTGTATTGCTTTAAATGCATTTTCAGCCCGATAGTACACTTCAGGTGAAACTGTCAAAATCTTCAAAATGAGCAAAAGCACAATGAAATTAATGCAGGAATCATCTTCAGGTTGCTAAAATACACTAATGACAGCAAAAAGTTTTAGTCTCCAACATTTAGTTAAGGTGTGAGAGCCAAAATGAACTTTGTATTGCTGTAAACGCGTTTTCAGCACCTGATTGTACACTTCAGGTGAAACTGTCAAAATCTTCAAAATGAGCAAAAGCACAATGAAATTAATGCTGGAATCATCTTCAAGTTGCTAAAATACACTAATGACAGCAAAAAGTTTGAGTCTACAACATTTAGTTAAGGTGTGAGAGCCAAAATTAACTTTGTATTGCTTTAAATGCATTTTCAGCCCGATTGGACACTTCAGGTGAAAGTGTCAAAATCTTCAAAATGAGAAAAAGCACAATGAAATTAATGCTGGAATCATCTTCAATATGCTAAAATACACTAATGACAGCAAAAAGTTTGAGTCTACAACATTTAGTTAAGGTGTGAGAGCCAAAATGAACTTTGTATTGCTTTAAATGCATTATCAGGCCGATTGTACACTTCAGGTGAAACTGTCAAAATCTTCAAAATGAGCAAAAGCACAATGAAATTAATGCTGGAATCATCTTCAAGTTGCTAAAATACACTAATGACAGCAAAAAGTTTGAGTCTACAACATTTAGTTAAGGTGTGAGAGCCTAAATGAACTTTCCATTGCTTTAAACGCGTTTTCAGCCCTTGATTGTACAATTCAGGTGAAACTGTCAAAATCTTCAAAATGAGCAAAAGCACAATGAAATTAATGCTGGAATCATCTTCAAGTTGCTAAAATACACTAATGACAGCAACAAGTTTGAGTCTACAACATTTAGTTAAGGTGTGAGAGCCTAAATGAACTTTGTATTGCTGTAAACGCGTTTTCAGCACCTGATTGTACACTTCAGGTGAAACTGTCAAAATCTTCAAAATGAGCAAAAGCACAATGAAATGAATGCTGGAATCATCTTCAAGTTGCTAAAATACACTAATGACAGCAAAAAGTTTGAGTCTACAACATTTAGTTAAGGTGTGAGAGCCAAAATGAACTTTGTATTGCTTTAAATGCACTTTCAGCCCGAATGTACACTTCAGGTGAAACTGTCAAAATCTTCAAAATGAGCAAAAGCACAATGAAATGAATGCTGGAATCATCTTCAAGTTGCTAAAATACACTAATGACAGCAAAAAGTTTGAGTCTACAACATTTAGTTAAGGTGTGAGAGCCTAAATGAACTTTGTATTGCTGTAAACGCGTTTTCAGCACCTGATTATACACTTCAGGTGAAACTGTCAAAATCTTCAAAATGAGCAAAAGCACAATGAAATTAATGCTGGAATCATCTTCAGGTTGCTAAAATACACTAATGACAGCAAAAAGTTTGAGTCTATAACATTTAGTTAAGGTGTGAGAGCCAAAATTAACTTTGTATTGCTTTAAAATTCATTTTCAGCCCGATTGTACACTTCAGGTGAAACTGTCAAAATCTTCAAAATGAGCAAAAGCACAATGAAATTAATGCTGGAATCATCTTCAAGTTGCTAAAATACACTAATGACAGCAAAAAGTTTGAGTCTACAATATTTAGTTAAGGTGTGAGAGCCAAAATGAACTTTGTATTGCTTTAAAATTCATTTTCAGCCCGATTGTACACTTCAGGTGAAACTGTCAAAATCTTCAAAATGAGCAAAAGCACAATGAAATTAATGTTGGAATCATCTTCAAGTTGCTAAAATACACTAATGAAAGCAAAAAGTTTGAGTCTACAACATTTAGTTGAGGTGTGAGAGCCTAAATGAACTTTGTATTGCTGTAAACGCGTTTTCAGCACCTGATTGTACACTTCAGGTGAAACTGTCAAAATCTTCAAAATGAGCAAAAGCACAATGAAATTAATGCTGGAATCATCTTCAAGTTGCTAAAATACACTAATGACAGCAAAAAGTTTGAGTCTACAACATTTAGTTAAGGTGTGAGAGCCAAAATGAACTTTGTATTGCTTTAAATGCATTATCAGGCCGATTGTACACTTCAGGTGAAACTGTCAAAATCTTCAAAATGAGCAAATGCACAATGAAATGAATGCTGGAATCATCTTCAAGTTGCTAAAATACACTAATGACAGCAAAAAGTTTGAGTCTACAACATTTAGTAAAGGTGTGAGAGCCTAAATGAACTTTTCATTGCTTTAAACGCGTTTTCAGCCCTTGATTGTACAATTCAGGTGAAGCTGTCAAAATCTTCAAAATGAGCAAAAGCACAATGAAATTAATGTTGGAATCATCTTCAAGTTGCTAAAATACACTAATGAAAGCAAAAAGTTTGAGTCTACAACATTTAGTTGAGGTGTGAGAGCCTAAATGAACTTTGTATTGCTGTAAACGCGTTTTCAGCACCTGATTGTACACTTCAGGTGAAACTGTCAAAATCTTCAAAATGAGCAAAAGCACAATGAAATTAATGCTGGAATCATCTTCAAGTTGCTAAAATACACTAATGACAGCAAAAAGTTTGAGTCTACAACATTTAGTTAAGGTGTGAGAGCCAAAATGAACTTTGTATTGCTTTAAATGCATTATCAGGCCGATTGTACACTTCAGGTGAAACTGTCAAAATCTTCAAAATGAGCAAATGCACAATGAAATGAATGCTGGAATCATCTTCAAGTTGCTAAAATACACTAATGACAGCAAAAAGTTTGAGTCTACAACATTTAGTAAAGGTGTGAGAGCCTAAATGAACTTTTCATTGCTTTAAACGCGTTTTCAGCCCTTGATTGTACAATTCAGGTGAAGCTGTCAAAATCTTCAAAATGAGCAAAAGCACAATGAAATTAATGCTGGAATCATCTTCAAGTTGCTAAAATACACTAATGACAGCAACAAGTTTGATTCTACAACATTTAGTTAAGGTGTGAGAGCCTAAATGAACTTTGTATTGCTTTAAATGCACTTTCAGCCCGAATGTACACTTCAGGTGAAACTGTCAAAATCTTCAAAATGAGCAAAAGCACAATGAAATTAATGCTGGAATCATCTTCAGGTTGCTAAAATACACTAATGACAGCAAAAAGTTTGAGTCTACAACATTTAGTTAAGGTGTGAGAGCCAAAATTAACTTTGTATTGCTTTAAAATTCATTTTCAGCCCGATTGTACACTTCAGGTGAAACTGTCAAAATCTTCAAAATGAGCAAAAGCACAATGAAATGAATGCTGGAATCATCTTCAAGTTGCTAAAATACACTAATGACAGCAGAAAGTTTGAGTCTACAACATTTAGTTAAGGTGTGAGAGCCTAAATGAACTTTTCATTGCTTTAAACGCGTTTTCAGCCCGATTGTACACTTCAGGTAAAACTGTCAAAATCTTCAAAATGAGCAAAAGCACAATGAAATTAATGCTGGAATCATCTTCAAGTTGCTAAAATACACTAATGACAGCAAAAAGTTTGTGTCTACAACATTTAGTTAAGGTGTGAGAGCCAAAATGAACTTTTTATTGCTGTAAACGCGTTTTCAGCACCTGAATGTACACTTCAGGTGAAACTGTCAAAATCTTCAAAATGAGCAAAAGCACAATGAAATTAATGCTGGAATCATCTTCAAGTTGCTAAAATACACTAATGACAGCAAAAAGTTTGAGTCTACAACATTTAGTTAAGGTGTGAGAGCAAAAATTAACTTTGTATTGCTTTAAATGCATTTTCAGCCCGATAGTACACTTCAGGTGAAACTGTCAAAATCTTCAAAATGAGCAAAAGCACAATGAAATTAATGCTGGAATCATCTTCAGGTTGCTAAAATACACTAATGACAGCAAAACGTTTTAGTCTACAACATTTAGTTAAGGTGTGAGAGCCAAAATGAACTTTGTATTGCTGTAAACGCGTTTTCAGCACCTGATTGTACACTTCAGGTGAAACTGTCAAAATCTTCAAAATGAGCAAAAGCACAATGAAATTAATGTTGGAATCATCTTCAAGTTGCTAAAATACACTAATGACAGCAAAAAGTTTGAGTCTACAACATTTAGTTGAGGTGTGAGAGCCTAAATGAACTTTGTATTGCTTTAAATGCATTTTCAGCCCGATTGTACACTTCAGGTAAAACTGTCAAAATCTTCAAAATGAGCAAAAGCACAATGAAATTAATGCTGGAATCATCTTCAAGTTGCTAAAATACACTAATGACAGCAAAAAGTTTGAGTCTACAACATTTAGTTGAGGTGTGAGAGCCTAAATGAACTTTGTATTGCTTTAAATGCATTTTCAGCCCGATTGTACACTTCAGGTAAAACTGTCAAAATCTTCAAAATGAGCAAAAGCACAATGAAATTAATGCTGGAATCATCTTCAAGTTGCTAAAATACACTAATGACAGCAACAAGTTTGAGTCTACAACATTTAGTTAAGGTGTGAGAGCCTAAATGAACTTTGTATTGCTTTAAATGCATTTTCAGCCCGATTGTACACTTCAGGTAAAACTGTCAAAATCTTCAAAATGAGCAAAAGCACAATGAAATGAATGCTGGAATCATCTTCAAGTTGCTAAAATACACTAATGACAGTAAAAAGTTTGAGTGTACAACATTTAGTTAAGGTGTGAGAGCCAAAATGAACTTTGTATTGCTTTAAATGCACTTTCAGCCCGAATGTACACTTCAGGTGAAACTGTCAAAATCTTCAAAATGAGCAAAAGCACAATGAATCTAAGGCTGGAATCATCTTCAAGTTGCTAAAATACACTAATGACAGCAAAAAGTTTGAGTCTACAACATTTAGTTAAGGTGTGAGAGCCTAAATGAACTTTGTATTGCTGTAAACGTGTTTTCAGCACCTGATTATACACTTCAGGTGAAACTGTCAAAATCTTCAAAATGAGCAAAAGCACAATGAAATTAATGCTGGAATCATCTTCAGGTTGCTAAAATACACTAATGACAGCAAAAAGTTTGAGTCTACAACATTTAGTTAAGGTGTGAGAGCCTAAATGAACTTTGTATTGCTGTAAACGCGTTTTCAGCACCTGATTATACACTTCAGGTGAAACTGTCAAAATCTTCAAAATGAGCAAAAGCACAATGAAATGAACGCTGGAATCATCTTCAAGTTGCTAAAATACACTAATGACAGCAAAAAGTTTTAGTCTACAACATTTAGTTAAGGTGTGAGAGCCTAAATGAACTTTTCATTGCTTTAAACGCGTTTTCAGCCCGATTGTACACTTCAGGTAAAACTGTCAAAATCTTAAAAATGAGCAAAAGCACAATGAAATAAATGCTGGAATCATCTTCAAGTTGCTAAAATACACTAATGACAGCAAAAAGTTTGTGTCTACAACATTTAGTTAAGGTGTGAGAGCCAAAATGAACTTTTTATTGCTTTAAACGCGTTTTCAGCACCTGAATGTACACTTCAGGTGAAACTGTCAAAATCTTCAAAATGAGCAAAAGCACAATGAAATTAATGCTGGAATCATCTTCAAGTTGCTAAAATACACTAATGACAGCAAAAAGTTTGAGTCTACAACATTTAGTTAAGGTGTGAGAGCAAAAATTAACTTTGTATTGCTTTAAATGCATTTTCAGCCCGATAGTACACTTCAGGTGAAACTGTCAAAATCTTCAAAATGAGCAAAAGCACAATGAAATTAATGCTGGAATCATCTTCAGGTTGCTAAAATACACTAATGACAGCAAAAAGTTTTAGTCTACAACATTTAGTTAAGGTGTGAGAGCCAAAATGAACTTTGTATTGCTGTAAACGCGTTTTCAGCACCTGATTGTACACTTCAGGTGAAACTGTCAAAATCTTCAAAATGAGCAAAAGCACAATGAAATTAATGCTGGAATCATCTTCAAGTTGCTAAAATACACTAATGACAGCAAAAAGTTTGAGTCTACAACATTTAGTTAAGGTGTGAGAGCCAAAATTAACTTTGTATTGCTTTAAATGCATTTTCAGCCCGATTGGACACTTCAGGTGAAAGTGTCAAAATCTTCAAAATGAGAAAAAGCACAATGAAATTAATGCTGGAATCATCTTCAATATGATAAAATACACTAATGACAGCAAAAAGTTTGAGTCTACAACATTTAGTTAAGGTGTGAGAGCCAAAATGAACTTTGTATTGCTTTAAATGCATTATCAGGCCGATTGTACACTTCAGGTGAAACTGTCAAAATCTTCAAAATGAGCAAATGCACAATGAAATGAATGCTGGAATCATCTTCAAGTTGCTAAAATACACTAATGACAGCAACAAGTTTGATTCTACAACATTTAGTTAAGGTGTGAGAGCCTAAATGAACTTTGTATTGCTTTAAATGCACTTTCAGCCCGAATGTACACTTCAGGTGAAACTGTCAAAATCTTCAAAATGAGCAAAAGCACAATGAAATTAATGCTGGAATCATCTTCAGGTTGCTAAAATACACTAATGACAGCAAAAAGTTTGAGTCTACAACATTTAGTTAAGGTGTGAGAGCCAAAATTAACTTTGTATTGCTTTAAAATTCATTTTCAGCCCGATTGTACACTTCAGGTGAAACTGTCAAAATCTTCAAAATGAGCAAAAGCACAATGAAATGAATGCTGGAATCATCTTCAAGTTGCTAAAATACACTAATGACAGCAAAAAGTTTGAGTCTACAACATTTAGTTAAGGTGTGAGAGCCTAAATGAACTTTTCATTGCTTTAAACGCGTTTTCAGCCCGATTGTACACTTCAGGTAAAACTGTCAAAATCTTCAAAATGATTAAAAGCACAATGAAATTAATGCTGGAATCATCTTCAAGTTGCTAAAATACACTAATGACAGCAAAAAGTTTGTGTCTACAACATTTAGTTAAGGTGTGAGAGCCAAAATGAACTTTTTATTGCTGTAAACGCGTTTTCAGCACCTGAATGTACACTTCAGGTGAAACTGTCAAAATCTTCAAAATGAGCAAAAGCACAATGAAATTAATGCTGGAATCATCTTCAAGTTGCTAAAATACACTAATGACAGCAAAAAGTTTGAGTCTACAACATTTAGTTAAGGTGTGAGAGCAAAAATTAACTTTGTATTGCTTTAAATGCATTTTCAGCCCGATAGTACACTTCAGGTGAAACTGTCAAAATCTTCAAAATGAGCAAAAGCACAATGAAATTAATGCTGGAATCATCTTCAGGTTGCTAAAATACACTAATGACAGCAAAAAGTTTTAGTCTACAACATTTAGTTAAGGTGTGAGAGCCAAAATGTACTTTGTATTGCTGTAAACGCGTTTTCAGCACCTGATTGTACACTTCAGGTGAAACTGTCAAAATCTTCAAAATGAGCAAAAGCACAATGAAATTAATGTTGGAATCATCTTCAAGTTGCTAAAATACACTAATGACAGCAAAAAGTTTGAGTCTACAACATTTAGTTGAGGTGTGAGAGCCTAAATGAACTTTGTATTGCTTTAAATGCATTTTCAGCCCGATTGTACACTTCAGGTAAAACTGTCAAAATCTTCAAAATGAGCAAAAGCACAATGAAATTAATGCTGGAATCATCTTCAAGTTGCTAAAATACACTAATGACAGCAAAAAGTTTGAGTCTACAACATTTAGTTGAGGTGTGAGAGCCTAAATGAACTTTGTATTGCTTTAAATGCATTTTCAGCCCGATTGTACACTTCAGGTAAAACTGTCAAAATCTTCAAAATGAGCAAAAGCACAATGAAATTAATGCTGGAATCATCTTCAAGTTGCTAAAATACACTAATGACAGCAACAAGTTTGAGTCTACAACATTTAGTTAAGGTGTGAGAGCCTAAATGAACTTTGTATTGCTTTAAATGCATTTTCAGCCCGATTGTACACTTCAGGTAAAACTGTCAAAATCTTCAAAATGAGCAAAAGCACAATGAAATTAATGCTGGAATCATCTTCAAGTTGCTAAAATACACTAATGACAGCAAAAAGTTTGTGTCTACAACATTTAGTTAAGGTGTGAGAGCCAAAATGAACTTTTTATTGCTGTAAACGCGTTTTCAGCCCGATAGTACACTTCAGGTGAAACTGTCAAAATCTTCAAAATGAGCAAAAGCACAATGAAATTAATGCTGGAATCATCTTCAGGTTGCTAAAATACACTAATGACAGCAAAAAGTTTTAGTCTACAACATTTAGTTAAGGTGTGAGAGCCAAAATGAACTTTGTATTGCTGTAAACGCGTTTTCAGCACCTGATTGTACACTTCAGGTGAAAATGTCAAAATCTTCAAAATGAGCAAAAGCACAATGAAATTAATGCTGGAATCATCTTCAAGTTGCTAAAATACACTAATGACAGCAAAAAGTTTGAGTCTACAACATTTAGTTAAGGTGTGAGAGCCAAAATTAACTTTGTATTGCTTTAAAATTCATTTTCAGCCCGATTGTACACTTCAGGTGAAACTGTCAAAATCTTCAAAATGAGCAAAAGCACAATGAAATGAATGCTGGAATCATCTTCAAGTTGCTAAAATACACTAATGACAGCAAAAAGTTTGAGTCTACAACATTTAGTTAAGGTGTGAGAGCCTAAATGAACTTTACATTGCTTTAAACGCGTTTTCAGCCCTTGATTGTACAATTCAGGTGAAACTGTCAAAATCTTCAAAATGAGCAAAAGCACAATGAAATTAATGTTGGAATCATCTTCAAGTTGCTAAAATACACTAATGACAGCAAAAAGTTTGAGTCTACAACATTTAGTTAAGGTGTGAGAGCCTAAATGAACTTTTCATTGCTTTAAACGCGTTTTCAGCCCGATTGTACACTTCAGGTAAAACTGTCAAAATCTTCAAAATGAGCAAAAGCACAATGAAATTAATGCTGGAATCATCTTCAAGTTGCTAAAATACACTAATGACAGCAAAAAGTTTGTGTCTACAACATTTAGTTAAGGTGTGAGAGCCAAAATGAACTTTTTATTGCTGTAAACGCGTTTTCAGCACCTGAATGTACACTTCAGGTGAAACTGTCAAAATCTTCAAAATGAGCAAAAGCACAGTGAAATTAATGCTGGAATCATCTTCAAGTTGCTAAAATACACTAATGACAGCAAAAAGTTTGAGTCTACAACATTTAGTTAAGGTGTGAGAGCAAAAATTAACTTTGTATTGCTTTAAATGCATTTTCAGCCCGATAGTACACTTCAGGTGAAACTGTCAAAATCTTCAAAATGAGCAAAAGCACAATGAAATTAATGCTGGAATCATCTTCAGGTTGCTAAAATACACTAATGACAGCAAAAAGTTTTAGTCTACAACATTTAGTTAAGGTGTGAGAGCCAAAATGAACTTTGTATTGCTGTAAACGCGTTTTCAGCACCTGATTGTACACTTCAGGTGAAACTGTCAAAATCTTCAAAATGAGCAAAAGCACAATGAAATTAATGCTGGAATCATCTTCAAGTTGCTAAAATACACTAATGACAGCAAAAAGTTTGAGTCTACAACATTTAGTTAAGGTGTGAGAGCCAAAATTAACTTTGTATTGCTTTAAAATTCATTTTCAGCCCGATTGTACACTTCAGGTGAAACTGTCAAAATCTTCAAAATGAGCAAAAGCACAATGAAATTAATGCTGGAATCATCTTCAAGTTGCTAAAATACACTAATGACAGCAACAAGTTTGAGTCTACAACATTTAGTTAAGGTGTGAGAGCCTAAATGAACTTTGTATTGCTTTAAATGCATTTTCAGCCCGATTGTACACTTCAGGTAAAACTGTCAAAATCTTAAAAATGAGCAAAAGCACAATGAAATTAATGCTGAAATCATCTTCAAGTTGCTAAAATACACTAATGACAGCAAAAAGTTTGTGTCTAAAACATTTAGTTAAGGTGTGAGAGCCAAAATGAACTTTTTATTGCTGTAAACGCGTTTTTCAGCACCTGAATGTACACTTCAGGTGAAACTGTCAAAATCTTCAAAATGAGCAAAAGCACAATGAAATTAATGCTGGAATCATCTTCAAGTTGCTAAAATACACTAATGACAGCAAAAGGTTTGAGTCTACAACATTTAGTTAAGGTGTGAGAGCAAAAATTAACTTTGTATTGCTTTAAATTCATTTTCAGCCCGATAGTACACTTCAGGTGAAACTGTCAAAATCTTCAAAATGAGCAAAAGCACAATGAAATTAATGCTGGAATCATCTTCAGGTTGCTAAAATACACTAATGACAGCAAAAAGTTTTAGTCTACAACATTTAGTTAAGGTGTGAGAGCCAAAATGAACTTTGTATTGCTGTAAACGCGTTTTCAGCACCTGATTGTACATTTCAGGTGAAAATGTCAAAATCTTCAAAATGAGCAAAAGCACAATGAAATTAATGCTGGAATCATCTTCAGGTTGCTAAAATACACTAATGACAGCAAAAAGTTTGAGTCTACAACATTTAGTTAAGGTGTGAGAGCCTAAATGAACTTTGTATTGCTGTAAACGCGTTTTCAGCACCTGATTATACACTTCAGGTGAAACTGTCAAAATCTTCAAAATGAGCAAAAGCACAATGAAATGAACGCTGGAATCATCTTCAAGTTGCTAAAATACACTAATGACAGCAAAAAGTTTTAGTCTACAACATTTAGTTAAGGTGTGAGAGCCAAAATGAACTTTGTATTGCTGTAAACGCGTTTTCAGCACCTGATTGTACACTTCAGGTGAAACTGTCAAAATCTTCAAAATGAGCAAAAGCACAATGAAATTAATGCTGGAATCATCTTCAAGTTGCTAAAATACACTAATGACAGCAAAAAGTTTGAGTCTACAACATTTAGTTAAGGTGTGAGAGCCAAAATTAACTTTGTATTGCTTTAAATGCATTTTCAGCCCGATTGGACACTTCAGGTGAAAGTGTCAAAATCTTCAAAATGAGAAAAAGCACAATGAAATTAATGCTGGAATCATCTTCAATATGATAAAATACACTAATGACAGCAAAAAGTTTGAGTCTACAACATTTAGTTAAGGTGTGAGAGCCAAAATGAACTTTGTATTGCTTTAAATGCATTATCAGGCCGATTGTACACTTCAGGTGAAACTGTCAAAATCTTCAAAATGAGCAAATGCACAATGAAATGAATGCTGGAATCATCTTCAAGTTGCTAAAATACACTAATGACAGCAACAAGTTTGATTCTACAACATTTAGTTAAGGTGTGAGAGCCTAAATGAACTTTGTATTGCTTTAAATGCACTTTCAGCCCGAATGTACACTTCAGGTGAAACTGTCAAAATCTTCAAAATGAGCAAAAGCACAATGAAATTAATGCTGGAATCATCTTCAGGTTGCTAAAATACACTAATGACAGCAAAAAGTTTGAGTCTACAACATTTAGTTAAGGTGTGAGAGCCAAAATTAACTTTGTATTGCTTTAAAATTCATTTTCAGCCCGATTGTACACTTCAGGTGAAACTGTCAAAATCTTCAAAATGAGCAAAAGCACAATGAAATGAATGCTGGAATCATCTTCAAGTTGCTAAAATACACTAATGACAGCAAAAAGTTTGAGTCTACAACATTTAGTTAAGGTGTGAGAGCCTAAATGAACTTTTCATTGCTTTAAACGCGTTTTCAGCCCGATTGTACACTTCAGGTAAAACTGTCAAAATCTTCAAAATGATTAAAAGCACAATGAAATTAATGCTGGAATCATCTTCAAGTTGCTAAAATACACTAATGACAGCAAAAAGTTTGTGTCTACAACATTTAGTTAAGGTGTGAGAGCCAAAATGAACTTTTTATTGCTGTAAACGCGTTTTCAGCACCTGAATGTACACTTCAGGTGAAACTGTCAAAATCTTCAAAATGAGCAAAAGCACAATGAAATTAATGCTGGAATCATCTTCAAGTTGCTAAAATACACTAATGACAGCAAAAAGTTTGAGTCTACAACATTTAGTTAAGGTGTGAGAGCAAAAATTAACTTTGTATTGCTTTAAATGCATTTTCAGCCCGATAGTACACTTCAGGTGAAACTGTCAAAATCTTCAAAATGAGCAAAAGCACAATGAAATTAATGCTGGAATCATCTTCAGGTTGCTAAAATACACTAATGACAGCAAAAAGTTTTAGTCTACAACATTTAGTTAAGGTGTGAGAGCCAAAATGAACTTTGTATTGCTGTAAACGCGTTTTCAGCACCTGATTGTACACTTCAGGTGAAACTGTCAAAATCTTCAAAATGAGCAAAAGCACAATGAAATTAATGTTGGAATCATCTTCAAGTTGCTAAAATACACTAATGACAGCAAAAAGTTTGAGTCTACAACATTTAGTTGAGGTGTGAGAGCCTAAATGAACTTTGTATTGCTTTAAATGCATTTTCAGCCCGATTGTACACTTCAGGTAAAACTGTCAAAATCTTCAAAATGAGCAAAAGCACAATGAAATTAATGCTGGAATCATCTTCAAGTTGCTAAAATACACTAATGACAGCAAAAAGTTTGAGTCTACAACATTTAGTTGAGGTGTGAGAGCCTAAATGAACTTTGTATTGCTTTAAATGCATTTTCAGCCCGATTGTACACTTCAGGTAAAACTGTCAAAATCTTCAAAATGAGCAAAAGCACAATGAAATTAATGCTGGAATCATCTTCAAGTTGCTAAAATACACTAATGACAGCAACAAGTTTGAGTCTACAACATTTAGTTAAGGTGTGAGAGCCTAAATGAACTTTGTATTGCTTTAAATGCATTTTCAGCCCGATTGTACACTTCAGGTAAAACTGTCAAAATCTTCAAAATGAGCAAAAGCACAATGAAATTAATGCTGGAATCATCTTCAAGTTGCTAAAATACACTAATGACAGCAAAAAGTTTGTGTCTACAACATTTAGTTAAGGTGTGAGAGCCAAAATGAACTTTTTATTGCTGTAAACGCGTTTTCAGCCCGATAGTACACTTCAGGTGAAACTGTCAAAATCTTCAAAATGAGCAAAAGCACAATGAAATTAATGCTGGAATCATCTTCAGGTTGCTAAAATACACTAATGACAGCAAAAAGTTTTAGTCTACAACATTTAGTTAAGGTGTGAGAGCCAAAATGAACTTTGTATTGCTGTAAACGCGTTTTCAGCACCTGATTGTACACTTCAGGTGAAAATGTCAAAATCTTCAAAATGAGCAAAAGCACAATGAAATTAATGCTGGAATCATCTTCAAGTTGCTAAAATACACTAATGACAGCAAAAAGTTTGAGTCTACAACATTTAGTTAAGGTGTGAGAGCCAAAATGAACTTTGTATTGCTGTAAACGCGTTTTCAGCACCTGATTGTACACTTCAGGTGAAACTGTCAAAATCTTCAAAATGAGCAAAAGCACAATGAAATTAATGCTGGAATCATCTTCAAGTTGCTAAAATACACTAATGACAGCAAAAAGTTTGAGTCTACAACATTTAGTTAAGGTGTGAGAGCCAAAATTAACTTTGTATTGCTTTAAAATTCATTTTCAGCCCGATTGTACACTTCAGGTGAAACTGTCAAAATCTTCAAAATGAGCAAAAGCACAATGAAATTAATGCTGGAATCATCTTCAAGTTGCTAAAATACACTAATGACAGCAACAAGTTTGAGTCTACAACATTTAGTTAAGGTGTGAGAGCCTAAATGAACTTTGTATTGCTTTAAATGCATTTTCAGCCCGATTGTACACTTCAGGTAAAACTGTCAAAATCTTAAAAATGAGCAAAAGCACAATGAAATTAATGCTGAAATCATCTTCAAGTTGCTAAAATACACTAATGACAGCAAAAAGTTTGTGTCTAAAACATTTAGTTAAGGTGTGAGAGCCAAAATGAACTTTTTATTGCTGTAAACGCGTTTTTCAGCACCTGAATGTACACTTCAGGTGAAACTGTCAAAATCTTCAAAATGAGCAAAAGCACAATGAAATTAATGCTGGAATCATCTTCAAGTTGCTAAAATACACTAATGACAGCAAAAGGTTTGAGTCTACAACATTTAGTTAAGGTGTGAGAGCAAAAATTAACTTTGTATTGCTTTAAATTCATTTTCAGCCCGATAGTACACTTCAGGTGAAACTGTCAAAATCTTCAAAATGAGCAAAAGCACAATGAAATTAATGCTGGAATCAACTTCAGGTTGCTAAAATACACTAATGACAGCAAAAAGTTTTAGTCTACAACATTTAGTTAAGGTGTGAGAGCCAAAATGAACTTTGTATTGCTGTAAACGCGTTTTCAGCACCTGATTGTACATTTCAGGTGAAAATGTCAAAATCTTCAAAATGAGCAAAAGCACAATGAAATTAATGCTGGAATCATCTTCAGGTTGCTAAAATACACTAATGACAGCAAAAAGTTTGAGTCTACAACATTTAGTTAAGGTGTGAGAGCCTAAATGAACTTTGTATTGCTGTAAACGCGTTTTCAGCACCTGATTATACACTTCAGGTGAAACTGTCAAAATCTTCAAAATGAGCAAAAGCACAATGAAATGAACGCTGGAATCATCTTCAAGTTGCTAAAATACACTAATGACAGCAAAAAGTTTTAGTCTACAACATTTAGTTAAGGTGTGAGAGCCTAAATGAACTTTTCATTGCTTTAAACGCGTTTTCAGCCCGATTGTACACTTCAGGTAAAACTGTCAAAATCTTAAAAATGAGCAAAAGCACAATGAAATAAATGCTGGAATCATCTTCAAGTTGCTAAAATACACTAATGACAGCAAAAAGTTTGTGTCTACAACATTTAGTTAAGGTGTGAGAGCCAAAATGAACTTTTTATTGCTTTAAACGCGTTTTCAGCACCTGAATGTACACTTCAGGTGAAACTGTCAAAATCTTCAAAATGAGCAAAAGCACAATGAAATTAAGGCTGGAATCATCTTCAAGTTGCTAAAATACACTAATGACAGCAAAAAGTTTGAGTCTACAACATTTAGTTAAGGTGTGAGAGCAAAAATTAACTTTGTATTGCTTTAAATGCATTTTCAGCCCGATAGTACACTTCAGGTGAAACTGTCAAAATCTTCAAAATGAGCAAAAGCACAATGAAATTAATGCTGGAATCATCTTCAGGTTGCTAAAATACACTAATGACAGCAAAAAGTTTTAGTCTACAACATTTAGTTAAGGTGTGAGAGCCAAAATTAACTTTGTATTGCTTTAAATGCATTTTCAGCCCGATTGGACACTTCAGGTGAAAGTGTCAAAATCTTCAAAATGAGAAAAAGCACAATGAAATTAATGCTGGAATCATCTTCAATATGATAAAATACACTAATGACAGCAAAAAGTTTGAGTCTACAACATTTAGTTAAGGTGTGAGAGCCAAAATGAACTTTGTATTGCTTTAAATGCACTTTCAGCCCGAATGTACACTTCAGGTGAAACTGTCAAAATCTTCAAAATGAGCAAAAGCACAATGAAATTAATGCTGGAATCATCTTCAGGTTGCTAAAATACACTAATGACAGCAAAAAGTTTGAGTCTACAACATTTAGTTAAGGTGTGAGAGCCAAAAATAACTTTGTATTGCTTTAAAATTCATTTTCAGCCCGATTGTACACTTCAGGTGAAACTGTCAAAATCTTCAAAATGAGCAAAAGCACAATGAAATGAATGCTGGAATCATCTTCAAGTTGCTAAAATACACTAATGACAGCAAAAAGTTTGAGTCTACAACATTTAGTTAAGGTGTGAGAGCCTAAATGAACTTTTCATTGCTTTAAACGCGTTTTCAGCCCGATTGTACACTTCAGGTAAAACTGTCAAAATCTTCAAAATGAGCAAAAGCACAATGAAATTAATGCTGGAATCATCTTCAAGTTGCTAAAATACACTAATGACAGCAAAAAGTTTGTGTCTACAACATTTAGTTAAGGTGTGAGAGCCAAAATGAACTTTTTATTGCTGTAAACGCGTTTTCAGCACCTGAATGTACACTTCAGGTGAAACTGTCAAAATCTTCAAAATGAGCAAAAGCACAATGAAATTAATGCTGGAATCATCTTCAAGTTGCTAAAATACACTAATGACAGCAAAAAGTTTGAGTCTACAACATTTAGTTAAGGTGTGAGAGCAAAAATTAACTTTGTATTGCTTTAAATGCATTTTCAGCCCGATAGTACACTTCAGGTGAAACTGTCAAAATCTTCAAAATGAGCAAAAGCACAATGAAATTAATGCTGGAATCATCTTCAGGTTGCTAAAATACACTAATGACAGCAAAAAGTTTTAGTCTACAACATTTAGTTAAGGTGTGAGAGCCAAAATGAACTTTGTATTGCTGTAAACGCGTTTTCAGCACCTGATTGTACACTTCAGGTGAAACTGTCAAAATCTTCAAAATGAGCAAAAGCACAATGAAATTAATGTTGGAATCATCTTCAAGTTGCTAAAATACACTAATGACAGCAAAAAGTTTGAGTCTACAACATTTAGTTGAGGTGTGAGAGCCTAAATGAACTTTGTATTGCTTTAAATGCATTTTCAGCCCGATTGTACACTTCAGGTAAAACTGTCAAAATCTTCAAAATGAGCAAAAGCACAATGAAATTAATGCTGGAATCATCTTCAAGTTGCTAAAATACACTAATGACAGCAAAAAGTTTGAGTCTACAACATTTAGTTGAGGTGTGAGAGCCTAAATGAACTTTGTATTGCTTTAAATGCATTTTCAGCCCGATTGTACACTTCAGGTAAAACTGTCAAAATCTTCAAAATGAGCAAAAGCACAATGAAATTAATGCTGGAATCATCTTCAAGTTGCTAAAATACACTAATGACAGCAACAAGTTTGAGTCTACAACATTTAGTTAAGGTGTGAGAGCCTAAATGAACTTTGTATTGCTTTAAATGCATTTTCAGCCCGATTGTACACTTCAGGTAAAACTGTCAAAATCTTCAAAATGAGCAAAAGCACAATGAAATTAATGCTGGAATCATCTTCAAGTTGCTAAAATACACTAATGACAGCAAAAAGTTTGTGTCTACAACATTTAGTTAAGGTGTGAGAGCCAAAATGAACTTTTTATTGCTGTAAACGCGTTTTCAGCCCGATAGTACACTTCAGGTGAAACTGTCAAAATCTTCAAAATGAGCAAAAGCACAATGAAATTAATGCTGGAATCATCTTCAGGTTGCTAAAATACACTAATGACAGCAAAAAGTTTTAGTCTACAACATTTAGTTAAGGTGTGAGAGCCAAAATGAACTTTGTATTGCTGTAAACGCGTTTTCAGCACCTGATTGTACACTTCAGGTGAAAATGTCAAAATCTTCAAAATGAGCAAAAGCACAATGAAATTAATGCTGGAATCATCTTCAAGTTGCTAAAATACACTAATGACAGCAAAAAGTTTGAGTCTACAACATTTAGTTAAGGTGTGAGAGCCAAAATTAACTTTGTATTGCTTTAAAATTCATTTTCAGCCCGATTGTACACTTCAGGTGAAACTGTCAAAATCTTCAAAATGAGCAAAAGCACAATGAAATGAATGCTGGAATCATCTTCAAGTTGCTAAAATACACTAATGACAGCAAAAAGTTTGAGTCTACAACATTTAGTTAAGGTGTGAGAGCCTAAATGAACTTTCCATTGCTTTAAACGCGTTTTCAGCCCTTGATTGTACAATTCAGGTGAAACTGTCAAAATCTTCAAAATGAGCAAAAGCACAATGAAATTAATGCTGGAATCATCTTCAAGTTGCTAAAATACACTAATGACAGCAACAAGTTTGAGTCTACAACATTTAGTTAAGGTGTGAGAGCCAAAATGAACTTTGTATTGCTGTAAACGCGTTTTCAGCACCTGATTGTACACTTCAGGTGAAACTGTCAAAATCTTCAAAATGAGCAAAAGCACAATGAAATGAATGCTGGAATCATCTTCAAGTTGCTAAAATACACTAATGACAGCAAAAAGTTTGAGTCTACAACATTTAGTTAAGGTGTGAGAGCCTAAATGAACTTTTCATTGCTTTAAACGCGTTTTCAGCCCTTGATTGTACAATTCAGGTGAAACTGTCAAAATCTTCAAAATGAGCAAAAGCACAATGAAATTAATGCTGGAATCATCTTCAAGTTGCTAAAATACACTAATGACAGCAACAAGTTTGAGTCTACAACATTTAGTTAAGGTGTGAGATTCTAAATTAACTTTGTATTGCTGTAAACGCGTTTTCAGCCCCTGATTGTACACTTCAGGTGAAACTGTCAAAATCTTCAAAATGAGCAAAAGCACAGTGAAATTAATGCTGGAATCATCTTCAAGTTGCTAAAATACACTAATGACAGCAAAAAGTTTGAGTCTACAACATTTAGTTAAGGTGTGAGAGCAAAAATTAACTTTGTATTGCTTTAAATGCATTTTCAGCCCGATAGTACACTTCAGGTGAAACTGTCAAAATCTTCAAAATGAGCAAAAGCACAATGAAATTAATGCTGGAATCATCTTCAGGTTGCTAAAATACACTAATGACAGCAAAAAGTTTTAGTCTACAACATTTAGTTAAGGTGTGAGAGCCAAAATGAACTTTGTATTGCTGTAAACGCGTTTTCAGCACCTGATTGTACACTTCAGGTGAAACTGTCAAAATCTTCAAAATGAGCAAAAGCACAATGAAATTAATGCTGGAATCATCTTCAAGTTGCTAAAATACACTAATGACAGCAAAAAGTTTGAGTCTACAACATTTAGTTAAGGTGTGAGAGCCAAAATTAACTTTGTATTGCTTTAAAATTCATTTTCAGCCCGATTGTACACTTCAGGTGAAACTGTCAAAATCTTCAAAATGAGCAAAAGCACAATGAAATTAATGCTGGAATCATCTTCAAGTTGCTAAAATACACTAATGACAGCAACAAGTTTGAGTCTACAACATTTAGTTAAGGTGTGAGAGCCTAAATGAACTTTGTATTGCTTTAAATGCATTTTCAGCCCGATTGTACACTTCAGGTAAAACTGTCAAAATCTTAAAAATGAGCAAAAGCACAATGAAATTAATGCTGAAATCATCTTCAAGTTGCTAAAATACACTAATGACAGCAAAAAGTTTGTGTCTAAAACATTTAGTTAAGGTGTGAGAGCCAAAATGAACTTTTTATTGCTGTAAACGCGTTTTTCAGCACCTGAATGTACACTTCAGGTGAAACTGTCAAAATCTTCAAAATGAGCAAAAGCACAATGAAATTAATGCTGGAATCATCTTCAAGTTGCTAAAATACACTAATGACAGCAAAAGGTTTGAGTCTACAACATTTAGTTAAGGTGTGAGAGCAAAAATTAACTTTGTATTGCTTTAAATTCATTTTCAGCCCGATAGTACACTTCAGGTGAAACTGTCAAAATCTTCAAAATGAGCAAAAGCACAATGAAATTAATGCTGGAATCATCTTCAGGTTGCTAAAATACACTAATGACAGCAAAAAGTTTTAGTCTACAACATTTAGTTAAGGTGTGAGAGCCAAAATGAACTTTGTATTGCTGTAAACGCGTTTTCAGCACCTGATTGTACATTTCAGGTGAAAATGTCAAAATCTTCAAAATGAGCAAAAGCACAATGAAATTAATGCTGGAATCATCTTCAGGTTGCTAAAATACACTAATGACAGCAAAAAGTTTGAGTCTACAACATTTAGTTAAGGTGTGAGAGCCTAAATGAACTTTGTATTGCTGTAAACGCGTTTTCAGCACCTGATTATACACTTCAGGTGAAACTGTCAAAATCTTCAAAATGAGCAAAAGCACAATGAAATGAACGCTGGAATCATCTTCAAGTTGCTAAAATACACTAATGACAGCAAAAAGTTTTAGTCTACAACATTTAGTTAAGGTGTGAGAGCCAAAATGAACTTTGTATTGCTGTAAACGCGTTTTCAGCACCTGATTGTACACTTCAGGTGAAACTGTCAAAATCTTCAAAATGAGCAAAAGCACAATGAAATTAATGCTGGAATCATCTTCAAGTTGCTAAAATACACTAATGACAGCAAAAAGTTTGAGTCTACAACATTTAGTTAAGGTGTGAGAGCCAAAATTAACTTTGTATTGCTTTAAATGCATTTTCAGCCCGATTGGACACTTCAGGTGAAAGTGTCAAAATCTTCAAAATGAGAAAAAGCACAATGAAATTAATGCTGGAATCATCTTCAATATGATAAAATACACTAATGACAGCAAAAAGTTTGAGTCTACAACATTTAGTTAAGGTGTGAGAGCCAAAATGAACTTTGTATTGCTTTAAATGCATTATCAGGCCGATTGTACACTTCAGGTGAAACTGTCAAAATCTTCAAAATGAGCAAATGCACAATGAAATGAATGCTGGAATCATCTTCAAGTTGCTAAAATACACTAATGACAGCAACAAGTTTGATTCTACAACATTTAGTTAAGGTGTGAGAGCCTAAATGAACTTTGTATTGCTTTAAATGCACTTTCAGCCCGAATGTACACTTCAGGTGAAACTGTCAAAATCTTCAAAATGAGCAAAAGCACAATGAAATTAATGCTGGAATCATCTTCAGGTTGCTAAAATACACTAATGACAGCAAAAAGTTTGAGTCTACAACATTTAGTTAAGGTGTGAGAGCCAAAATTAACTTTGTATTGCTTTAAAATTCATTTTCAGCCCGATTGTACACTTCAGGTGAAACTGTCAAAATCTTCAAAATGAGCAAAAGCACAATGAAATGAATGCTGGAATCATCTTCAAGTTGCTAAAATACACTAATGACAGCAAAAAGTTTGAGTCTACAACATTTAGTTAAGGTGTGAGAGCCTAAATGAACTTTTCATTGCTTTAAACGCGTTTTCAGCCCGATTGTACACTTCAGGTAAAACTGTCAAAATCTTCAAAATGATTAAAAGCACAATGAAATTAATGCTGGAATCATCTTCAAGTTGCTAAAATACACTAATGACAGCAAAAAGTTTGTGTCTACAACATTTAGTTAAGGTGTGAGAGCCAAAATGAACTTTTTATTGCTGTAAACGCGTTTTCAGCACCTGAATGTACACTTCAGGTGAAACTGTCAAAATCTTCAAAATGAGCAAAAGCACAATGAAATTAATGCTGGAATCATCTTCAAGTTGCTAAAATACACTAATGACAGCAAAAAGTTTGAGTCTACAACATTTAGTTAAGGTGTGAGAGCAAAAATTAACTTTGTATTGCTTTAAATGCATTTTCAGCCCGATAGTACACTTCAGGTGAAACTGTCAAAATCTTCAAAATGAGCAAAAGCACAATGAAATTAATGCTGGAATCATCTTCAGGTTGCTAAAATACACTAATGACAGCAAAAAGTTTTAGTCTACAACATTTAGTTAAGGTGTGAGAGCCAAAATGAACTTTGTATTGCTGTAAACGCGTTTTCAGCACCTGATTGTACACTTCAGGTGAAACTGTCAAAATCTTCAAAATGAGCAAAAGCACAATGAAATTAATGTTGGAATCATCTTCAAGTTGCTAAAATACACTAATGACAGCAAAAAGTTTGAGTCTACAACATTTAGTTGAGGTGTGAGAGCCTAAATGAACTTTGTATTGCTTTAAATGCATTTTCAGCCCGATTGTACACTTCAGGTAAAACTGTCAAAATCTTCAAAATGAGCAAAAGCACAATGAAATTAATGCTGGAATCATCTTCAAGTTGCTAAAATACACTAATGACAGCAAAAAGTTTGAGTCTACAACATTTAGTTGAGGTGTGAGAGCCTAAATGAACTTTGTATTGCTTTAAATGCATTTTCAGCCCGATTGTACACTTCAGGTAAAACTGTCAAAATCTTCAAAATGAGCAAAAGCACAATGAAATTAATGCTGGAATCATCTTCAAGTTGCTAAAATACACTAATGACAGCAACAAGTTTGAGTCTACAACATTTAGTTAAGGTGTGAGAGCCTAAATGAACTTTGTATTGCTTTAAATGCATTTTCAGCCCGATTGTACACTTCAGGTAAAACTGTCAAAATCTTCAAAATGAGCAAAAGCACAATGAAATTAATGCTGGAATCATCTTCAAGTTGCTAAAATACACTAATGACAGCAAAAAGTTTGTGTCTACAACATTTAGTTAAGGTGTGAGAGCCAAAATGAACTTTTTATTGCTGTAAACGCGTTTTCAGCCCGATAGTACACTTCAGGTGAAACTGTCAAAATCTTCAAAATGAGCAAAAGCACAATGAAATTAATGCTGGAATCATCTTCAGGTTGCTAAAATACACTAATGACAGCAAAAAGTTTTAGTCTACAACATTTAGTTAAGGTGTGAGAGCCAAAATGAACTTTGTATTGCTGTAAACGCGTTTTCAGCACCTGATTGTACACTTCAGGTGAAAATGTCAAAATCTTCAAAATGAGCAAAAGCACAATGAAATTAATGCTGGAATCATCTTCAAGTTGCTAAAATACACTAATGACAGCAAAAAGTTTGAGTCTACAACATTTAGTTAAGGTGTGAGAGCCAAAATTAACTTTGTATTGCTTTAAAATTCATTTTCAGCCCGATTGTACACTTCAGGTGAAACTGTCAAAATCTTCAAAATGAGCAAAAGCACAATGAAATGAATGCTGGAATCATCTTCAAGTTGCTAAAATACACTAATGACAGCAAAAAGTTTGAGTCTACAACATTTAGTTAAGGTGTGAGAGCCTAAATGAACTTTCCATTGCTTTAAACGCGTTTTCAGCCCTTGATTGTACAATTCAGGTGAAACTGTCAAAATCTTCAAAATGAGCAAAAGCACAATGAAATTAATGTTGGAATCATCTTCAAGTTGCTAAAATACACTAATGACAGCAAAAAGTTTGAGTCTACAACATTTAGTTAAGGTGTGAGAGCCTAAATGAACTTTTCATTGCTTTAAACGCGTTTTCAGCCCGATTGTACACTTCAGGTAAAACTGTCAAAATCTTCAAAATGAGCAAAAGCACAATGAAATTAATGCTGGAATCATCTTCAAGTTGCTAAAATACACTAATGACAGCAAAAAGTTTGTGTCTACAACATTTAGTTAAGGTGTGAGAGCCAAAATGAACTTTTTATTGCTGTAAACGCGTTTTCAGCACCTGAATGTACACTTCAGGTGAAACTGTCAAAATCTTCAAAATGAGCAAAAGCACAGTGAAATTAATGCTGGAATCATCTTCAAGTTGCTAAAATACACTAATGACAGCAAAAAGTTTGAGTCTACAACATTTAGTTAAGGTGTGAGAGCAAAAATTAACTTTGTATTGCTTTAAATGCATTTTCAGCCCGATAGTACACTTCAGGTGAAACTGTCAAAATCTTCAAAATGAGCAAAAGCACAATGAAATTAATGCTGGAATCATCTTCAGGTTGCTAAAATACACTAATGACAGCAAAAAGTTTTAGTCTACAACATTTAGTTAAGGTGTGAGAGCCAAAATGAACTTTGTATTGCTGTAAACGCGTTTTCAGCACCTGATTGTACACTTCAGGTGAAACTGTCAAAATCTTCAAAATGAGCAAAAGCACAATGAAATTAATGCTGGAATCATCTTCAAGTTGCTAAAATACACTAATGACAGCAAAAAGTTTGAGTCTACAACATTTAGTTAAGGTGTGAGAGCCAAAATTAACTTTGTATTGCTTTAAAATTCATTTTCAGCCCGATTGTACACTTCAGGTGAAACTGTCAAAATCTTCAAAATGAGCAAAAGCACAATGAAATTAATGCTGGAATCATCTTCAAGTTGCTAAAATACACTAATGACAGCAACAAGTTTGAGTCTACAACATTTAGTTAAGGTGTGAGAGCCTAAATGAACTTTGTATTGCTTTAAATGCATTTTCAGCCCGATTGTACACTTCAGGTAAAACTGTCAAAATCTTAAAAATGAGCAAAAGCACAATGAAATTAATGCTGAAATCATCTTCAAGTTGCTAAAATACACTAATGACAGCAAAAAGTTTGTGTCTAAAACATTTAGTTAAGGTGTGAGAGCCAAAATGAACTTTTTATTGCTGTAAACGCGTTTTTCAGCACCTGAATGTACACTTCAGGTGAAACTGTCAAAATCTTCAAAATGAGCAAAAGCACAATGAAATTAATGCTGGAATCATCTTCAAGTTGCTAAAATACACTAATGACAGCAAAAGGTTTGAGTCTACAACATTTAGTTAAGGTGTGAGAGCAAAAATTAACTTTGTATTGCTTTAAATTCATTTTCAGCCCGATAGTACACTTCAGGTGAAACTGTCAAAATCTTCAAAATGAGCAAAAGCACAATGAAATTAATGCTGGAATCAACTTCAGGTTGCTAAAATACACTAATGACAGCAAAAAGTTTTAGTCTACAACATTTAGTTAAGGTGTGAGAGCCAAAATGAACTTTGTATTGCTGTAAACGCGTTTTCAGCACCTGATTGTACATTTCAGGTGAAAATGTCAAAATCTTCAAAATGAGCAAAAGCACAATGAAATTAATGCTGGAATCATCTTCAGGTTGCTAAAATACACTAATGACAGCAAAAAGTTTGAGTCTACAACATTTAGTTAAGGTGTGAGAGCCTAAATGAACTTTGTATTGCTGTAAACGCGTTTTCAGCACCTGATTATACACTTCAGGTGAAACTGTCAAAATCTTCAAAATGAGCAAAAGCACAATGAAATGAACGCTGGAATCATCTTCAAGTTGCTAAAATACACTAATGACAGCAAAAAGTTTTAGTCTACAACATTTAGTTAAGGTGTGAGAGCCTAAATGAACTTTTCATTGCTTTAAACGCGTTTTCAGCCCGATTGTACACTTCAGGTAAAACTGTCAAAATCTTAAAAATGAGCAAAAGCACAATGAAATAAATGCTGGAATCATCTTCAAGTTGCTAAAATACACTAATGACAGCAAAAAGTTTGTGTCTACAACATTTAGTTAAGGTGTGAGAGCCAAAATGAACTTTTTATTGCTTTAAACGCGTTTTCAGCACCTGAATGTACACTTCAGGTGAAACTGTCAAAATCTTCAAAATGAGCAAAAGCACAATGAAATTAAGGCTGGAATCATCTTCAAGTTGCTAAAATACACTAATGACAGCAAAAAGTTTGAGTCTACAACATTTAGTTAAGGTGTGAGAGCAAAAATTAACTTTGTATTGCTTTAAATGCATTTTCAGCCCGATAGTACACTTCAGGTGAAACTGTCAAAATCTTCAAAATGAGCAAAAGCACAATGAAATTAATGCTGGAATCATCTTCAGGTTGCTAAAATACACTAATGACAGCAAAAAGTTTTAGTCTACAACATTTAGTTAAGGTGTGAGAGCCAAAATTAACTTTGTATTGCTTTAAATGCATTTTCAGCCCGATTGGACACTTCAGGTGAAAGTGTCAAAATCTTCAAAATGAGAAAAAGCACAATGAAATTAATGCTGGAATCATCTTCAATATGATAAAATACACTAATGACAGCAAAAAGTTTGAGTCTACAACATTTAGTTAAGGTGTGAGAGCCAAAATGAACTTTGTATTGCTTTAAATGCACTTTCAGCCCGAATGTACACTTCAGGTGAAACTGTCAAAATCTTCAAAATGAGCAAAAGCACAATGAAATTAATGCTGGAATCATCTTCAGGTTGCTAAAATACACTAATGACAGCAAAAAGTTTGAGTCTACAACATTTAGTTAAGGTGTGAGAGCCAAAAATAACTTTGTATTGCTTTAAAATTCATTTTCAGCCCGATTGTACACTTCAGGTGAAACTGTCAAAATCTTCAAAATGAGCAAAAGCACAATGAAATGAATGCTGGAATCATCTTCAAGTTGCTAAAATACACTAATGACAGCAAAAAGTTTGAGTCTACAACATTTAGTTAAGGTGTGAGAGCCTAAATGAACTTTTCATTGCTTTAAACGCGTTTTCAGCCCGATTGTACACTTCAGGTAAAACTGTCAAAATCTTCAAAATGAGCAAAAGCACAATGAAATTAATGCTGGAATCATCTTCAAGTTGCTAAAATACACTAATGACAGCAAAAAGTTTGTGTCTACAACATTTAGTTAAGGTGTGAGAGCCAAAATGAACTTTTTATTGCTGTAAACGCGTTTTCAGCACCTGAATGTACACTTCAGGTGAAACTGTCAAAATCTTCAAAATGAGCAAAAGCACAATGAAATTAATGCTGGAATCATCTTCAAGTTGCTAAAATACACTAATGACAGCAAAAAGTTTGAGTCTACAACATTTAGTTAAGGTGTGAGAGCAAAAATTAACTTTGTATTGCTTTAAATGCATTTTCAGCCCGATAGTACACTTCAGGTGAAACTGTCAAAATCTTCAAAATGAGCAAAAGCACAATGAAATTAATGCTGGAATCATCTTCAGGTTGCTAAAATACACTAATGACAGCAAAAAGTTTTAGTCTACAACATTTAGTTAAGGTGTGAGAGCCAAAATGAACTTTGTATTGCTGTAAACGCGTTTTCAGCACCTGATTGTACACTTCAGGTGAAACTGTCAAAATCTTCAAAATGAGCAAAAGCACAATGAAATTAATGTTGGAATCATCTTCAAGTTGCTAAAATACACTAATGACAGCAAAAAGTTTGAGTCTACAACATTTAGTTGAGGTGTGAGAGCCTAAATGAACTTTGTATTGCTTTAAATGCATTTTCAGCCCGATTGTACACTTCAGGTAAAACTGTCAAAATCTTCAAAATGAGCAAAAGCACAATGAAATTAATGCTGGAATCATCTTCAAGTTGCTAAAATACACTAATGACAGCAAAAAGTTTGAGTCTACAACATTTAGTTGAGGTGTGAGAGCCTAAATGAACTTTGTATTGCTTTAAATGCATTTTCAGCCCGATTGTACACTTCAGGTAAAACTGTCAAAATCTTCAAAATGAGCAAAAGCACAATGAAATTAATGCTGGAATCATCTTCAAGTTGCTAAAATACACTAATGACAGCAACAAGTTTGAGTCTACAACATTTAGTTAAGGTGTGAGAGCCTAAATGAACTTTGTATTGCTTTAAATGCATTTTCAGCCCGATTGTACACTTCAGGTAAAACTGTCAAAATCTTCAAAATGAGCAAAAGCACAATGAAATTAATGCTGGAATCATCTTCAAGTTGCTAAAATACACTAATGACAGCAAAAAGTTTGTGTCTACAACATTTAGTTAAGGTGTGAGAGCCAAAATGAACTTTTTATTGCTGTAAACGCGTTTTCAGCCCGATAGTACACTTCAGGTGAAACTGTCAAAATCTTCAAAATGAGCAAAAGCACAATGAAATTAATGCTGGAATCATCTTCAGGTTGCTAAAATACACTAATGACAGCAAAAAGTTTTAGTCTACAACATTTAGTTAAGGTGTGAGAGCCAAAATGAACTTTGTATTGCTGTAAACGCGTTTTCAGCACCTGATTGTACACTTCAGGTGAAAATGTCAAAATCTTCAAAATGAGCAAAAGCACAATGAAATTAATGCTGGAATCATCTTCAAGTTGCTAAAATACACTAATGACAGCAAAAAGTTTGAGTCTACAACATTTAGTTAAGGTGTGAGAGCCAAAATTAACTTTGTATTGCTTTAAAATTCATTTTCAGCCCGATTGTACACTTCAGGTGAAACTGTCAAAATCTTCAAAATGAGCAAAAGCACAATGAAATGAATGCTGGAATCATCTTCAAGTTGCTAAAATACACTAATGACAGCAAAAAGTTTGAGTCTACAACATTTAGTTAAGGTGTGAGAGCCTAAATGAACTTTCCATTGCTTTAAACGCGTTTTCAGCCCTTGATTGTACAATTCAGGTGAAACTGTCAAAATCTTCAAAATGAGCAAAAGCACAATGAAATTAATGCTGGAATCATCTTCAAGTTGCTAAAATACACTAATGACAGCAACAAGTTTGAGTCTACAACATTTAGTTAAGGTGTGAGAGCCAAAATGAACTTTGTATTGCTGTAAACGCGTTTTCAGCACCTGATTGTACACTTCAGGTGAAACTGTCAAAATCTTCAAAATGAGCAAAAGCACAATGAAATGAATGCTGGAATCATCTTCAAGTTGCTAAAATACACTAATGACAGCAAAAAGTTTGAGTCTACAACATTTAGTTAAGGTGTGAGAGCCTAAATGAACTTTTCATTGCTTTAAACGCGTTTTCAGCCCTTGATTGTACAATTCAGGTGAAACTGTCAAAATCTTCAAAATGAGCAAAAGCACAATGAAATTAATGCTGGAATCATCTTCAAGTTGCTAAAATACACTAATGACAGCAACAAGTTTGAGTCTACAACATTTAGTTAAGGTGTGAGATTCTAAATTAACTTTGTATTGCTGTAAACGCGTTTTCAGCCCCTGATTGTACACTTCAGGTGAAACTGTCAAAATCTTCAAAATGAGCAAAAGCACAATGAAATTAATGCTGGAATCATCTTCAGGTTGCTAAAATACACTAATGACAGCAAAAAGTTTTAGTCTACAACATTTAGTTAAGGTGTGAGAGCCAAAATGAACTTTGTATTGCTGTAAACGCGTTTTCAGCACCTGATTGTACACTTCAGGTGAAACTGTCAAAATCTTCAAAATGAGCAAAAGCACAATGAAATTAATGCTGGAATCATCTTCAAGTTGCTAAAATACACTAATGACAGTAAAAAGTTTGAGTGTACAACATTTAGTTAAGGTGTGAGAGCCTAAATGAACTTTGTATTGCTTTAAATGCACTTTCAGCCCGAATGTACACTTCAGGTGAAACTGTCAAAATCTTCAAAATGAGCAAAAGCACAATGAATCTAAGGCTGGAATCATCTTCAAGTTGCTAAAATACACTAATGACAGCAAAAAGTTTGAGTCTACAACATTTAGTTAAGGTGTGAGAGCCTAAATGAACTTTGTATTGCTATAAACGCGTTTTCAGCACCTGATTATACACTTCAGGTGAAACTGTCAAAATCTTCAAAATGAGCAAAAGCACAATGAAATTAATGCTGGAATCATCTTCAGGTTGCTAAAATACACTAATGACAGCAAAAAGTTTGAGTCTACAACATTTAGTTAAGGTGTGAGAGCCAAAATTAACTTTGTATTGCTTTAAAATTCATTTTCAGCCCGATTGTACACTTCAGGTGAAACTGTCAAAATCTTCAAAATGAGCAAAAGCACAATGAAATGAACGCTGGAATCATCTTCAAGTTGCTAAAATACACTAATGACAGCAAAAAGTTTGAGTCTACAACATTTAGTTAAGGTGTGAGAGCCTAAATGAACTTTTCATTGCTTTAAACGCGTTTTCAGCCCGATTGTACACTTCAGGTAAAACTGTCAAAATCTTCAAAATGAGCAAAAGCACAATGAAATTAATGCTGGAATCATCTTCAAGTTGCTAAAATACACTAATGACAGCAAAAAGTTTGAGTCTACAACATTTAGTTAAGGTGTGAGAGCCAAAATTAACTTTGTATTGCTTTAAAATTCATTTTCAGCCCGATTGTACACTTCAGGTGAAACTGTCAAAATCTTCAAAATGAGCAAAAGCACAATGAAATGAATGCTGGAATCATCTTCAAGTTGCTAAAATACACTAATGACAGCAAAAAGTTTGAGTCTACAACATTTAGTTAAGGTGTGAGAGCCTAAATGAACTTTCCATTGCTTTAAACGCGTTTTCAGCCCTTGATTGTACAATTCAGGTGAAACTGTCAAAATCTTCAAAATGAGCAAAAGCACAATGAAATTAATGCTGGAATCATCTTCAGGTTGCTAAAATACACTAATGACAGCAAAAAGTTTTAGTCTACAACATTTAGTTAAGGTGTGAGAGCCAAAATGAACTTTGTATTGCTGTAAACGCGTTTTCAGCACCTGATTGTACACTTCAGGTGAAACTGTCAAAATCTTCAAAATGAGCAAAAGCACAATGAAATTAATGCTGGAATCATCTTCAAGTTGCTAAAATACACTAATGACAGCAAAAAGTTTGAGTCTACAACATTTAGTTAAGGTGTGAGAGCCAAAATTAACTTTGTATTGCTTTAAATGCATTTTCAGCCCGATTGGACACTTCAGGTGAAAGTGTCAAAATCTTCAAAATGAGAAAAAGCACAATGAAATTAATGCTGGAATCATCTTCAATATGATAAAATACACTAATGACAGCAAAAAGTTTGAGTCTACAACATTTAGTTAAGGTGTGAGAGCCAAAATGAACTTTGTATTGCTTTAAATGCATTATCAGGCCGATTGTACACTTCAGGTGAAACTGTCAAAATCTTCAAAATGAGCAAATGCACAATGAAATGAATGCTGGAATCATCTTCAAGTTGCTAAAATACACTAATGACAGCAAAAAGTTTGAGTCTACAACATTTAGTTAAGGTGTGAGAGCCTAAATGAACTTTGTATTGCTTTAAATGCACTTTCAGCCCGAATGTACACTTCAGGTGAAACTGTCAAAATCTTCAAAATGAGCAAAAGCACAATGAAATTAATGCTGGAATCATCTTCAGGTTGCTAAAATACACTAATGACAGCAAAAAGTTTGAGTCTACAACATTTAGTTAAGGTGTGAGAGCCAAAATTAACTTTGTATTGCTTTAAAATTCATTTTCAGCCCGATTGTACACTTCAGGTGAAACTGTCAAAATCTTCAAAATGAGCAAAAGCACAATGAAATGAATGCTGGAATCATCTTCAAGTTGCTAAAATACACTAATGACAGCAAAAAGTTTGAGTCTACAACATTTAGTTAAGGTGTGAGAGCCTAAATGAACTTTTCATTGCTTTAAACGCGTTTTCAGCCCGATTGTACACTTCAGGTAAAACTGTCAAAATCTTCAAAATGAGCAAAAGCACAATGAAATTAATGCTGGAATCATCTTCAAGTTGCTAAAATACACTAATGACAGCAAAAAGTTTGTGTCTACAACATTTAGTTAAGGTGTGAGAGCCAAAATGAACTTTTTATTGCTGTAAACGCGTTTTCAGCACCTGAATGTACACTTCAGGTGAAACTGTCAAAATCTTCAAAATGAGCAAAAGCACAATGAAATTAATGCTGGAATCATCTTCAAGTTGCTAAAATACACTAATGACAGCAAAAAGTTTGAGTCTACAACATTTAGTTAAGGTGTGAGAGCAAAAATTAACTTTGTATTGCTTTAAATGCATTTTCAGCCCGATAGTACACTTCAGGTGAAACTGTCAAAATCTTCAAAATGAGCAAAAGCACAATGAAATTAATGCTGGAATCATCTTCAGGTTGCTAAAATACACTAATGACAGCAAAAAGTTTTAGTCTACAACATTTAGTTAAGGTGTGAGAGCCAAAATGAACTTTGTATTGCTGTAAACGCGTTTTCAGCACCTGATTGTACACTTCAGGTGAAACTGTCAAAATCTTCAAAATGAGCAAAAGCACAATGAAATTAATGCTGGAATCATCTTCAAGTTGCTAAAATACACTAATGACAGCAAAAAGTTTGAGTCTACAACATTTAGTTAAGGTGTGAGAGCCAAAATTAACTTTGTATTGCTTTAAATGCATTTTCAGCCCGATTGGACACTTCAGGTGAAAGTGTCAAAATCTTCAAAATGAGAAAAAGCACAATGAAATTAATGCTGGAATCATCTTCAATATGATAAAATACACTAATGACAGCAAAAAGTTTGAGTCTACAACATTTAGTTAAGGTGTGAGAGCCAAAATGAACTTTGTATTGCTTTAAATGCATTATCAGGCCGATTGTACACTTCAGGTGAAACTGTCAAAATCTTCAAAATGAGCAAATGCACAATGAAATGAATGCTGGAATCATCTTCAAGTTGCTAAAATACACTAATGACAGCAACAAGTTTGATTCTACAACATTTAGTTAAGGTGTGAGAGCCTAAATGAACTTTGTATTGCTTTAAATGCACTTTCAGCCCGAATGTACACTTCAGGTGAAACTGTCAAAATCTTCAAAATGAGCAAAAGCACAATGAAATTAATGCTGGAATCATCTTCAGGTTGCTAAAATACACTAATGACAGCAAAAAGTTTGAGTCTACAACATTTAGTTAAGGTGTGAGAGCCAAAATTAACTTTGTATTGCTTTAAAATTCATTTTCAGCCCGATTGTACACTTCAGGTGAAACTGTCAAAATCTTCAAAATGAGCAAAAGCACAATGAAATGAATGCTGGAATCATCTTCAAGTTGCTAAAATACACTAATGACAGCAAAAAGTTTGAGTCTACAACATTTAGTTAAGGTGTGAGAGCCTAAATGAACTTTTCATTGCTTTAAACGCGTTTTCAGCCCGATTGTACACTTCAGGTAAAACTGTCAAAATCTTCAAAATGAGCAAAAGCACAATGAAATTAATGCTGGAATCATCTTCAAGTTGCTAAAATACACTAATGACAGCAAAAAGTTTGTGTCTACAACATTTAGTTAAGGTGTGAGAGCCAAAATGAACTTTTTATTGCTGTAAACGCGTTTTCAGCACCTGAATGTACACTTCAGGTGAAACTGTCAAAATCTTCAAAATGAGCAAAAGCACAATGAAATTAATGCTGGAATCATCTTCAAGTTGCTAAAATACACTAATGACAGCAAAAAGTTTGAGTCTACAACATTTAGTTAAGGTGTGAGAGCCAAAATGAACTTTGTATTGCTGTAAACGCGTTTTCAGCACCTGATTGTACACTTCAGGTGAAACTGTCAAAATCTTCAAAATGAGCAAAAGCACAATGAAATTAATGTTGGAATCATCTTCAAGTTGCTAAAATACACTAATGACAGCAAAAAGTTTGAGTCTACAACATTTAGTTGAGGTGTGAGAGCCTAAATGAACTTTGTATTGCTTTAAATGCATTTTCAGCCCGATTGTACACTTCAGGTAAAACTGTCAAAATCTTCAAAATGAGCAAAAGCACAATGAAATTAATGCTGGAATCATCTTCAAGTTGCTAAAATACACTAATGACAGCAAAAAGTTTGAGTCTACAACATTTAGTTGAGGTGTGAGAGCCTAAATGAACTTTGTATTGCTTTAAATGCATTTTCAACCCGATTGTACACTTCAGGTAAAACTGTCAAAATCTTCAAAATGAGCAAAAGCACAATGAAATTAATGCTGGAATCATCTTCAAGTTGCTAAAATACACTAATGACAGCAACAAGTTTGAGTCTACAACATTTAGTTAAGGTGTGAGAGCCTAAATGAACTTTGTATTGCTTTAAATGCATTTTCAGCCCGATTGTACACTTCAGGTAAAACTGTCAAAATCTTAAAAATGAGCAAAAGCACAATGAAATTAATGCTGAAATCATCTTCAAGTTGCTAAAATACACTAATGACAGCAAAAAGTTTGTGTCTAAAACATTTAGTTAAGGTGTGAGAGCCAAAATGAACTTTTTATTGCTGTAAACGCGTTTTCAGCACCTGAATGTACACTTCAGGTGAAACTGTCAAAATCTTCAAAATGAGCAAAAGCACAATGAAATTAATGCTGGAATCATCTTCAAGTTGCTAAAATACACTAATGACAGCAAAAGGTTTGAGTCTACAACATTTAGTTAAGGTGTGAGAGCAAAAATTAACTTTGTATTGCTTTAAATTCATTTTCAGCCCGATAGTACACTTCAGGTGAAACTGTCAAAATCTTCAAAATGAGCAAAAGCACAATGAAATTAATGCTGGAATCATCTTCAGGTTGCTAAAATACACTAATGACAGCAAAAAGTTTTAGTCTACAACATTTAGTTAAGGTGTGAGAGCCAAAATGAACTTTGTATTGCTGTAAACGCGTTTTCAGCACCTGATTGTACATTTCAGGTGAAAATGTCAAAATCTTCAAAATGAGCAAAAGCACAATGAAATTAATGCTGGAATCATCTTCAGGTTGCTAAAATACACTAATGACAGCAAAAAGTTTGAGTCTACAACATTTAGTTAAGGTGTGAGAGCCTAAATGAACTTTGTATTGCTGTAAACGCGTTTTCAGCACCTGATTATACACTTCAGGTGAAACTGTCAAAATCTTCAAAATGAGCAAAAGCACAATGAAATGAACGCTGGAATCATCTTCAAGTTGCTAAAATACACTAATGACAGCAAAAAGTTTTAGTCTACAACATTTAGTTAAGGTGTGAGAGCCTAAATGAACTTTTCATTGCTTTAAACGCGTTTTCAGCCCGATTGTACACTTCAGGTAAAACTGTCAAAATCTTAAAAATGAGCAAAAGCACAATGAAATAAATGCTGGAATCATCTTCAAGTTGCTAAAATACACTAATGACAGCAAAAAGTTTGTGTCTACAACATTTAGTTAAGGTGTGAGAGCCAAAATGAACTTTTTATTGCTTTAAACGCGTTTTCAGCACCTGAATGTACACTTCAGGTGAAACTGTCAAAATCTTCAAAATGAGCAAAAGCACAATGAAATTAATGCTGGAATCATCTTCAAGTTGCTAAAATACACTAATGACAGCAAAAAGTTTGAGTCTACAACATTTAGTTAAGGTGTGAGAGCAAAAATTAACTTTGTATTGCTTTAAATGCATTTTCAGCCCGATAGTACACTTCAGGTGAAACTGTCAAAATCTTCAAAATGAGCAAAAGCACAATGAAATTAATGCTGGAATCATCTTCAGGTTGCTAAAATACACTAATGACAGCAAAAACTTTTAGTCTACAACATTTAGTTAAGGTGTGAGAGCCAAAATTAACTTTGTATTGCTTTAAATGCATTTTCAGCCCGATTGGACACTTCAGGTGAAAGTGTCAAAATCTTCAAAATGAGAAAAAGCACAATGAAATTAATGCTGGAATCATCTTCAATATGATAAAATACACTAATGACAGCAAAAAGTTTGAGTCTACAACATTTAGTTAAGGTGTGAGAGCCAAAATGAACTTTGTATTGCTTTAAATGCATTATCAGGCCGATTGTACACTTCAGGTGAAACTGTCAAAATCTTCAAAATGAGCAAATGCACAATGAAATGAATGCTGGAATCATCTTCAAGTTGCTAAAATACACTAATGACAGCAACAAGTTTGATTCTACAACATTTAGTTAAGGTGTGAGAGCCTAAATGAACTTTGTATTGCTTTAAATGCACTTTCAGCCCGAATGTACACTTCAGGTGAAACTGTCAAAATCTTCAAAATGAGCAAAAGCACAATGAAATTAATGCTGGAATCATCTTCAGGTTGCTAAAATACACTAATGACAGCAAAAAGTTTGAGTCTACAACATTTAGTTAAGGTGTGAGAGCCAAAATTAACTTTGTATTGCTTTAAAATTCATTTTCAGCCCGATTGTACACTTCAGGTGAAACTGTCAAAATCTTCAAAATGAGCAAAAGCACAATGAAATGAATGCTGGAATCATCTTCAAGTTGCTAAAATACACTAATGACAGCAAAAAGTTTGAGTCTACAACATTTAGTTAAGGTGTGAGAGCCTAAATGAACTTTTCATTGCTTTAAACGCGTTTTCAGCCCGATTGTACACTTCAGGTAAAACTGTCAAAATCTTCAAAATGAGCAAAAGCACAATGAAATTAATGCTGGAATCATCTTCAAGTTGCTAAAATACACTAATGACAGCAAAAAGTTTGTGTCTACAACATTTAGTTAAGGTGTGAGAGCCAAAATGAACTTTTTATTGCTGTAAACGCGTTTTCAGCACCTGAATGTACACTTCAGGTGAAACTGTCAAAATCTTCAAAATGAGCAAAAGCACAATGAAATTAATGCTGGAATCATCTTCAAGTTGCTAAAATACACTAATGACAGCAAAAAGTTTGAGTCTACAACATTTAGTTAAGGTGTGAGAGCAAAAATTAACTTTGTATTGCTTTAAATGCATTTTCAGCCCGATAGTACACTTCAGGTGAAACTGTCAAAATCTTCAAAATGAGCAAAAGCACAATGAAATTAATGCTGGAATCATCTTCAGGTTGCTAAAATACACTAATGACAGCAAAAAGTTTGAGTCTACAACATTTAGTTGAGGTGTGAGAGCCTAAATGAACTTTGTATTGCTTTAAATGCATTTTCAGCCCGATTGTACACTTCAGGTAAAACTGTCAAAATCTTCAAAATGAGCAAAAGCACAATGAAATTAATGCTGGAATCATCTTCAAGTTGCTAAAATACACTAATGACAGCAAAAAGTTTGAGTCTACAACATTTAGTTGAGGTGTGAGAGCCTAAATGAACTTTGTATTGCTTTAAATGCATTTTCAGCCCGATTGTACACTTCAGGTAAAACTGTCAAAATCTTCAAAATGAGCAAAAGCACAATGAAATTAATGCTGGAATCATCTTCAAGTTGCTAAAATACACTAATGACAGCAACAAGTTTGAGTCTACAACATTTAGTTAAGGTGTGAGAGCCTAAATGAACTTTGTATTGCTTTAAATGCATTTTCAGCCCGATTGTACACTTCAGGTAAAACTGTCAAAATCTTCAAAATGAGCAAAAGCACAATGAAATTAATGCTGGAATCATCTTCAAGTTGCTAAAATACACTAATGACAGCAAAAAGTTTGTGTCTACAACATTTAGTTAAGGTGTGAGAGCCAAAATGAACTTTTTATTGCTGTAAACGCGTTTTCAGCACCTGAATGTACACTTCAGGTGAAACTGTCAAAATCTTCAAAATGAGCAAAAGCACAATGAAATTAATGCTGGAATCATCTTCAAGTTGCTAAAATACACTAATGACAGCAAAAAGTTTGAGTCTACAACATTTAGTTAAGGTGTGAGAGCCAAAATGAACTTTGTATTGCTTTAAATGCATTATCAGGCCGATTGTACACTTCAGGTGAAACTGTCAAAATCTTCAAAATGAGCAAAATGCACAATGAAATGAATGCTGGAATCATCTTCAAGTTGCTAAAATACACTAATGACAGCAACAAGTTTGATTCTACAACATTTAGTTAAGGTGTGAGAGCCTAAATGAACTTTGTATTGCTTTAAATGCACTTTCAGCCCGAATGTACACTTCAGGTGAAACTGTCAAAATCTTCAAAATGAGCAAAAGCACAATGAAATTAATGCTGGAATCATCTTCAGGTTGCTAAAATACACTAATGACAGCAAAAAGTTTGAGTCTACAACATTTAGTTAAGGTGTGAGAGCCAAAATTAACTTTGTATTGCTTTAAAATTCATTTTCAGCCCGATTGTACACTTCAGGTGAAACTGTCAAAATCTTCAAAATGAGCAAAAGCACAATGAAATGAATGCTGGAATCATCTTCAAGTTGCTAAAATACACTAATGACAGCAAAAAGTTTGAGTCTACAACATTTAGTTAAGGTGTGAGAGCCTAAATGAACTTTTCATTGCTTTAAACGCGTTTTCAGCCCGATTGTACACTTCAGGTAAAACTGTCAAAATCTTCAAAATGAGCAAAAGCACAATGAAATTAATGCTGGAATCATCTTCAAGTTGCTAAAATACACTAATGACAGCAAAAAGTTTGTGTCTACAACATTTAGTTAAGGTGTGAGAGCCAAAATGAACTTTTTATTGCTGTAAACGCGTTTTCAGCACCTGAATGTACACTTCAGGTGAAACTGTCAAAATCTTCAAAATGAGCAAAAGCACAATGAAATTAATGCTGGAATCATCTTCAAGTTGCTAAAATACACTAATGACAGCAAAAAGTTTGAGTCTACAACATTTAGTTAAGGTGTGAGAGCAAAAATTAACTTTGTATTGCTTTAAATGCATTTTCAGCCCGATAGTACACTTCAGGTGAAACTGTCAAAATCTTCAAAATGAGCAAAAGCACAATGAAATTAATGCTGGAATCATCTTCAGGTTGCTAAAATACACTAATGACAGCAAAAAGTTTTAGTCTACAACATTTAGTTAAGGTGTGAGAGCCAAAATGAACTTTGTATTGCTGTAAACGCGTTTTCAGCACCTGATTGTACACTTCAGGTGAAACTGTCAAAATCTTCAAAATGAGCAAAAGCACAATGAAATTAATGTTGGAATCATCTTCAAGTTGCTAAAATACACTAATGACAGCAAAAAGTTTGAGTCTACAACATTTAGTTGAGGTGTGAGAGCCTAAATGAACTTTGTATTGCTTTAAATGCATTTTCAGCCCGATTGTACACTTCAGGTAAAACTGTCAAAATCTTCAAAATGAGCAAAAGCACAATGAAATTAATGCTGGAATCATCTTCAAGTTGCTAAAATACACTAATGACAGCAAAAAGTTTGAGTCTACAACATTTAGTTGAGGTGTGAGAGCCTAAATGAACTTTGTATTGCTTTAAATGCATTTTCAGCCCGATTGTACACTTCAGGTAAAACTGTCAAAATCTTCAAAATGAGCAAAAGCACAATGAAATTAATGCTGGAATCATCTTCAAGTTGCTAAAATACACTAATGACAGCAAAAAGTTTGTGTCTACAACATTTAGTTAAGGTGTGAGAGCCAAAATGAACTTTTTATTGCTGTAAACGCGTTTTCAGCCCGATAGTACACTTCAGGTGAAACTGTCAAAATCTTCAAAATGAGCAAAAGCACAATGAAATTAATGCTGGAATCATCTTCAAGTTGCTAAAATACACTAATGACAGCAAAAAGTTTGAGTCTACAACATTTAGTTAAGGTGTGAGAGCCAAAATGAACTTTGTATTGCTTTAAATGCATTATCAGGCCGATTGTACACTTCAGGTGAAACTGTCAAAATCTTCAAAATGAGCAAAATGCACAATGAAATGAATGCTGGAATCATCTTCAAGTTGCTAAAATACACTAATGACAGCAACAAGTTTGATTCTACAACATTTAGTTAAGGTGTGAGAGCCTAAATGAACTTTGTATTGCTTTAAATGCACTTTCAGCCCGAATGTACACTTCAGGTGAAACTGTCAAAATCTTCAAAATGAGCAAAAGCACAATGAAATTAATGCTGGAATCATCTTCAGGTTGCTAAAATACACTAATGACAGCAAAAAGTTTGAGTCTACAACATTTAGTTAAGGTGTGAGAGCCAAAATTAACTTTGTATTGCTTTAAAATTCATTTTCAGCCCGATTGTACACTTCAGGTGAAACTGTCAAAATCTTCAAAATGAGCAAAAGCACAATGAAATGAATGCTGGAATCATCTTCAAGTTGCTAAAATACACTAATGACAGCAAAAAGTTTGAGTCTACAACATTTAGTTAAGGTGTGAGAGCCTAAATGAACTTTTCATTGCTTTAAACGCGTTTTCAGCCCGATTGTACACTTCAGGTAAAACTGTCAAAATCTTCAAAATGAGCAAAAGCACAATGAAATTAATGCTGGAATCATCTTCAAGTTGCTAAAATACACTAATGACAGCAAAAAGTTTGTGTCTACAACATTTAGTTAAGGTGTGAGAGCCAAAATGAACTTTTTATTGCTGTAAACGCGTTTTCAGCACCTGAATGTACACTTCAGGTGAAACTGTCAAAATCTTCAAAATGAGCAAAAGCACAATGAAATTAATGCTGGAATCATCTTCAAGTTGCTAAAATACACTAATGACAGCAAAAAGTTTGAGTCTACAACATTTAGTTAAGGTGTGAGAGCAAAAATTAACTTTGTATTGCTTTAAATGCATTTTCAGCCCGATAGTACACTTCAGGTGAAACTGTCAAAATCTTCAAAATGAGCAAAAGCACAATGAAATTAATGCTGGAATCATCTTCAGGTTGCTAAAATACACTAATGACAGCAAAAAGTTTTAGTCTACAACATTTAGTTAAGGTGTGAGAGCCAAAATGAACTTTGTATTGCTGTAAACGCGTTTTCAGCACCTGATTGTACACTTCAGGTGAAACTGTCAAAATCTTCAAAATGAGCAAAAGCACAATGAAATTAATGTTGGAATCATCTTCAAGTTGCTAAAATACACTAATGACAGCAAAAAGTTTGAGTCTACAACATTTAGTTGAGGTGTGAGAGCCTAAATGAACTTTGTATTGCTTTAAATGCATTTTCAGCCCGATTGTACACTTCAGGTAAAACTGTCAAAATCTTCAAAATGAGCAAAAGCACAATGAAATTAATGCTGGAATCATCTTCAAGTTGCTAAAATACACTAATGACAGCAAAAAGTTTGAGTCTACAACATTTAGTTGAGGTGTGAGAGCCTAAATGAACTTTGTATTGCTTTAAATGCATTTTCAGCCCGATTGTACACTTCAGGTAAAACTGTCAAAATCTTCAAAATGAGCAAAAGCACAATGAAATTAATGCTGGAATCATCTTCAGGTTGCTAAAATACACTAATGACAGCAAAAAGTTTTAGTCTACAACATTTAGTTAAGGTGTGAGAGCCAAAATGAACTTTGTATTGCTGTAAACGCGTTTTCAGCACCTGATTGTACACTTCAGGTGAAAATGTCAAAATCTTCAAAATGAGCAAAAGCACAATGAAATTAATGCTGGAATCATCTTCAAGTTGCTAAAATACACTAATGACAGCAAAAAGTTTGAGTCTACAACATTTAGTTAAGGTGTGAGAGCCAAAATTAACTTTGTATTGCTTTAAAATTCATTTTCAGCCCGATTGTACACTTCAGGTGAAACTGTCAAAATCTTCAAAATGAGCAAAAGCACAATGAAATGAATGCTGGAATCATCTTCAAGTTGCTAAAATACACTAATGACAGCAAAAAGTTTGAGTCTACAACATTTAGTTAAGGTGTGAGAGCCTAAATGAACTTTCCATTGCTTTAAACGCGTTTTCAGCCCTTGATTGTACAATTCAGGTGAAACTGTCAAAATCTTCAAAATGAGCAAAAGCACAATGAAATTAATGTTGGAATCATCTTCAAGTTGCTAAAATACACTAATGACAGCAAAAAGTTTGAGTCTACAACATTTAGTTAAGGTGTGAGAGCCTAAATGAACTTTTCATTGCTTTAAACGCGTTTTCAGCCCGATTGTACACTTCAGGTAAAACTGTCAAAATCTTCAAAATGAGCAAAAGCACAATGAAATTAATGCTGGAATCATCTTCAAGTTGCTAAAATACACTAATGACAGCAACAAGTTTGAGTCTACAACATTTAGTTAAGGTGTGAGATTCTAAATTAACTTTGTATTGCTGTAAACGCGTTTTCAGCCCCTGATTGTACACTTCAGGTGAAACTGTCAAAATCATCAAAATGAGCAAAAGCACAATGAAATTAATGCTGGAATCATCTTCAAGTTGCTAAAATACACTAATGACAGTAAAAAGTTTGAGTGTACAACATTTAGTTAAGGTGTGAGAGCCTAAATGAACTTTGTATTGCTTTAAATGCACTTTCAGCCCGAATGTACACTTCAGGTGAAACTGTCAAAATCTTCAAAATGAGCAAAAGCACAATGAATCTAAGGCTGGAATCATCTTCAAGTTGCTAAAATACACTAATGACAGCAAAAAGTTTGAGTCTACAACATTTAGTTAAGGTGTGAGAGCCTAAATGAACTTTGTATTGCTGTAAACGCGTTTTCAGCACCTGATTATACACTTCAGGTGAAACTGTCAAAATCTTCAAAATGAGCAAAAGCACAATGAAATTAATGCTGGAATCATCTTCAGGTTGCTAAAATACACTAATGACAGCAAAAAGTTTGAGTCTACAACATTTAGTTAAGGTGTGAGAGCCAAAATTAACTTTGTATTGCTTTAAAATTCATTTTCAGCCCGATTGTACACTTCAGGTGAAACTGTCAAAATCTTCAAAATGAGCAAAAGCACAATGAAATGAACGCTGGAATCATCTTCAAGTTGCTAAAATACACTAATGACAGCAAAAAGTTTGAGTCTACAACATTTAGTTAAGGTGTGAGAGCCTAAATGAACTTTTCATTGCTTTAAACGCGTTTTCAGCCCGATTGTACACTTCAGGTAAAACTGTCAAAATCTTAAAAATGAGCAAAAGCACAATGAAATAAATGCTGGAATCATCTTCAAGTTGCTAAAATACACTAATGACAGCAAAAAGTTTGTGTCTACAACATTTAGTTAAGGTGTGAGAGCCAAAATGAACTTTTTATTGCTTTAAACGCGTTTTCAGCACCTGAATGTACACTTCAGGTGAAACTGTCAAAATCTTCAAAATGAGCAAAAGCACAATGAAATTAATGCTGGAATCATCTTCAAGTTGCTAAAATACACTAATGACAGCAAAAAGTTTGAGTCTACAACATTTAGTTAAGGTGTGAGAGCAAAAATTAACTTTGTATTGCTTTAAATGCATTTTCAGCCCGATAGTACACTTCAGGTGAAACTGTCAAAATCTTCAAAATGAGCAAAAGCACAATGAAATTAATGCTGGAATCATCTTCAGGTTGCTAAAATACACTAATGACAGCAAAAAGTTTTAGTCTACAACATTTAGTTAAGGTGTGAGAGCCAAAATGAACTTTGTATTGCTGTAAACGCGTTTTCAGCACCTGATTGTACACTTCAGGTGAAACTGTCAAAATCTTCAAAATGAGCAAAAGCACAATGAAATTAATGCTGGAATCATCTTCAAGTTGCTAAAATACACTAATGACAGCAAAAAGTTTGAGTCTACAACATTTAGTTAAGGTGTGAGAGCCAAAATTAACTTTGTATTGCTTTAAATGCATTTTCAGCCCGATTGGACACTTCAGGTGAAAGTGTCAAAATCTTCAAAATGAGAAAAAGCACAATGAAATTAATGCTGGAATCATCTTCAATATGATAAAATACACTAATGACAGCAAAAAGTTTGAGTCTACAACATTTAGTTAAGGTGTGAGAGCCAAAATGAACTTTGTATTGCTTTAAATGCATTATCAGGCCGATTGTACACTTCAGGTGAAACTGTCAAAATCTTCAAAATGAGCAAATGCACAATGAAATGAATGCTGGAATCATCTTCAAGTTGCTAAAATACACTAATGACAGCAACAAGTTTGATTCTACAACATTTAGTTAAGGTGTGAGAGCCTAAATGAACTTTGTATTGCTTTAAATGCACTTTCAGCCCGAATGTACACTTCAGGTGAAACTGTCAAAATCTTCAAAATGAGCAAAAGCACAATGAAATTAATGCTGGAATCATCTTCAGGTTGCTAAAATACACTAATGACAGCAAAAAGTTTGAGTCTACAACATTTAGTTAAGGTGTGAGAGCCAAAATTAACTTTGTATTGCTTTAAAATTCATTTTCAGCCCGATTGTACACTTCAGGTGAAACTGTCAAAATCTTCAAAATGAGCAAAAGCACAATGAAATGAATGCTGGAATCATCTTCAAGTTGCTAAAATACACTAATGACAGCAAAAAGTTTGAGTCTACAACATTTAGTTAAGGTGTGAGAGCCTAAATGAACTTTTCATTGCTTTAAACGCGTTTTCAGCCCGATTGTACACTTCAGGTAAAACTGTCAAAATCTTCAAAATGAGCAAAAGCACAATGAAATTAATGCTGGAATCATCTTCAAGTTGCTAAAATACACTAATGACAGCAAAAAGTTTGTGTCTACAACATTTAGTTAAGGTGTGAGAGCCAAAATGAACTTTGTATTGCTGTAAACGCGTTTTCAGCACCTGAATGTACACTTCAGGTGAAACTGTAAAAATCTTCAAAATGAGCAAAAGCACAATGAAATTAATGCTGGAATCATCTTCAAGTTGCTAAAATACACTAATGACAGCAAAAAGTTTGAGTCTACAACATTTAGTTAAGGTGTGAGAGCCAAAATGAACTTTGTATTGCTGTAAACGCGTTTTCAGCACCTGATTGTACACTTCAGGTGAAACTGTCAAAATCTTCAAAATGAGCAAAAGCACAATGAAATTAATGTTGGAATCATCTTCAAGTTGCTAAAATACACTAATGACAGCAAAAAGTTTGAGTCTACAACATTTAGTTGAGGTGTGAGAGCCTAAATGAACTTTGTATTGCTTTAAATGCATTTTCAGCCCGATTGTACACTTCAGGTAAAACTGTCAAAATCTTCAAAATGAGCAAAAGCACAATGAAATTAATGCTGGAATCATCTTCAAGTTGCTAAAATACACTAATGACAGCAAAAAGTTTGAGTCTACAACATTTAGTTGAGGTGTGAGAGCCTAAATGAACTTTGTATTGCTTTAAATGCATTTTCAACCCGATTGTACACTTCAGGTAAAACTGTCAAAATCTTCAAAATGAGCAAAAGCACAATGAAATTAATGCTGGAATCATCTTCAAGTTGCTAAAATACACTAATGACAGCAACAAGTTTGAGTCTACAACATTTAGTTAAGGTGTGAGAGCCTAAATGAACTTTGTATTGCTTTAAATGCATTTTCAGCCCGATTGTACACTTCAGGTAAAACTGTCAAAATCTTAAAAATGAGCAAAAGCACAATGAAATTAATGCTGAAATCATCTTCAAGTTGCTAAAATACACTAATGACAGCAAAAAGTTTGTGTCTAAAACATTTAGTTAAGGTGTGAGAGCCAAAATGAACTTTTTATTGCTGTAAACGCGTTTTCAGCACCTGAATGTACACTTCAGGTGAAACTGTCAAAATCTTCAAAATGAGCAAAAGCACAATGAAATTAATGCTGGAATCATCTTCAAGTTGCTAAAAGACACTAATGACAGCAAAAGGTTTGAGTCTACAACATTTAGTTAAGGTGTGAGAGCAAAAATTAACTTTGTATTGCTTTAAATTCATTTTCAGCCCGATAGTACACTTCAGGTGAAACTGTCAAAATCTTCAAAATGAGCAAAAGCACAATGAAATTAATGCTGGAATCATCTTCAGGTTGCTAAGATACACTAATGACAGCAAAAAGTTTTAGTCTACAACATTTAGTTAAGGTGTGAGGGCCAAAATAAACTTTGTATTGCTGTAAACGCGTTTTCAGCACCTGATTGTACATTTCAGGTGAAAATGTCAAAATCTTCAAAATGAGCAAAAGCACAATGAAATTAATGCTGGAATCATCTTCAGGTTGCTAAAATACACTAATGACAGCAAAAAGTTTGAGTCTACAACATTTAGTTAAGGTGTGAGAGCCTAAATGAACTTTGTATTGCTGTAAACGCGTTTTCAGCACCTGATTATACACTTCAGGTGAAACTGTCAAAATCTTCAAAATGAGCAAAAGCACAATGAAATGAACGCTGGAATCATCTTCAAGTTGCTAAAATACACTAATGACAGCAAAAAGTTTTAGTCTACAACATTTAGTTAAGGTGTGAGAGCCTAAATGAACTTTTCATTGCTTTAAACGCGTTTTCAGCCCGATTGTACACTTCAGGTAAAACTGTCAAAATCTTAAAAATGAGCAAAAGCACAATGAAATAAATGCTGGAATCATCTTCAAGTTGCTAAAATACACTAATGACAGCAAAAAGTTTGTGTCTACAACATTTAGTTAAGGTGTGAGAGCCAAAATGAACTTTTTATTGCTTTAAACGCGTTTTCAGCACCTGAATGTACACTTCAGGTGAAACTGTCAAAATCTTCAAAATGAGCAAAAGCACAATGAAATTAATGCTGGAATCATCTTCAAGTTGCTAAAATACACTAATGACAGCAAAAAGTTTGAGTCTACAACATTTAGTTAAGGTGTGAGAGCAAAAATTAACTTTGTATTGCTTTAAATGCATTTTCAGCCCGATAGTACACTTCAGGTGAAACTGTCAAAATCTTCAAAATGAGCAAAAGCACAATGAAATTAATGCTGGAATCATCTTCAGGTTGCTAAAATACACTAATGACAGCAAAAAGTTTTAGTCTACAACATTTAGTTAAGGTGTGAGAGCCAAAATTAACTTTGTATTGCTTTAAATGCATTTTCAGCCCGATTGGACACTTCAGGTGAAAGTGTCAAAATCTTCAAAATGAGAAAAAGCACAATGAAATTAATGCTGGAATCATCTTCAATATGATAAAATACACTAATGACAGCAAAAAGTTTGAGTCTACAACATTTAGTTAAGGTGTGAGAGCCAAAATGAACTTTTTATTGCTTTAAACGCGTTTTCAGCACCTGAATGTACACTTCAGGTGAAACTGTCAAAATCTTCAAAATGAGCAAAAGCACAATGAAATTAATGCTGGAATCATCTTCAAGTTGCTAAAATACACTAATGACAGCAAAAAGTTTGAGTCTACAACATTTAGTTAAGGTGTGAGAGCAAAAATTAACTTTGTATTGCTTTAAATGCATTTTCAGCCCGATAGTACACTTCAGGTGAAACTGTCAAAATCTTCAAAATGAGCAAAAGCACAATGAAATTAATGCTGGAATCATCTTCAGGTTGCTAAAATACACTAATGACAGCAAAAAGTTTTAGTCTACAACATTTAGTTAAGGTGTGAGAGCCAAAATTAACTTTGTATTGCTTTAAATGCATTTTCAGCCCGATTGGACACTTCAGGTGAAAGTGTCAAAATCTTCAAAATGAGAAAAAGCACAATGAAATTAATGCTGGAATCATCTTCAATATGATAAAATACACTAATGACAGCAAAAAGTTTGAGTCTACAACATTTAGTTAAGGTGTGAGAGCCAAAATGAACTTTGTATTGCTTTAAATGCATTATCAGGCCGATTGTACACTTCAGGTGAAACTGTCAAAATCTTCAAAATGAGCAAATGCACAATGAAATGAATGCTGGAATCATCTTCAAGTTGCTAAAATACACTAATGACAGCAACAAGTTTGATTCTACAACATTTAGTTAAGGTGTGAGAGCCTAAATGAACTTTGTATTGCTTTAAATGCACTTTCAGCCCGAATGTACACTTCAGGTGAAACTGTCAAAATCTTCAAAATGAGCAAAAGCACAATGAAATTAATGCTGGAATCATCTTCAGGTTGCTAAAATACACTAATGACAGCAAAAAGTTTGAGTCTACAACATTTAGTTAAGGTGTGAGAGCCAAAATTAACTTTGTATTGCTTTAAAATTCATTTTCAGCCCGATTGTACACTTCAGGTGAAACTGTCAAAATCTTCAAAATGAGCAAAAGCACAATGAAATGAATGCTGGAATCATCTTCAAGTTGCTAAAATACACTAATGACAGCAAAAAGTTTGAGTCTACAACATTTAGTTAAGGTGTGAGAGCCTAAATGAACTTTTCATTGCTTTAAACGCGTTTTCAGCCCGATTGTACACTTCAGGTAAAACTGTCAAAATCTTCAAAATGAGCAAAAGCACAATGAAATTAATGCTGGAATCATCTTCAATATGCTAAAATACACTAATGACAGCAAAAAGTTTGAGTGTACAACATTTAGTTAAGGTGTGAGAGCCTAAATGAACTTTGTATTGCTTTAAATGCACTTTCAGCCCGAATGTACACTTCAGGTGAAACTGTCAAAATCTTCAAAATGAGCAAAAGCACAATGAATCTAAGGCTGGAATCATCTTCAAGTTGCTAAAATACACTAATGACAGCAAAAAGTTTGAGTCTACAACATTTAGTTAAGGTGTGAGAGCCTAAATGAACTTTGTATTGCTGTAAACGCGTTTTCAGCACCTGATTATACACTTCAGGTGAAACTGTCAAAATCTTCAAAATGAGCAAAAGCACAATGAAATTAATGCTGGAATCATCTTCAGGTTGCTAAAATACACTAATGACAGCAAAAAGTTTGAGTCTACAACATTTAGTTAAGGTGTGAGAGCCAAAATTAACTTTGTATTGCTTTAAAATTCATTTTCAGCCCGATTGTACACTTCAGGTGAAACTGTCAAAATCTTCAAAATGAGCAAAAGCACAATGAAATGAACGCTGGAATCATCTTCAAGTTGCTAAAATACACTAATGACAGCAAAAAGTTTGAGTCTACAACATTTAGTTAAGGTGTGAGAGCCTAAATGAACTTTTCATTGCTTTAAACGCGTTTTCAGCCCGATTGTACACTTCAGGTAAAACTGTCAAAATCTTAAAAATGAGCAAAAGCACAATGAAATAAATGCTGGAATCATCTTCAAGTTGCTAAAATACACTAATGACAGCAAAAAGTTTGTGTCTACAACATTTAGTTAAGGTGTGAGAGCCAAAATGAACTTTTTATTGCTTTAAACGCGTTTTCAGCACCTGAATGTACACTTCAGGTGAAACTGTCAAAATCTTCAAAATGAGCAAAAGCACAATGAAATTAATGCTGGAATCATCTTCAAGTTGCTAAAATACACTAATGACAGCAAAAAGTTTGAGTCTACAACATTTAGTTAAGGTGTGAGAGCAAAAATTAACTTTGTATTGCTTTAAATGCATTTTCAGCCCGATAGTACACTTCAAGTGAAACTGTCAAAATCTTCAAAATGAGCAAAAGCACAATGAAATTAATGCTGGAATCATCTTCAGGTTGCTAAAATACACTAATGACAGCAAAAAGTTTTAGTCTACAACATTTAGTTAAGGTGTGAGAGCCAAAATGAACTTTGTATTGCTGTAAACGCGTTTTCAGCACCTGATTGTACACTTCAGGTGAAACTGTCAAAATCTTCAAAATGAGCAAAAGCACAATGAAATTAATGCTGGAATCATCTTCAAGTTGCTAAAATACACTAATGACAGCAAAAAGTTTGAGTCTACAACATTTAGTTAAGGTGTGAGAGCCAAAATTAACTTTGTATTGCTTTAAATGCATTTTCAGCCCGATTGGACACTTCAGGTGAAAGTGTCAAAATCTTCAAAATGAGAAAAAGCACAATGAAATTAATGCTGGAATCATCTTCAATATGATAAAATACACTAATGACAGCAAAAAGTTTGAGTCTACAACATTTAGTTAAGGTGTGAGAGCCAAAATGAACTTTGTATTGCTTTAAATGCATTATCAGGCCGATTGTACACTTCAGGTGAAACTGTCAAAATCTTCAAAATGAGCAAATGCACAATGAAATGAATGCTGGAATCATCTTCAAGTTGCTAAAATACACTAATGACAGCAACAAGTTTGATTCTACAACATTTAGTTAAGGTGTGAGAGCCTAAATGAACTTTGTATTGCTTTAAATGCACTTTCAGCCCGAATGTACACTTCAGGTGAAACTGTCAAAATCTTCAAAATGAGCAAAAGCACAATGAAATTAATGCTGGAATCATCTTCAGGTTGCTAAAATACACTAATGACAGCAAAAAGTTTGAGTCTACAACATTTAGTTAAGGTGTGAGAGCCAAAATTAACTTTGTATTGCTTTAAAATTCATTTTCAGCCCGATTGTACACTTCAGGTGAAACTGTCAAAATCTTCAAAATGAGCAAAAGCACAATGAAATGAATGCTGGAATCATCTTCAAGTTGCTAAAATACACTAATGACAGCAAAAAGTTTGAGTCTACAACATTTAGTTAAGGTGTGAGAGCCTAAATGAACTTTTCATTGCTTTAAACGCGTTTTCAGCCCGATTGTACACTTCAGGTAAAACTGTCAAAATCTTCAAAATGAGCAAAAGCACAATGAAATTAATGCTGGAATCATCTTCAAGTTGCTAAAATACACTAATGACAGCAAAAAGTTTGTGTCTACAACATTTAGTTAAGGTGTGAGAGCCAAAATGAACTTTTTATTGCTGTAAACGCGTTTTCAGCACCTGAATGTACACTTCAGGTGAAACTGTCAAAATCTTCAAAATGAGCAAAAGCACAATGAAATTAATGCTGGAATCATCTTCAAGTTGCTAAAATACACTAATGACAGCAAAAAGTTTGAGTCTACAACATTTAGTTAAGGTGTGAGAGCAAAAATTAACTTTGTATTGCTTTAAATGCATTTTCAGCCCGATAGTACACTTCAGGTGAAACTGTCAAAATCTTCAAAATGAGCAAAAGCACAATGAAATTAATGCTGGAATCATCTTCAGGTTGCTAAAATACACTAATGACAGCAAAAAGTTTGAGTCTACAACATTTAGTTGAGGTGTGAGAGCCTTAATGAACTTTGTATTGCTTTAAATGCATTTTCAGCCCGATTGTACACTTCAGGTAAAACTGTCAAAATCTTCAAAATGAGCAAAAGCACAATGAAATTAATGCTGGAATCATCTTCAAGTTGCTAAAATACACTAATGACAGCAAAAAGTTTGAGTCTACAACATTTAGTTGAGGTGTGAGAGCCTAAATGAACTTTGTATTGCTTTAAATGCATTTTCAGCCCGATTGTACACTTCAGGTAAAACTGTCAAAATCTTCAAAATGAGCAAAAGCACAATGAAATTAATGCTGGAATCATCTTCAAGTTGCTAAAATACACTAATGACAGCAACAAGTTTGAGTCTACAACATTTAGTTAAGGTGTGAGAGCCTAAATGAACTTTGTATTGCTTTAAATGCATTTTCAGCCCGATTGTACACTTCAGGTAAAACTGTCAAAATCTTCAAAATGAGCAAAAGCACAATGAAATTAATGCTGGAATCATCTTCAAGTTGCTAAAATACACCAATGACAGCAAAAAGTTTGTGTCTACAACATTTAGTTAAGGTGTGAGAGCCAAAATGAACTTTTTATTGCTGTAAACGCGTTTTCAGCACCTGAATGTACACTTCAGGTGAAACTGTCAAAATCTTCAAAATGAGCAAAAGCACAATGAAATTAATGCTGGAATCATCTTCAAGTTGCTAAAATACACTAATGACAGCAAAAGGTTTGAGTCTACAACATTTAGTTAAGGTGTGAGAGCAAAAATTAACTTTGTATTGCTTTAAATTCATTTTCAGCCTGATAGTACACTTCAGGTGAAACTGTCAAAATCTTCAAAATGAGCAAAAGCACAATGAAATTAATGCTGGAATCATCTTCAGGTTGCTAAAATACACTAATGACAGCAAAAAGTTTTAGTCTACAACATTTAGTTAAGGTGTGAGAGCCAAAATGAACTTTGTATTGCTGTAAACGCGTTTTCAGCACCTGATTGTACACTTCAGGTGAAAATGTCAAAATCTTCAAAATGAGCAAAAGCACAATGAAATTAATGCTGGAATCATCTTCAAGTTGCTAAAATACACTAATGACAGCAAAAAGTTTGAGTCTACAACATTTAGTTAAGGTGTGAGAGCCAAAATTAACTTTGTATTGCTTTAAAATTCATTTTCAGCCCGATTGTACACTTCAGGTGAAACTGTCAAAATCTTCAAAATGAGCAAAAGCACAATGAAATGAATGCTGGAATCATCTTCAAGTTGCTAAAATACACTAATGACAGCAAAAAGTTTGAGTCTACAACATTTAGTTAAGGTGTGAGAGCCAAAATGAACTTTGTATTGCTTTAAATGCATTATCAGGCCGATTGTACACTTCAGGTGAAACTGTCAAAATCTTCAAAATGAGCAAATGCACAATGAAATGAATGCTGGAATCATCTTCAAGTTGCTAAAATACACTAATGACAGCAACAAGTTTGATTCTACAACATTTAGTTAAGGTGTGAGAGCCTAAATGAACTTTGTATTGCTTTAAATGCACTTTCAGCCCGAATGTACACTTCAGGTGAAACTGTCAAAATCTTCAAAATGAGCAAAAGCACAATGAAATTAATGCTGGAATCATCTTCAGGTTGCTAAAATACACTAATGACAGCAAAAAGTTTGAGTCTACAACATTTAGTTAAGGTGTGAGAGCCAAAATTAACTTTGTATTGCTTTAAAATTCATTTTCAGCCCGATTGTACACTTCAGGTGAAACTGTCAAAATCTTCAAAATGAGCAAAAGCACAATGAAATGAATGCTGGAATCATCTTCAAGTTGCTAAAATACACTAATGACAGCAAAAAGTTTGAGTCTACAACATTTAGTTAAGGTGTGAGAGCCTAAATGAACTTTTCATTGCTTTAAACGCGTTTTCAGCCCGATTGTACACTTCAGGTAAAACTGTCAAAATCTTCAAAATGAGCAAAAGCACAATGAAATGAATGCTGGAATCATCTTCAAGTTGCTAAAATACACTAATGACAGCAAAAAGTTTGTGTCTACAACATTTAGTTAAGGTGTGAGAGCCAAAATGAACTTTTTATTGCTGTAAACGCGTTTTCAGCACCTGAATGTACACTTCAGGTGAAACTGTCAAAATCTTCAAAATGAGCAAAAGCACAATGAAATTAATGCTGGAATCATCTTCAAGTTGCTAAAATACACTAATGACAGCAAAAAGTTTGAGTCTACAACATTTAGTTAAGGTGTGAGAGCAAAAATTAACTTTGTATTGCTTTAAATGCATTTTCAGCCCGATAGTACACTTCAGGTGAAACTGTCAAAATCTTCAAAATGAGCAAAAGCACAATGAAATTAATGCTGGAATCATCTTCAGGTTGCTAAAATACACTAATGACAGCAAAAAGTTTGAGTCTACAACATTTAGTTGAGGTGTGAGAGCCTAAATGAACTTTGTATTGCTTTAAATGCATTTTCAGCCCGATTGTACACTTCAGGTAAAACTGTCAAAATCTTCAAAATGAGCAAAAGCACAATGAAATTAATGCTGGAATCATCTTCAAGTTGCTAAAATACACTAATGACAGCAAAAAGTTTGAGTCTACAACATTTAGTTGAGGTGTGAGAGCCTAAATGAACTTTGTATTGCTTTAAATGCATTTTCAGCCCGATTGTACACTTCAGGTAAAACTGTCAAAATCTTCAAAATGAGCAAAAGCACAATGAAATTAATGCTGGAATCATCTTCAAGTTGCTAAAATACACTAATGACAGCAACAAGTTTGAGTCTACAACATTTAGTTAAGGTGTGAGAGCCTAAATGAACTTTGTATTGCTTTAAATGCATTTTCAGCCCGATTGTACACTTCAGGTAAAACGGTCAAAATCTTCAAAATGAGCAAAAGCACAATGAAATTAATGCTGGAATCATCTTCAAGTTGCTAAAATACACTAATGACAGCAAAAAGTTTGTGTCTACAACATTTAGTTAAGGTGTGAGAGCAAAAATTAACTTTGTATTGCTTTAAATTCATTTTCAGCCTGATAGTACACTTCAGGTGAAACTGTCAAAATCTTCAAAATGAGCAAAAGCACAATGAAATTAATGCTGGAATCATCTTCAGGTTGCTAAAATACACTAATGACAGCAAAAAGTTTTAGTCTACAACATTTAGTTAAGGTGTGAGAGCCAAAATGAACTTTGTATTGCTGTAAACGCGTTTTCAGCACCTGATTGTACACTTCAGGTGAAAATGTCAAAATCTTCAAAATGAGCAAAAGCACAATGAAATTAATGCTGGAATCATCTTCAAGTTGCTAAAATACACTAATGACAGCAAAAAGTTTGAGTCTACAACATTTAGTTAAGGTGTGAGAGCCAAAATTAACTTTGTATTGCTTTAAAATTCATTTTCAGCCCGATTGTACACTTCAGGTGAAACTGTCAAAATCTTCAAAATGAGCAAAAGCACAATGAAATGAATGCTGGAATCATCTTCAAGTTGCTAAAATACACTAATGACAGCAAAAAGTTTGAGTCTACAACATTTAGTTAAGGTGTGAGAGCCTAAATGAACTTTCATTGCTTTAAACGCGTTTTCAGCCCTTGATTGTACAATTCAGGTGAAACTGTCAAAATCTTCAAAATGAGCAAAAGCACAATGAAATTAATGCTGGAATCATCTTCAAGTTGCTAAAATACACTAATGACAGCAACAAGTTTGAGTCTACAACATTTAGTTAAGGTGTGAGAGCCAAAATGAACTTTGTATTGCTGTAAACGCGTTTTCAGCACCTGATTGTACACTTCAGGTGAAACTGTCAAAATCTTCAAAATGAGCAAAAGCACAATGAAATGAATGCTGGAATCATCTTCAAGTTGCTAAAATACACTAATGACAGCAAAAAGTTTGAGTCTACAACATTTAGTTAAGGTGTGAGAGCCTAAATGAACTTTTCATTGCTTTAAACGCGTTTTCAGCCCTTGATTGTACAATTCAGGTGAAACTGTCAAAATCTTCAAAATGAGCAAAAGCACAATGAAATTAATGCTGGAATCATCTTCAAGTTGCTAAAATACACTAATGACAGCAACAAGTTTGAGTCTACAACATTTAGTTAAGGTGTGAGATTCTAAATTAACTTTGTATTGCTGTAAACGCGTTTTCAGCCCCTGATTGTACACTTCAGGTGAAACTGTCAAAATCTTCAAAATGAGCAAAAGCACAATGAAATTAATGCTGGAATCATCTTCAAGTTGCTAAAATACACTAATGACAGTAAAAAATTTGAGTGTACAACATTTAGTTAAGGTGTGAGAGCCAAAATGAACTTTGTATTGCTTTAAATGCACTTTCAGCCCGAATGTACACTTCAGGTGAAACTGTCAAAATCTTCAAAATGAGCAAAAGCACAATGAATCTAAGGCTGGAATCATCTTCAAGTTGCTAAAATACACTAATGACAGCAAAAAGTTTGAGTCTACAACATTTAGTTAAGGTGTGAGAGCCTAAATGAACTTTGTATTGCTGTAAACGCGTTTTCAGCACCTGATTATACACTTCAGGTGAAACTGTCAAAATCTTCAAAATGAGCAAAAGCACAATGAAATTAATGCTGGAATCATCTTCAGGTTGCTAAAATACACTAATGACAGCAAAAAGTTTGAGTCTACAACATTTAGTTAAGGTGTGAGAGCCAAAATTAACTTTGTATTGCTTTAAAATTCATTTTCAGCCCGATTGTACACTTCAGGTGAAACTGTCAAAATCTTCAAAATGAGCAAAAGCACAATGAAATGAACGCTGGAATCATCTTCAAGTTGCTAAAATACACTAATGACAGCAAAAAGTTTGAGTCTACAACATTTAGTTAAGGTGTGAGAGCCTAAATGAACTTTTCATTGCTTTAAACGCGTTTTCAGCCCGATTGTACACTTCAGGTGAAACTGTCAAAATCTTCAAAATGAGCAAAAGCACAATGAAATAAATGCTGGAATCATCTTCAAGTTGCTAAAATACACTAATGACAGCAAAAAGTTTGTGTCTACAACATTTAGTTAAGGTGTGAGAGCCAAAATGAACTTTTTATTGCTTTAAACGCGTTTTCAGCACCTGAATGTACACTTCAGGTGAAACTGTCAAAATCTTCAAAATGAGCAAAAGCACAATGAAATTAATGCTGGAATCATCTTCAAGTTGCTAAAATACACTAATGACAGCAAAAAGTTTGAGTCTACAACATTTAGTTAAGGTGTGAGAGCCAAAATTAACTTTGTATTGCTTTAAATGCATTTTCAGCCCGATTGGACACTTCAGGTGAAAGTGTCAAAATCTTCAAAATGAGAAAAAGCACAATGAAATTAATGCTGGAATCATCTTCAATATGATAAAATACACTAATGACAGCAAAAAGTTTGAGTCTACAACATTTAGTTAAGGTGTGAGAGCCAAAATGAACTTTGTATTGCTTTAAATGCATTATCAGCCTGATTGTACACTTCAGGTGAAACTGTCAAAATCTTCAAAATGAGCAAATGCACAATGAAATGAATGCTGGAATCATCTTCAAGTTGCTAAAATACACTAATGACAGCAAAAAGTTTGTGTCTACAACATTTAGTTAAGGTGTGAGAGCCTAAATGAACTTTTCATTGCTTTAAACGCGTTTTCAGCCCTTGATTGTACAATTCAGGTGAAACTGTCAAAATCTTCAAAATGAGCAAAAGCACAATGAAATTAAGGCTGGAATCATCTTCAAGTTGCTAAAATACACTAATGACAGCAAAAAGTTTGAGTCTACAACATTTAGTTAAGGTGTGAGAGCCTAAATGAACTTTGTATTGCTGTAAACGCGTTTTCAGCACCTGATTGTACACTTCAGGTGAAACTGTCAAAATCTTCAAAATGAGCAAAAGCACAATGAAATTAATGCTGGAATCATCTTCAGGTTGCTAAAATACACTAATGACAGCAAAAAGTTTGAGTCTACAACATTTAGTTAAGGTGTGAGAGCCAAAATTAACTTTGTATTGCTTTAAAATTCATTTTCAGCCCGATTGTACACTTCAGGTGAAACTGTCAAAATCTTCAAAATGAGCAAAAGCACAATGAAATGAATGCTGGAATCATCTTCAAGTTGCTAAAATACACTAATGACAGCAAAAAGTTTGAGTCTACAACATTTAGTTAAGGTGTGAGAGCCTAAATGAACCTTTCATTGCTTTAAACGCGTTTTCAGCCCGATTGTACACTTCAGGTAAAACTGTCAAAATCTTCAAAATGAGCAAAAGCACAATGAAATTAATGCTGGAATCATCTTCAAGTTGCTAAAATACACTAATGACAGCAAAAAGTTTGTGTCTACAACATTTAGTTAAGGTGTGAGAGCCAAAATGAACTTTTTATTGCTGTAAACGCGTTTTCAGCACCTGAATGTACACTTCAGGTGAAACTGTCAAAATCTTCAAAATGAGCAAAAGCACAATGAAATTAATGCTGGAATCATCTTCAAGTTGCTAAAATACACTAATGACAGCAAAAAGTTTGAGTCTACAACATTTAGTTAAGGTGTGAGAGCAAAAATTAACTTTGTATTGCTTTAAATGCATTTTCAGCCCGATAGTACACTTCAGGTGAAACTGTCAAAATCTTCAAAATGAGCAAAAGCACAATGAAATTAATGCTGGAATCATCTTCACGTTGCTAAAATACACTAATGACAGCAAAAAGTTTTAGTCTACAACATTTAGTTAAGGTGTGAGAGCCAAAATGAACTTTGTATTGCTGTAAACGCGTTTTCAGCACCTGATTGTACACTTCAGGTGAAACTGTCAAAATCTTCAAAATGAGCAAAAGCACAATGAAATTAATGCTGGAATCATCTTCAAGTTGCTAAAATACACTAATGACAGCAAAAAGTTTGAGTCTACAACATTTAGTTAAGGTGTGAGAGCCAAAATTAACTTTGTATTGCTTTAAAATTCATTTTCAGCCCGATTGTACACTTCAGGTGAAACTGTCAAAATCTTCAAAATGAGCAAAAGCACAATGAAATTAATGCTGGAATCATCTTCAAGTTGCTAAAATACACTAATGACAGCAACAAGTTTGAGTCTACAACATTTAGTTAAGGTGTGAGATTCTAAATTAACTTTGTATTGCTGTAAACGCGTTTTCAGCCCCTGATTGTACACTTCAGGTGAAACTGTCAAAATCATCAAAATGAGCAAAAGCACAATGAAATTAATGCTGGAATCATCTTCAAGTTGCTAAAATACACTAATGACAGTACAAAGTTTGAGTGTACAACATTTAGTTAAGGTGTTAGAGCCAAAATGAACTTTGTATTGCTTTAAATGCACTTTCAGCCCGAATGTACACTTCAGGTGAAACTGTCAAAATCTTCAAAATGAGCAAAAGCACAATGAAATTAAGGCTGGAATCATCTTCAAGTTGCTAAAATACACTAATGACAGCAAAAAGTTTGAGTCTACAACATTTAGTTAAGGTATGAGAGCCTAAATGAACTTTGTATTGCTGTAAACGCGTTTTCAGCACCTGATTGTACACTTCAGGTGAAACTGTCAAAATCTTCAAAATGAGCAAAAGCACAATGAAATTAATGCTGGAATCATCTTCAAGTTGCTAAAATACAATAATGACAGCAAAAAGTTTGAGTCTACAACATTTAGTTAAGATGTGAGAGCCAAAATGAACTTTGTATTGCTTTAAATGCATTTTCAGCCCGATTGGACACTTCAGGTGAAACTGTCAAAATCTTCAAAATGAGCAAAAGCACAATGAAATTAATGTTGGAATCATCTTCAAGTTGCTAAAATACACTAATGACAGCAAAAAGTTTGAGTCTACAACATTTAGTTGAGGTGTGAGAGCCTAAATGAACTTTGTATTGCTGTAAACGCGTTTTCAGCACCTGATTGTACACTTCAGGTGAAACTGTCAAAATCTTCAAAATGAGCAAAAGCACAATGAAATTAATGCTGGAATCATCTTCAAGTTGCTAAAATACACTAATGACAGCAAAAAGTTTGAGTCTACAACATTTAGTTAAGGTGTGAGAGCCAAAATGAACTTTGTATTGCTTTAAATGCATTATCAGGCCGATTGTACACTTCAGGTGAAACTGTCAAAATCTTCAAAATGAGCAAATGCACAATGAAATGAATGCTGGAATCATCTTCAAGTTGCTAAAATACACTAATGACAGCAAAAAGTTTGAGTCTACAACATTTAGTTAAGGTGTGAGAGCCTAAATGAACTTTGTATTGCTGTAAACGCGTTTTCAGCACCTGATTATACACTTCAGGTGAAACTGTCAAAATCTTCAAAATGAGCAAAAGCACAATGAAATTAATGCTGGAATCATCTTCAGGTTGCTAAAATACACTAATGACAGCAAAAAGTTTGAGTCTACAACATTTAGTTAAGGTGTGAGAGCCAAAATTAACTTTGTATTGCTTTAAAATTCATTTTCAGCCCGATTGTACACTTCAGGTGAAACTGTCAAAATCTTCAAAATGAGCAAAAGCACAATGAAATGAACGCTGGAATCATCTTCAAGTTGCTAAAATACACTAATGACAGCAAAAAGTTTGAGTCTACAACATTTAGTTAAGGTGTGAGAGCCTAAATGAACTTTTCATTGCTTTAAACGCGTTTTCAGCCCGAATGTACACTTCAGGTGAAACTGTCAAAATCTTCAAAATGAGCAAAAGCACAATGAAATTAATGCTGGAATCATCTTCAAGTTGCTAAAATACACTAATGACAGCAAAAAGTTTGAGTCTACAACATTTAGTTAAGGTGTGAGAGCCAAAATTAACTTTGTATTGCTTTAAATGCATTTTCAGCCCGATTGGACACTTCAGGTGAAAGTGTCAAAATCTTCAAAATGAGAAAAAGCACAATGAAATAAATGCTGGAATCATCTTCAATATGATAAAATACACTAATGACAGCAAAAAGTTTGAGTCTACAACATTTAGTTAAGGTGTGAGAGCCAAAATGAACTTTGTATTGCTTTAAATGCATTATCAGGCCGATTGTACACTTCAGGTGAAACTGTCAAAATCTTCAAAATGAGCAAATGCACAATGAAATGAATGCTGGAATCATCTTCAAGTTGCTAAAATACACTAATGACAGCAAAAAGTTTGTGTCTACAACATTTAGTTAAGGTGTGAGAGCCTAAATGAACTTTTCATTGCTTTAAACAAGTTTTCAGCCCTTGATTGTACAATTCAGGTGAAACTGTCAAAATCTTCAAAATGAGCAAAAGCACAATGAAATTAAGGCTGGAATCATCTTCAAGTTGCTAAAATACACTAATGACAGCAAAAAGTTTGAGTCTACAACATTTAGTTAAGGTGTGAGAGCCTAAATGAACTTTGTATTGCTGTAAACGCGTTTTCAGCACCTGATTGTACACTTCAGGTGAAACTGTCAAAATCTTCAAAATGAGCAAAAGCACAATGAAATTAATGCTGGAATCATCTTCAGGTTGCTAAAATACACTAATGACAGCAAAAAGATTGAGTCTACAACATTTAGTTAAGGTGTGAGAGCCAAAATTAACTTTGTATTGCTTTAAAATTCATTTTCAGCCCGATTGTACACTTCAGGTGAAACTGTCAAAATCTTCAAAATGAGCAAAAGCACAATGAAATGAATGCTGGAATCATCTTCAAGTTGCTAAAATACACTAATGACAGCAAAAAGTTTGAGTCTACAACATTTAGTTAAGGTGTGAGAGCCTAAATGAACCTTTCATTGCTTTAAACGCGTTTTCAGCCCGATTGTACACTTCAGGTAAAACTGTCAAAATCTTCAAAATGAGCAAAAGCACAATGAAATTAATGCTGGAATCATCTTCAAGTTGCTAAAATACACTAATGACAGCAAAAAGTTTGTGTCTACAACATTTAGTTAAGGTGTGAGATTCTAAATTAACTTTGTATTGCTGTAAACGCGTTTTCAGCCCCTGATTGTACACTTCAGGTGAAACTGTCAAAATCATCAAAATGAGCAAAAGCACAATGAAATTAATGCTGGAATCATCTTCAAGTTGCTAAAATACACTAATGACAGTACAAAGTTTGAGTGTACAACATTTAGTTTAGGTGTTAGAGCCAAAATGAACTTTGTATTGCTTTAAATGCACTTTCAGCCCGAATGTACACTTCAGGTGAAACTGTCAAAATCTTCAAAATGAGCAAAAGCACAATGAAATTAAGGCTGGAATCATCTTCAAGTTGCTAAAATACACTAATGACAGCAAAAAGTTTGAGTCTACAACATTTAGTTAAGGTATGAGAGCCTAAATGAACTTTGTATTGCTGTAAACGCGTTTTCAGCACCTGATTGTACACTTCAGGTGAAACTGTCAAAATCTTCAAAATGAGCAAAAGCACAATGAAATTAATGCTGGAATCATCTTCAAGTTGCTAAAATACACTAATGACAGCAAAAAGTTTGAGTCTACAACATTTAGTTAAGATGTGAGAGCCAAAATGAACTTTGTATTGCTTTAAATGCATTTTCAGCCCGATTGGACACTTCAGGTGAAACTGTCAAAATCTTCAAAATGAGCAAAAGCACAATGAAATTAATGTTGGAATCATCTTCAAGTTGCTAAAATACACTAATGACAGCAAAAAGTTTGAGTCTACAACATTTAGTTGAGGTGTGAGAGCCTAAATTAACTTTGTATTGCTGTAAACGCGTTTTCAGCACCTGATTGTACACTTCAGGTGAAACTGTCAAAATCTTCAAAATGAGCAAAAGCACAATGAAATTAATGCTGGAATCATCTTCAAGTTGCTAAAATACACTAATGACAGCAACAAGTTTAATTCTACAACATTTAGTTAAGGTGTGAGAGCCAAAATGAACTTTGTATTGCTTTAAATGCATTTTCAGCCCGATTGGACACTTCAGGTGAAACTGTCAAAATCTTCAAAATGAGCAAAAGCACAATGAAATTAATGCTGGAATCATCTTCAAGTTGCTAAAATACACTAATGACAGCAAAAAGTTTGAGTCTACAACATTTAGTTAAGGTGTGAGAGCCTAAATGATCTTTGTATTGCTGTAAACGCGTTTTCAGCACCTGATTATACACTTCAGGTGAAACTGTCAAAATCTTCAAAATGAGCAAAAGCACAATGAAATTAATGCTGGAATCATCTTCAGGTTGCTAAAATAAACAAATGACAGCAAAAAGTTTGAGTCTATAACATTTAGTTAAGGTGTGAGAGCCAAAATTAACTTTGTATTGCTTTAAAATTCATTTTCAGCCCGATTGTACACTTCAGGTGAAACTGTCAAAATCTTCAAAATGAGCAAAAGCACAATGAAATGAACGCTGGAATCATCTTCAAGTTGCTAAAATACACTAATGACAGCAAAAAGTTTGAGTCTACAACATTTAGTTAAGGTGTGAGAGCCTAAATGAACTTTTCATTGCTTTAAACGCGTTTTCAGCCCGATTGTACACTTCAGGTAAAACTGTCAAAATCTTCAAAATGAGCAAAAGCACAATGAAATAAATGCTGGAATCATCTTCAAGTTGCTAAAATACACTAATGACAGCAAAAAGTTTGTGTCTACAACATTTAGTTAAGGTGTGAGAGCCAAAATGAACTTTTTATTGCTGTAAACGCGTTTTCAGCACCTGAATGTACACTTCAGGTGAAACTGTCAAAATCTTCAAAATGAGCAAAAGCACAATGAAATTAATGCTGGAATCATCTTCAAGTTGCTAAAATACACTAATGACAGCAAAAAGTTTGAGTCTACAACATTTAGTTAAGGTGTGAGAGCAAAAATTAACTTTGTATTGCTTTAAATGCATTTTCAGCCCGATAGTACACTTCAGGTGAAACTGTCAAAATCTTCAAAATGAGCAAAAGCACAATGAAATTAATGCTGGAATCATCTTCAGGTTGCTAAAATACACTAATGACAGCAAACAGTTTGAGTCTACAACATTTAGTTAAGGTGTGAGAGCCAAAATGAACTTTGTATTGCTTTAAAATTCATTTTCAGCCCGATTGTACACTTCAGGTGAAACTGTCAAAATCTTCAAAATGAGCAAAAGCACAATGAAATTAATGTTGGAATCATCTTCATGTTGCTAAAATACACTAATGACAGCAAAAAGTTTGAGTCTACAACATTTAGTTGAGGTGTGAGAGCCTAAATGAACTTTGTATTGCTGTAAACGCGTTTTCAGCACCTGATTGTACACTTCAGGTGAAACTGTCAAAATCTTCAAAATGAGCAAAAGCACAATGAAATTAATGCTGGAATCATCTTCAAGTTGCTAAAATACACTAATGACAGCAAAAAGTTTGAGTCTACAACATTTAGTTAAGGTGTGAGAGCCAAAATGAACTTTGTATTGCTTTAAATGCATTATCAGGCCGATTGTACAAATCAGGTGAAACTGTCAAAATCTTCAAAATGAGCAAATGCACAATGAAATGAATGCTGGAATCATCTTCAAGTTGCTAAAATACACTAATGACAGCAAAAAGTTTGAGTCTACAACATTTAGTAAAGGTGTGAGAGCCTAAATGAACTTTTCATTGCTTTAAACGCGTTTTCAGCCCTTGATTTTACAATTCAGGTGAAACTGTCAAAATCTTCAAAATGAGCAAAAGCACAATGAAATTAATGCTGGAATCATCTTCAAGTTGCTAAAATACACTAATGACAGCAACAAGTTTGATTCTACAACATTTAGTTAAGGTGTGAGAGCCTAAATGAACTTTGTATTGCTTTAAATGCACTTTCAGCCCGAATGTACACTTCAGGTGAAACTGTCAAAATCTTCAAAATGAGCAAAAGCACAATGAAATTAATGCTGGAATCATCTTCAGGTTGCTAAAATACACTAATGACAGCAAAAAGTTTGAGTCTACAACATTTAGTTAAGGTGTGAGAGCCAAAATTAACTTTGTATTGCTTTAAAATTCATTTTCAGCCCGATTGTACACTTCAGGTGAAACTGTCAAAATCTTCAAAATGAGCAAAAGCACAATGAAATGAATGCTGGAATCATCTTCAAGTTGCTAAAATACACTAATGACAGCAAAAAGTTTGAGTCTACAACATTTAGTTAAGGTGTGAGAGCCTAAATGAACTTTTCATTGCTTTAAACGCGTTTTCAGCCCGATTGTACACTTCAGGTAAAACTGTCAAAATCTTCAAAATGAGCAAAAGCACAATGAAATTAATGCTGGAATCATCTTCAAGTTGCTAAAATACACTAATGACAGCAAAAAGTTTGAGTCTACAACATTTAGTTAAGGTGTGAGAGCCTAAATGAACTTTGTATTGCTGTAAACGCGTTTTCAGCACCTGATTATACACTTCAGGTGAAACTGTCAAAATCTTCAAAATGAGCAAAAGCACAATGAAATTAATGCTGGAATCATCTTCAGGTTGCTAAAATACACTAATGACAGCAAAAAGTTTGAGTCTATAACATTTAGTTAAGGTGTGAGAGCCAAAATTAACTTTGTATTGCTTTAAAATTCATTTTCAGCCCGATTGTACACTTCAGGTGAAACTGTCAAAATCTTCAAAATGAGCAAAAGCACAATGAAATGAACGCTGGAATCATCTTCAAGTTGCTAAAATACACTAATGACAGCAAAAAGTTTGAGTCTACAACATTTAGTTAAGGTGTGAGAGCCTAAATGAACTTTTCATTGCTTTAAACGCGTTTTCAGCCCGATTGTACACTTCAGGTAAAACTGTCAAAATCTTCAAAATGAGCAAAAGCACAATGAAATAAATGCTGGAATCATCTTCAAGTTGCTAAAATACACTAATGACAGCAAAAAGTTTGTGTCTACAACATTTAGTTAAGGTGTGAGAGCCAAAATGAACTTTTTATTGCTGTAAACGCGTTTTCAGCACCTGAATGTACACTTCAGGTGAAACTGTCAAAATCTTCAAAATGAGCAAAAGCACAATGAAATTAATGCTGGAATCATCTTCAAGTTGCTAAAATACACTAATGACAGCAAAAAGTTTGAGTCTACAACATTTAGTTAAGGTGTGAGAGCAAAAATTAACTTTGTATTGCTTTAAATGCATTTTCAGCCCGATAGTACACTTCAGGTGAAACTGTCAAAATCTTCAAAATGGGCAAAAGCACAATGAAATTAATGCTGGAATCATCTTCAGGTTGCTAAAATACACTAATGACAGCAAACAGTTTGAGTCTACAACATTTAGTTAAGGTGTGAGAGCCAAAATGAACTTTGTATTGCTTTAAAATTCATTTTCAGCCCGATTGTACACTTCAGGTGAAACTGTCAAAATCTTCAAAATGAGCAAAAGCACAATGAAATTAATGTTGGAATCATCTTCAAGTTGCTAAAATACACTAATGACAGCAAAAAGTTTGAGTCTACAACATTTAGTTGAGGTGTGAGAGCCTAAATGAACTTTGTATTGCTGTAAACGCGTTTTCAGCACCTGATTGTACACTTCAGGTGAAACTGTCAAAATCTTCAAAATGAGCAAAAGCACAATGAAATTAATGCTGGAATCATCTTCAAGTTGCTAAAATACACTAATGACAGCAAAAAGTTTGAGTCTACAACATTTAGTTAAGATGTGAGAGCCAAAATGAACTTTGTATTGCTTTAAATGCATTTTCAGCCCGATTGGACACTTCAGGTGAAACTGTCAAAATCTTCAAAATGAGCAAAAGCACAATGAAATTAATGTTGGAATCATCTTCAAGTTGCTAAAATACACTAATGACAGCAAAAAGTTTGAGTCTACAACATTTAGTTGAGGTGTGAGAGCCTAAATGAACTTTGTATTGCTGTAAACGCGTTTTCAGCACCTGATTGTACACTTCAGGTGAAACTGTCAAAATCTTCAAAATGAGCAAAAGCACAATGAAATTAATGCTGGAATCATCTTCAAGTTGCTAAAATACACTAATGACAGCAAAAAGTTTGAGTCTACAACATTTAGTTAAGGTGTGAGAGCCAAAATGAACTTTGTATTGCTTTAAATGCATTATCAGGCCGATTGTACACTTCAGGTGAAACTGTCAAAATCTTCAAAATGAGCAAATGCACAATGAAATGAATGCTGGAATCATCTTCAAGTTGCTAAAATACACTAATGACAGCAAAAAGTTTGAGTCTACAACATTTAGTTAAGGTGTGAGAGCCTAAATGAACTTTGTATTGCTGTAAACGCGTTTTCAGCACCTGATTATACACTTCAGGTGAAACTGTCAAAATCTTCAAAATGAGCAAAAGCACAATGAAATTAATGCTGGAATCATCTTCAGGTTGCTAAAATACACTAATGACAGCAAAAAGTTTGAGTCTACAACATTTAGTTAAGGTGTGAGAGCCAAAATTAACTTTGTATTGCTTTAAAATTCATTTTCAGCCCGATTGTACACTTCAGGTGAAACTGTCAAAATCTTCAAAATGAGCAAAAGCACAATGAAATGAACGCTGGAATCATCTTCAAGTTGCTAAAATACATTAATGACAGCAAAAAGTTTGAGTCTACAACATTTAGTTAAGGTGTGAGAGCCTAAATGAACTTTTCATTGCTTTAAACGCGTTTTCAGCCCGAATGTACACTTCAGGTGAAACTGTCAAAATCTTCAAAATGAGCAAAAGCACAATGAAATTAATGCTGGAATCATCTTCAAGTTGCTAAAATACACTAATGACAGCAAAAAGTTTGAGTCTACAACATTTAGTTAAGGTGTGAGAGCCAAAATTAACTTTGTATTGCTTTAAATGCATTTTCAGCCCGATTGGACACTTCAGGTGAAAGTGTCAAAATCTTCAAAATGAGAAAAAGCACAATGAAATAAATGCTGGAATCATCTTCAATATGATAAAATACACTAATGACAGCAAAAAGTTTGAGTCTACAACATTTAGTTAAGATGTGAGAGCCAAAATGAACTTTGTATTGCTTTAAATGCATTTTCAGCCCGATTGGACACTTCAGGTGAAACTGTCAAAATCTTCAAAATGAGCAAAAGCACAATGAAATTAATGTTGGAATCATCTTCAAGTTGCTAAAATACACTAATGACAGCAAAAAGTTTGAGTCTACAACATTTAGTTGAGGTGTGAGAGCCTAAATGAACTTTGTATTGCTGTAAACGCGTTTTCAGCACCTGATTGTACACTTCAGGTGAAACTGTCAAAATCTTCAAAATGAGCAAAAGCACAATGAAATTAATGTTGGAATCATCTTCAAGTTGCTAAAATACACTAATGACAGCAAAAAGTTTGAGTCTACAACATTTAGTTGAGGTGTGAGAGCCTAAATGAACTTTGTATTGCTTTAAATGCATTTTCAGCCCGATTGTACACTTCAGGTAAAACTGTCAAAATCTTCAAAATGAGCAAAAGCACAATGAAATTAATGCTGGAATCATCTTCAAGTTGCTAAAATACACTAATGACAGCAAAAAGTTTGAGTCTACAACATTTAGTTAAGGTGTGAGAGCCAAAATGAACTTTGTATTGCTTTAAATGCATTTTCAGCCCGATAGTACACTTCAGGTGAAACTGTCAAAATCTTCAAAATGAGCAAAAGCACAATGAAATTAATGCTGGAATCATCTTCAGGTTGCTAAAATACACTAATGACAGCAAACAGTTTGAGTCTACAACATTTAGTTAAGGTGTGAGAGCCAAAATGAACTTTGTATTGCTTTAAAATTCATTTTCAGCCCGATTGTACACTTCAGGTGAAACTGTCAAAATCTTCAAAATGAGCAAAAGCACAATGAAATTAATGTTGGAATCATCTTCATGTTGCTAAAATACACTAATGACAGCAAAAAGTTTGAGTCTACAACATTTAGTTGAGGTGTGAGAGCCTAAATGAACTTTGTATTGCTGTAAACGCGTTTTCAGCACCTGATTGTACACTTCAGGTGAAACTGTCAAAATCTTCAAAATGAGCAAAAGCACAATGAAATTAATGCTGGAATCATCTTCAAGTTGCTAAAATACACTAATGACAGCAAAAAGTTTGAGTCTACAACATTTAGTTAAGGTGTGAGAGCCAAAATGAACTTTGTATTGCTTTAAATGCATTATCAGGCCGATTGTACAAATCAGGTGAAACTGTCAAAATCTTCAAAATGAGCAAATGCACAATGAAATGAATGCTGGAATCATCTTCAAGTTGCTAAAATACACTAATGACAGCAAAAAGTTTGAGTCTACAACATTTAGTAAAGGTGTGAGAGCCTAAATGAACTTTTCATTGCTTTAAACGCGTTTTCAGCCCTTGATTTTACAATTCAGGTGAAACTGTCAAAATCTTCAAAATGAGCAAAAGCACAATGAAATTAATGCTGGAATCATCTTCAAGTTGCTAAAATACACTAATGACAGCAACAAGTTTGATTCTACAACATTTAGTTAAGGTGTGAGAGCCTAAATGAACTTTGTATTGCTTTAAATGCACTTTCAGCCCGAATGTACACTTCAGGTGAAACTGTCAAAATCTTCAAAATGAGCAAAAGCACAATGAAATTAATGCTGGAATCATCTTCAGGTTGCTAAAATACACTAATGACAGCAAAAAGTTTGAGTCTACAACATTTAGTTAAGGTGTGAGAGCCAAAATTAACTTTGTATTGCTTTAAAATTCATTTTCAGCCCGATTGTACACTTCAGGTGAAACTGTCAAAATCTTCAAAATGAGCAAAAGCACAATGAAATGAATGCTGGAATCATCTTCAAGTTGCTAAAATACACTAATGACAGCAAAAAGTTTGAGTCTACAACATTTAGTTAAGGTGTGAGAGCCTAAATGAACTTTTCATTGCTTTAAACGCGTTTTCAGCCCGATTGTACACTTCAGGTAAAACTGTCAAAATCTTCAAAATGAGCAAAAGCACAATGAAATTAATGCTGGAATCATCTTCAAGTTGCTAAAATACACTAATGACAGCAAAAAGTTTGAGTCTACAACATTTAGTTAAGGTGTGAGAGCCTAAATGAACTTTGTATTGCTGTAAACGCGTTTTCAGCACCTGATTATACACTTCAGGTGAAACTGTCAAAATCTTCAAAATGAGCAAAAGCACAATGAAATTAATGCTGGAATCATCTTCAGGTTGCTAAAATACACTAATGACAGCAAAAAGTTTGAGTCTATAACATTTAGTTAAGGTGTGAGAGCCAAAATTAACTTTGTATTGCTTTAAAATTCATTTTCAGCCCGATTGTACACTTCAGGTGAAACTGTCAAAATCTTCAAAATGAGCAAAAGCACAATGAAATGAACGCTGGAATCATCTTCAAGTTGCTAAAATACACTAATGACAGCAAAAAGTTTGAGTCTACAACATTTAGTTAAGGTGTGAGAGCCTAAATGAACTTTTCATTGCTTTAAACGCGTTTTCAGCCCGATTGTACACTTCAGGTAAAACTGTCAAAATCTTCAAAATGAGCAAAAGCACAATGAAATAAATGCTGGAATCATCTTCAAGTTGCTAAAATACACTAATGACAGCAAAAAGTTTGTGTCTACAACATTTAGTTAAGGTGTGAGAGCCAAAATGAACTTTTTATTGCTGTAAACGCGTTTTCAGCACCTGAATGTACACTTCAGGTGAAACTGTCAAAATCTTCAAAATGAGCAAAAGCACAATGAAATTAATGCTGGAATCATCTTCAAGTTGCTAAAATACACTAATGACAGCAAAAAGTTTGAGTCTACAACATTTAGTTAAGGTGTGAGAGCAAAAATTAACTTTGTATTGCTTTAAATGCATTTTCAGCCCGATAGTACACTTCAGGTGAAACTGTCAAAATCTTCAAAATGGGCAAAAGCACAATGAAATTAATGCTGGAATCATCTTCAGGTTGCTAAAATACACTAATGACAGCAAACAGTTTGAGTCTACAACATTTAGTTAAGGTGTGAGAGCCAAAATGAACTTTGTATTGCTTTAAAATTCATTTTCAGCCCGATTGTACACTTCAGGTGAAACTGTCAAAATCTTCAAAATGAGCAAAAGCACAATGAAATTAATGTTGGAATCATCTTCAAGTTGCTAAAATACACTAATGACAGCAAAAAGTTTGAGTCTACAACATTTAGTTGAGGTGTGAGAGCCTAAATGAACTTTGTATTGCTGTAAACGCGTTTTCAGCACCTGATTGTACACTTCAGGTGAAACTGTCAAAATCTTCAAAATGAGCAAAAGCACAATGAAATTAATGCTGGAATCATCTTCAAGTTGCTAAAATACACTAATGACAGCAAAAAGTTTGAGTCTACAACATTTAGTTAAGATGTGAGAGCCAAAATGAACTTTGTATTGCTTTAAATGCATTTTCAGCCCGATTGGACACTTCAGGTGAAACTGTCAAAATCTTCAAAATGAGCAAAAGCACAATGAAATTAATGTTGGAATCATCTTCAAGTTGCTAAAATACACTAATGACAGCAAAAAGTTTGAGTCTACAACATTTAGTTGAGGTGTGAGAGCCTAAATGAACTTTGTATTGCTGTAAACGCGTTTTCAGCACCTGATTGTACACTTCAGGTGAAACTGTCAAAATCTTCAAAATGAGCAAAAGCACAATGAAATTAATGCTGGAATCATCTTCAAGTTGCTAAAATACACTAATGACAGCAAAAAGTTTGAGTCTACAACATTTAGTTAAGGTGTGAGAGCCAAAATGAACTTTGTATTGCTTTAAATGCATTATCAGGCCGATTGTACACTTCAGGTGAAACTGTCAAAATCTTCAAAATGAGCAAATGCACAATGAAATGAATGCTGGAATCATCTTCAAGTTGCTAAAATACACTAATGACAGCAAAAAGTTTGAGTCTACAACATTTAGTTAAGGTGTGAGAGCCTAAATGAACTTTGTATTGCTGTAAACGCGTTTTCAGCACCTGATTATACACTTCAGGTGAAACTGTCAAAATCTTCAAAATGAGCAAAAGCACAATGAAATTAATGCTGGAATCATCTTCAGGTTGCTAAAATACACTAATGACAGCAAAAAGTTTGAGTCTACAACATTTAGTTAAGGTGTGAGAGCCAAAATTAACTTTGTATTGCTTTAAAATTCATTTTCAGCCCGATTGTACACTTCAGGTGAAACTGTCAAAATCTTCAAAATGAGCAAAAGCACAATGAAATGAACGCTGGAATCATCTTCAAGTTGCTAAAATACATTAATGACAGCAAAAAGTTTGAGTCTACAACATTTAGTTAAGGTGTGAGAGCCTAAATGAACTTTTCATTGCTTTAAACGCGTTTTCAGCCCGAATGTACACTTCAGGTGAAACTGTCAAAATCTTCAAAATGAGCAAAAGCACAATGAAATTAATGCTGGAATCATCTTCAAGTTGCTAAAATACACTAATGACAGCAAAAAGTTTGAGTCTACAACATTTAGTTAAGGTGTGAGAGCCAAAATTAACTTTGTATTGCTTTAAATGCATTTTCAGCCCGATTGGACACTTCAGGTGAAAGTGTCAAAATCTTCAAAATGAGAAAAAGCACAATGAAATAAATGCTGGAATCATCTTCAATATGATAAAATACACTAATGACAGCAAAAAGTTTGAGTCTACAACATTTAGTTAAGATGTGAGAGCCAAAATGAACTTTGTATTGCTTTAAATGCATTTTCAGCCCGATTGGACACTTCAGGTGAAACTGTCAAAATCTTCAAAATGAGCAAAAGCACAATGAAATTAATGTTGGAATCATCTTCAAGTTGCTAAAATACACTAATGACAGCAAAAAGTTTGAGTCTACAACATTTAGTTGAGGTGTGAGAGCCTAAATGAACTTTGTATTGCTGTAAACGCGTTTTCAGCACCTGATTGTACACTTCAGGTGAAACTGTCAAAATCTTCAAAATGAGCAAAAGCACAATGAAATTAATGCTGGAATCATCTTCAAGTTGCTAAAATACACTAATGACAGCAAAAAGTTTGAGTCTACAACATTTAGTTAAGGTGTGAGAGCCAAAATGAACTTTGTATTGCTTTAAATGCATTATCAGGCCGATTGTACACTTCAGGTGAAACTGTCAAAATCTTCAAAATGAGCAAATGCACAATGAAATGAATGCTGGAATCATCTTCAAGTTGCTAAAATACACTAATGACAGCAAAAAGTTTGAGTCTACAACATTTAGTTAAGGTGTGAGAGCCTAAATGAACTTTGTATTGCTGTAAACGCGTTTTCAGCACCTGATTATACACTTCAGGTGAAACTGTCAAAATCTTCAAAATGAGCAAAAGCACAATGAAATTAATGCTGGAATCATCTTCAGGTTGCTAAAATACACTAATGACAGCAAAAAGTTTGAGTCTACAACATTTAGTTAAGGTGTGAGAGCCAAAATTAACTTTGTATTGCTTTAAAATTCATTTTCAGCCCGATTGTACACTTCAGGTGAAACTGTCAAAATCTTCAAAATGAGCAAAAGCACAATGAAATGAACGCTGGAATCATCTTCAAGTTGCTAAAATACATTAATGACAGCAAAAAGTTTGAGTCTACAACATTTAGTTAAGGTGTGAGAGCCTAAATGAACTTTTCATTGCTTTAAACGCGTTTTCAGCCCGAATGTACACTTCAGGTGAAACTGTCAAAATCTTCAAAATGAGCAAAAGCACAATGAAATTAATGCTGGAATCATCTTCAAGTTGCTAAAATACACTAATGACAGCAAAAAGTTTGAGTCTACAACATTTAGTTAAGGTGTGAGAGCCAAAATTAACTTTGTATTGCTTTAAATGCATTTTCAGCCCGATTGGACACTTCAGGTGAAAGTGTCAAAATCTTCAAAATGAGAAAAAGCACAATGAAATAAATGCTGGAATCATCTTCAATATGATAAAATACACTAATGACAGCAAAAAGTTTGAGTCTACAACATTTAGTTAAGGTGTGAGAGCCAAAATGAACTTTGTATTGCTTTAAATGCATTATCAGGCCGATTGTACACTTCAGGTGAAACTGTCAAAATCTTCAAAATGAGCAAATGCACAATGAAATGAATGCTGGAATCATCTTCAAGTTGCTAAAATACACTAATGACAGCAAAAAGTTTGTGTCTACAACATTTAGTTAAGGTGTGAGAGCCTAAATGAACTTTTCATTGCTTTAAACAAGTTTTCAGCCCTTGATTGTACAATTCAGGTGAAACTGTCAAAATCTTCAAAATGAGCAAAAGCACAATGAAATTAAGGCTGGAATCATCTTCAAGTTGCTAAAATACACTAATGACAGCAAAAAGTTTGAGTCTACAACATTTAGTTAAGGTGTGAGAGCCTAAATGAACTTTGTATTGCTGTAAACGCGTTTTCAGCACCTGATTGTACACTTCAGGTGAAACTGTCAAAATCTTCAAAATGAGCAAAAGCACAATGAAATTAATGCTGGAATCATCTTCAGGTTGCTAAAATACACTAATGACAGCAAAAAGTTTGAGTCTACAACATTTAGTTAAGGTGTGAGAGCCAAAATTAACTTTGTATTGCTTTAAAATTCATTTTCAGCCCGATTGTACACTTCAGGTGAAACTGTCAAAATCTTCAAAATGAGCAAAAGCACAATGAAATGAATGCTGGAATCATCTTCAAGTTGCTAAAATACACTAATGACAGCAAAAAGTTTGAGTCTACAACATTTAGTTAAGGTGTGAGAGCCTAAATGAACCTTTCATTGCTTTAAACGCGTTTTCAGCCCGATTGTACACTTCAGGTAAAACTGTCAAAATCTTCAAAATGAGCAAAAGCACAATGAAATTAATGCTGGAATCATCTTCAAGTTGCTAAAATACACTAATGACAGCAAAAAGTTTGTGTCTACAACATTTAGTTAAGGTGTGAGAGCCAAAATTAACTTTGTATTGCTTTAAATGCATTTTCAGCCCGATAGTACACTTCAGGTGAAACTGTCAAAATCTTCAAAATGAGCAAAAGCACAATGAAATTAATGCTGGAATCATCTTCAGGTTGCTAAAATACACTAATGACAGCAAAAAGTTTTAGTCTACAACATTTAGTTAAGGTGTGAGAGCCAAAATGAACTTTGTATTGCTGTAAACGCGTTTTCAGCACCTGATTGTACACTTCAGGTGAAACTGTCAAAATCTTCAAAATGAGCAAAAGCACAATGAAATTAATGCTGGAATCATCTTCAAGTTGCTAAAATACACCAATGACAGCAAAAAGTTTGAGTCTATAACATTTAGTTAAGGTGTGAGATTCTAAATTAACTTTGTATTGCTGTAAACGCGTTTTCAGCCCCTGATTGTACACTTCAGGTGAAACTGTCAAAATCATCAAAATGAGCAAAAGCACAATGAAATTAATGCTGGAATCATCTTCAAGTTGCTAAAATACACTAATGACAGTACAAAGTTTGAGTGTACAACATTTAGTTAAGGTGTTAGAGCCAAAATGAACTTTGTATTGCTTTAAATGCACTTTCAGCCCGAATGTACACTTCAGGTGAAACTGTCAAAATCTTCAAAATGAGCAAAAGCACAATGAAATTAAGGCTGGAATCATCTTCAAGTTGCTAAAATACACTAATGACAGCAAAAAGTTTGAGTCTACAACATTTAGTTAAGGTATGAGAGCCTAAATGAACTTTGTATTGCTGTAAACGCGTTTTCAGCACCTGATTGTACACTTCAGGTGAAACTGTCAAAATCTTCAAAATAAGCAAAAGCACAATGAAATTAATGCTGGAATCATCTTCAAGTTGCTAAAATACACTAATGACAGCAAAAAGTTTGAGTCTACAACATTTAGTTAAGATGTGAGAGCCAAAATGAACTTTGTATTGCTTTAAATGCATTTTCAGCCCGATTGGACACTTCAGGTGAAACTGTCAAAATCTTCAAAATGAGCAAAAGCACAATGAAATTAATGTTGGAATCATCTTCAAGTTGCTAAAATACACTAATGACAGCAAAAAGTTTGAGTCTACAACATTTAGTTGAGGTGTGAGAGCCTAAATGAACTTTGTATTGCTGTAAACGCGTTTTCAGCACCTGATTGTACACTTCAGGTGAAACTGTCAAAATCTTCAAAATGAGCAAAAGCACAATGAAATTAATGCTGGAATCATCTTCAAGTTGCTAAAATACACTAATGACAGCAAAAAGTTTGAGTCTACAACATTTAGTTAAGGTGTGAGAGCCAAAATTAACTTTGTATTGCTTTAAAATTCATTTTCAGCCCGATTGTACACTTCAGGTGAAACTGTCAAAATCTTCAAAATGAGCAAAAGCACAATGAAATGAATGCTGGAATCATCTTCAAGTTGCTAAAATACACTAATGACAGCAAAAAGTTTGAGTCTACAACATTTAGTTAAGGTGTGAGAGCCTAAATGAACCTTTCATTGCTTTAAACGCGTTTTCAGCCCGATTGTACACTTCAGGTAAAACTGTCAAAATCTTCAAAATGAGCAAAAGCACAATGAAATTAATGCTGGAATCATCTTCAAGTTGCTAAAATACACTAATGACAGCAAAAAGTTTGTGTCTACAACATTTAGTTAAGGTGTGAGAGCCAAAATTAACTTTGTATTGCTTTAAATGCATTTTCAGCCCGATAGTACACTTCAGGTGAAACTGTCAAAATCTTCAAAATGAGCAAAAGCACAATGAAATTAATGCTGGAATCATCTTCAGGTTGCTAAAATACACTAATGACAGCAAAAAGTTTTAGTCTACAACATTTAGTTAAGGTGTGAGAGCCAAAATGAACTTTGTATTGCTGTAAACGCGTTTTCAGCACCTGATTGTACACTTCAGGTGAAACTGTCAAAATCTTCAAAATGAGCAAAAGCACAATGAAATTAATGCTGGAATCATCTTCAAGTTGCTAAAATACACCAATGACAGCAAAAAGTTTGAGTCTATAACATTTAGTTAAGGTGTGAGATTCTAAATTAACTTTGTATTGCTGTAAACGCGTTTTCAGCCCCTGATTGTACACTTCAGGTGAAACTGTCAAAATCATCAAAATGAGCAAAAGCACAATGAAATTAATGCTGGAATCATCTTCAAGTTGCTAAAATACACTAATGACAGTACAAAGTTTGAGTGTACAACATTTAGTTAAGGTGTTAGAGCCAAAATGAACTTTGTATTGCTTTAAATGCACTTTCAGCCCGAATGTACACTTCAGGTGAAACTGTCAAAATCTTCAAAATGAGCAAAAGCACAATGAAATTAAGGCTGGAATCATCTTCAAGTTGCTAAAATACACTAATGACAGCAAAAAGTTTGAGTCTACAACATTTAGTTAAGGTATGAGAGCCTAAATGAACTTTGTATTGCTGTAAACGCGTTTTCAGCACCTGATTGTACACTTCAGGTGAAACTGTCAAAATCTTCAAAATAAGCAAAAGCACAATGAAATTAATGCTGGAATCATCTTCAAGTTGCTAAAATACACTAATGACAGCAAAAAGTTTGAGTCTACAACATTTAGTTAAGATGTGAGAGCCAAAATGAACTTTGTATTGCTTTAAATGCATTTTCAGCCCGATTGGACACTTCAGGTGAAACTGTCAAAATCTTCAAAATGAGCAAAAGCACAATGAAATTAATGTTGGAATCATCTTCAAGTTGCTAAAATACACTAATGACAGCAAAAAGTTTGAGTCTACAACATTTAGTTGAGGTGTGAGAGCCTAAATGAACTTTGTATTGCTGTAAACGCGTTTTCAGCACCTGATTGTACACTTCAGGTGAAACTGTCAAAATCTTCAAAATGAGCAAAAGCACAATGAAATTAATGCTGGAATCATCTTCAAGTTGCTAAAATACACTAATGACAGCAAAAAGTTTGAGTCTACAACATTTAGTTAAGGTGTGAGAGCCAAAATTAACTTTGTATTGCTTTAAAATTCATTTTCAGCCCGATTGTACACTTCAGGTGAAACTGTCAAAATCTTCAAAATGAGCAAAAGCACAATGAAATGAACGCTGGAATCATCTTCAAGTTGCTAAAATACACTAATGACAGCAAAAAGTTTGAGTCTACAACATTTAGTTAAGGTGTGAGAGCCAAAATGAACTTTTCATTGCTTTAAACGCGTTTTCAGCCCGAATGTACACTTCAGGTGAAACTGTCAAAATCTTCAAAATGAGCAAAAGCACAATGAAATTAATGCTGGAATCATCTTCAAGTTGCTAAAATACACTAATGACAGCAAAAAGTTTGAGTCTACAACATTTAGTTAAGGTGTGAGAGCCAAAATGAACTTTATATTGCTTTAAATGCATTTTCAGCCCGATTGGACACTTCAGGTGAAAGTGTCAAAATCTTCAAAATGAGAAAAAGCACAATGAAATAAATGCTGGAATCATCTTCAATATGATAAAATACACTAATGACAGCAAAAAGTTTGAGTCTACAACATTTAGTTAAGGTGTGAGAGCCAAAATGAACTTTGTATTGCTTTAAATGCATTATCAGGCCGATTGTACACTTCAGGTGAAACTGTCAAAATCTTCAAAATGAGCAAATGCACAATGAAATGAATGCTGGAATCATCTTCAAGTTGCTAAAATACACTAATGACAGCAAAAAGTTTGTGTCTACAACATTTAGTTAAGGTGTGAGAGCCTAAATGAACTTTTCATTGCTTTAAACAAGTTTTCAGCCCTTGATTGTACAATTCAGGTGAAACTGTCAAAATCTTCAAAATGAGCAAAAGCACAATGAAATTAAGGCTGGAATCATCTTCAAGTTGCTAAAATACACTAATGACAGCAAAAAGTTTGAGTCTACAACATTTAGTTAAGGTGTGAGAGCCTAAATGAACTTTGTATTGCTGTAAACGCGTTTTCAGCACCTGATTGTACACTTCAGGTGAAACTGTCAAAATCTTCAAAATGAGCAAAAGCACAATGAAATTAATGCTGGAATCATCTTCAGGTTGCTAAAATACACTAATGACAGCAAAAAGTTTGAGTCTACAACATTTAGTTAAGGTGTGAGAGCCAAAATTAACTTTGTATTGCTTTAAAATTCATTTTCAGCCCGATTGTACACTTCAGGTGAAACTGTCAAAATCTTCAAAATGAGCAAAAGCACAATGAAATGAATGCTGGAATCATCTTCAAGTTGCTAAAATACACTAATGACAGCAAAAAGTTTGAGTCTACAACATTTAGTTAAGGTGTGAGAGCCTAAATGAACCTTTCATTGCTTTAAACGCGTTTTCAGCCCGATTGTACACTTCAGGTAAAACTGTCAAAATCTTCAAAATGAGCAAAAGCACAATGAAATTAATGCTGGAATCATCTTCAAGTTGCTAAAATACACTAATGACAGCAAAAAGTTTGTGTCTACAACATTTAGTTAAGGTGTGAGAGCCAAAATTAACTTTGTATTGCTTTAAATGCATTTTCAGCCCGATAGTACACTTCAGGTGAAACTGTCAAAATCTTCAAAATGAGCAAAAGCACAATGAAATTAATGCTGGAATCATCTTCAGGTTGCTAAAATACACTAATGACAGCAAAAAGTTTTAGTCTACAACATTTAGTTAAGGTGTGAGAGCCAAAATGAACTTTGTATTGCTGTAAACGCGTTTTCAGCACCTGATTGTACACTTCAGGTGAAACTGTCAAAATCTTCAAAATGAGCAAAAGCACAATGAAATTAATGCTGGAATCATCTTCAAGTTGCTAAAATACACCAATGACAGCAAAAAGTTTGAGTCTACAACATTTAGTTAAGGTGTGAGATTCTAAATTAACTTTGTATTGCTGTAAACGCGTTTTCAGCCTCTGATTGTACACTTCAGGTGAAACTGTCAAAATCATCAAAATGAGCAAAAGCACAATGAAATTAATGCTGGAATCATCTTCAAGTTGCTAAAATACACTAATGACAGTACAAAGTTTGAGTGTACAACATTTAGTTAAGGTGTTAGAGCCAAAATGAACTTTGTATTGCTTTAAATGCACTTTCAGCCCGAATGTACACTTCAGGTGAAACTGTCAAAATCTTCAAAATGAGCAAAAGCACAATGAAATTAAGGCTGGAATCATCTTCAACTTGCTAAAATACACTAATGACAGCAAAAAGTTTGAGTCTACAACATTTAGTTAAGGTATGAGAGCCTAAATGAACTTTGTATTGCTGTAAACGCGTTTTCAGCACCTGATTGTACACTTCAGGTGAAACTGTCAAAATCTTCAAAATGAGCAAAAGCACAATGAAATTAATGCTGGAATCATCTTCAAGTTGCTAAAATACACTAATGACAGCAAAAAGTTTGAGTCTACAACATTTAGTTAAGATGTGAGAGCCAAAATGAACTTTGTATTGCTTTAAATGCATTTTCAGCCCGATTGGACACTTCAGGTGAAACTGTCAAAATCTTCAAAATGAGCAAAAGCACAATGAAATTAATGTTGGAATCATCTTCAAGTTGCTAAAATACACTAATGACAGCAAAAAGTTTGAGTCTACAACATTTAGTTGAGGTGTGAGAGCCTAAATGAACTTTGTATTGCTGTAAACGCGTTTTCAGCACCTGATTGTACACTTCAGGTGAAACTGTCAAAATCTTCAAAATGAGCAAAAGCACAATGAAATTAATGCTGGAATCATCTTCAAGTTGCTAAAATACACTAATGACAGCAAAAAGTTTGAGTCTACAACATTTAGTTAAGGTGTGAGAGCCAAAATGAACTTAGTATTGCTTTAAATGCATTATCAGGCCAATTGTACACTTCAGGTGAAACTGTCAAAATCTTCAAAATGAGCAAATGCACAATGAAATGAATGCTGGAATCATCTTCAAGTTGCTAAAATACACTAATGACAGCAAAAAGTTTGAGTCTACAACATTTAGTAAAGGTGTGAGAGCCTAAATGAACTTTTCATTGCTTTAAACGCGTTTTCAGCCCTTGATTGTACAATTCAGGTGAAACTGTCAAAATCTTCAAAATGAGCAAAAGCACAATGAAATTAATGCTGGAATCATCTTCAAGTTGCTAAAATACACTAATGACAGCAACAAGTTTGATTCTACAACATTTAGTTAAGGTGTGAGAGCCAAAATGAACTTTGTATTGCTTTAAATGCATTTTCAGCCCGATTGGACACTTCAGGTGAAACTGTCAAAATCTTCAAAATGAGCAAAAGCACAATGAAATTAATGCTGGAATCATCTTCAAGTTGCTAAAATACACTAATGACAGCAAAAAGTTTGAGTCTACAACATTTAGTTAAGGTGTGAGAGCCTAAATGAACTTTGTATTGCTGTAAACGCGTTTTCAGCACCTGATTATACACTTCAGGTGAAACTGTCAAAATCTTCAAAATGAGCAAAAGCACAATGAAATTAATGCTGGAATCATCTTCAGGTTGCTAAAATACACTAATGACAGCAAAAAGTTTGAGTCTATAACATTTAGTTAAGGTGTGAGAGCCAAAATTAACTTTGTATTGCTTTAAAATTCATTTTCAGCCCGATTGTACACTTCAGGTGAAACTGTCAAAATCTTCAAAATGAGCAAAAGCACAATGAAATGAACGCTGGAATCATCTTCAAGTTGCTAAAATACACTAATGACAGCAAAAAGTTTGAGTCTACAACATTTAGTTAAGGTGTGAGAGCCTAAATGAACTTTTCATTGCTTTAAACGCGTTTTCAGCCCGATTGTACACTTCAGGTAAAACTGTCAAAATCTTCAAAATGAGCAAAAGCACAATGAAATAAATGCTGGAATCATCTTCAAGTTGCTAAAATACACTAATGACAGCAAAAAGTTTGTGTCTACAACATTTAGTTAAGGTGTGAGAGCCAAAATGAACTTTTTATTGCTGTAAACGCGTTTTCAGCACCTGAATGTACACTTCAGGTGAAACTGTCAAAATCTTCAAAATGAGCAAAAGCACAATAAAATTAATGCTGGAATCATCTTCAAGTTGCTAAAATACACTAATGACAGCAAAAAGTTTGAGTCTACAACATTTAGTTAAGGTGTGAGAGCAAAAATTAACTTTGTATTGCTTTAAATGCATTTTCAGCCCGATAGTACACTTCAGGTGAAACTGTCAAAATCTTCAAAATGAGCAAAAGCACAATGAAATTAATGCTGGAATCATCTTCAGGTTGCTAAAATACACTAATGACAGCAAACAGTTTGAGTCTACAACATTTAGTTAAGGTGTGAGAGCCAAAATGAACTTTGTATTGCTTTAAAATTCATTTTCAGCCCGATTGTACACTTCAGGTGAAACTGTCAAAATCTTCAAAATGAGCAAAAGCACAATGAAATTAATGTTGGAATCATCTTCAAGTTGCTAAAATACACTAATGACAGCAAAAAGTTTGAGTCTACAACATTTAGTTGAGGTGTGAGAGCCTAAATGAACTTTGTATTGCTGTAAACGCGTTTTCAGCACCTGATTGTACACTTCAGGTGAAACTGTCAAAATCTTCAAAATGAGCAAAAGCACAATGAAATTAATGCTGGAATCATCTTCAAGTTGCTAAAATACACTAATGACAGCAAAAAGTTTGAGTCTACAACATTTAGTTAAGGTGTGAGAGCCAAAATGAACTTTGTATTGCTTTAAATGCATTATCAGGCCGATTGTACAAATCAGGTGAAACTGTCAAAATCTTCAAAATGAGCAAATGCACAATGAAATGAATGCTGGAATCATCTTCAAGTTGCTAAAATACACTAATGACAGCAAAAAGTTTGAGTCTACAACATTTAGTAAAGGTGTGAGAGCCTAAATGAACTTTTCATTGCTTTAAACGCGTTTTCAGCCCTTGATTGTACAATTCAGGTGAAACTGTCAAAATCTTCAAAATGAGCAAAAGCACAATGAAATTAATGCTGGAATCATCTTCAAGTTGCTAAAATACACTAATGACAGCAACAAGTTTGATTCTACAACATTTAGTTAAGGTGTGAGAGCCTAAATGAACTTTGTATTGCTTTAAATGCACTTTCAGCCCGAATGTACACTTCAGGTGAAACTGTCAAAATCTTCAAAATGAGCAAAAGCACAATGAAATTAATGCTGGTATCATCTTCAGGTTGCTAAAATACACTAATGACAGCAAAAAGTTTGAGTCTACAACATTTAGTTAAGGTGTGAGAGCCAAAATTAACTTTGTATTGCTTTAAAATTCATTTTCAGCCCGATTGTACACTTCAGGTGAAACTGTCAAAATCTTCAAAATGAGCAAAAGCACAATGAAATGAATGCTGGAATCATCTTCAAGTTGCTAAAATACACTAATGACAGCAAAAAGTTTGAGTCTACAACATTTAGTTAAGGTGTGAGAGCCTAAATGAACTTTTCATTGCTTTAAACGCGTTTTCAGCCCGATTGTACACTTCAGGTAAAACTGTCAAAATCTTCAAAATGAGCAAAAGCACAATGAAATTAATGCTGGAATCATCTTCAAGTTGCTAAAATACACTAATGACAGCAAAAAGTTTGAGTCTATAACATTTAGTTAAGGTGTGAGAGCCAAAATTAACTTTGTATTGCTTTAAAATTCATTTTCAGCCCGATTGTACACTTCAGGTGAAACTGTCAAAATCTTCAAAATGAGCAAAAGCACAATGAAATGAACGCTGGAATCATCTTCAAGTTGCTAAAATACACTAATGACAGCAAAAAGTTTGAGTCTACAACATTTAGTTAAGGTGTGAGAGCCTAAATGAACTTTTCATTGCTTTAAACGCGTTTTCAGCCCGATTGTACACTTCAGGTAAAACTGTCAAAATCTTCAAAATGAGCAAAAGCACAATGAAATAAATGCTGGAATCATCTTCAAGTTGCTAAAATACACTAATGACAGCAAAAAGTTTGTGTCTACAACATTTAGTTAAGGTGTGAGAGCCAAAATGAACTTTTTATTGCTGTAAACGCGTTTTCAGCACCTGAATGTACACTTCAGGTGAAACTGTCAAAATCTTCAAAATGAGCAAAAGCACAATGAAATTAATGCTGGAATCATCTTCAAGTTGCTAAAATACACTAATGACAGCAAAAAGTTTGAGTCTACAACATTTAGTTAAGGTGTGAGAGCCAAAATTAACTTTGTATTGCTTTAAATGCATTTTCAGCCCGATAGTACACTTCAGGTGAAACTGTCAAAATCTTCAAAATGGGCAAAAGCACAATGAAATTAATGCTGGAATCATCTTCAGGTTGCTAAAATACACTAATGACAGCAAACAGTTTGAGTCTACAACATTTAGTTAAGGTGTGAGAGCCAAAATGAACTTTGTATTGCTTTAAAATTCATTTTCAGCCCGATTGTACACTTCAGGTGAAACTGTCAAAATCTTCAAAATGAGCAAAAGCACAATGAAATTAATGTTGGAAACATCTTCAAGTTGCTAAAACACACTAATGACAGCAAAAAGTTTGAGTCTACAACATTTAGTTGAGGTGTGAGAGCCTAAATGAACTTTGTATTGCTGTAAACGCGTTTTCAGCACCTGATTGTACACTTCAGGTGAAACTGTCAAAATCTTCAAAATGAGCAAAAGCACAATGAAAATAATGCTGGAATCATCTTCAAGTTGCTAAAATACACTAATGACAGCAAAAAGTTTGAGTCTACAACATTTAGTTAAGGTGTGAGAGCCAAAATGAACTTTGTATTGCTTTAAATGCATTATCAGGCCGATTGTACAAATCAGGTGAAACTGTCAAAATCTTCAAAATGAGCAAATGCACAATGAAATTAATGCTGGAATCATCTTCAGGTTGCTAAAATACACTAATGACAGCAAACAGTTTGAGTCTACAACATTTAGTTAAGGTGTGAGAGCCAAAATGAACTTTGTATTGCTTTAAAATTCATTTTTTAGCCCGATTGTACACTTCAGGTGAAACTGTCAAAATCTTCAAAATGAGCAAAAGCACAATGAAATTAATGTTGGAATCATCTTCAAGTTGCTAAAATACACTAATGACAGCAAACAGTTTGAGTCTACAACATTTAGTAAAGGTGTGAGAGCCTAAATGAACTTTTCATTGCTTTAAACGCGTTTTCAGCCCTTGATTGTACAATTCAGGTGAAACTGTCAAAATCTTCAAAATGAGCAAAAGCACAATGAAATTAATGCTGGAATCATCTTCAAGTTGCTAAAATACACTAATGACAGCAACAAGTTTGATTCTACAACATTTAGTTAAGGTGTGAGAGCCTAAATGAACTTTGTATTGCTTTAAATGCACTTTCAGCCCGAATGTACACTTCAGGTGAAACTGTCAAAATCTTCAAAATGAGCAAAAGCACAATGAAATTAATGCTGGAATCATCTTCAGGTTGCTAAAATACACTAATGACAGCAAAAAGTTTGAGTCTACAACATTTAGTTAAGGTGTGAGAGCCAAAATTAACTTTGTATTGCTTTAAAATTCATTTTCAGCCCGATTGTACACTTCAGGTGAAACTGTCAAAATCTTCAAAATGAGCAAAAGCACAATGAAATGAATGCTGGAATCATCTTCAAGTTGCTAAAATACACTAATGACAGCAAAAAGTTTGAGTCTACAACATTTAGTTAAGGTGTGAGAGCCTAAATGAACTTTTCATTGCTTTAAACGCGTTTTCAGCCCGATTGTACACTTCAGGTAAAACTGTCAAAATCTTCAAAATGAGCAAAAGCACAATGAAATTAATGCTGGAATCATCTTCAAGTTGCTAAAATACACTAATGACAGCAAAAAGTTTGTGTCTACAACATTTAGTTAAGGTGTGAGAGCCAAAATGAACTTTGTATTGCTGTAAACGCGTTTTCAGCACCTGATTGTACACTTCAGGTGAAACTGTCAAAATCTTCAAAATGAGCAAAAGCACAATGAAATTAATGCTGGAATCATCTTCAGGTTGCTAAAATACACTAATGACAGCAAAAAGTTTGAGTCTATAACATTTAGTTAAGGTGTGAGAGCCAAAATTAACTTTGTATTGCTTTAAAATTCATTTTCAGCCCGATTGTACACTTCAGGTGAAACTGTCAAAATCTTCAAAATGAGCAAAAGCACAATGAAATGAACGCTGGAATCATCTTCAAGTTGCTAAAATACACTAATGACAGCAAAAAGTTTGAGTCTACAACATTTAGTTAAGGTGTGAGAGCCTAAATGAACTTTTCATTGCTTTAAACGCGTTTTCAGCCCGATTGTACACTTCAGGTAAAACTGTCAAAATCTTCAAAATGAGCAAAAGCACAATGAAATAAATGCTGGAATCATCTTCAAGTTGCTAAAATACACTAATGACAGCAAAAAGTTTGTGTCTACAACATTTAGTTAAGGTGTGAGAGCCAAAATGAACTTTTTATTGCTGTAAACGCGTTTTCAGCACCTGAATGTACACTTCAGGTGAAACTGTCAAAATCTTCAAAATGAGCAAAAGCACAATGAAATTAATGCTGGAATCATCTTCAAGTTGCTAAAATACACTAATGACAGCAAAAAGTTTGAGTCTACAACATTTAGTTAAGGTGTGAGAGCAAAAATTAACTTTGTATTGCTTTAAATGCATTTTCAGCCCGATAGTACACTTCAGGTGAAATTGTCAAAATCTTCAAAATGAGCAAAAGCACAATGAAATTAATGCTGGAATCATCTTCAGGTTGCTAAAATACACTAATGACAGCAAACAGTTTGAGTCTACAACATTTAGTTAAGGTGTGAGAGCCAAAATGAACTTTGTATTGCTTTAAAATTCATTTTCAGCCCGATTGTACACTTCAGGTGAAACTGTCAAAATCTTCAAAATGAGCAAAAGCACAATGAAATTAATGTTGGAATCATCTTCAAGTTGCTAAAATACACTAATGACAGCAAAAAGTTTGAGTCTACAACATTTAGTTGAGGTGTGAGAATCTAAATGAACTTTGTATTGCTGTAAACGCGTTTTCAGCACCTGATTGTACACTTCAGGTGAAACTGTCAAAATCTTCAAAATGAGCAAAAGCACAATGAAATTAATGCTGGAATCATCTTCAAGTTGCTAAAATACACTAATGACAGCAAAAAGTTTGAGTCTACAACATTTAGTTAAGGTGTGAGAGCCAAAATGAACTTTGTATTGCTTTAAATGCATTATCAGGCCGATTGTACAAATCAGGTGAAACTGTCAAAATCTTCAAAATGAGCAAATGCACAATGAAATGAATGCTGGAATCATCTTCAAGTTGCTAAAATACACTAATGACAGCAAAAAGTTTGAGTCTACAACATTTAGTAAAGGTGTGAGAGCCTAAATGAACTTTTCATTGCTTTAAACGCGTTTTCAGCCCTTGATTGTACAATTCAGGTGAAACTGTCAAAATCTTCAAAATGAGCAAAAGCACAATGAAATTAATGCTGGAATCATCTTCAAGTTGCTAAAATACACTAATGACAGCAACAAGTTTGATTCTACAACATTTAGTTAAGGTGTGAGAGCCTAAATGAACTTTGTATTGCTTTAAATGCACTTTCAGCCCGAATGTACACTTCAGGTGAAACTGTCAAAATCTTCAAAATGAGCAAAAGCACAATGAAATTAATGCTGGAATCATCTTCAGGTTGCTAAAATACACTAATGACAGCAAAAAGTTTGAGTCTACAACATTTAGTTAAGGTGTGAGAGCCAAAATTAACTTTGTATTGCTTTAAAATTCATTTTCAGCCCGATTGTACACTTCAGGTGAAACTGTCAAAATCTTCAAAATGAGCAAAAGCACAATGAAATGAATGCTGGAATCATCTTCAAGTTGCTAAAATACACTAATGACAGCAAAAAGTTTGAGTCTACAACATTTAGTTAAGGTGTGAGAGCCTAAATGAACTTTTCATTGCTTTAAACGCGTTTTCAGCCCGATTGTACACTTCAGGTAAAACTGTCAAAATCTTCAAAATGAGCAAAAGCACAATGAAATTAATGCTGGAATCATCTTCAAGTTGCTAAAATACACTAATGACAGCAAAAAGTTTGTGTCTACAACATTTAGTTAAGGTGTGAGAGCCAAAATGAACTTTTTATTGCTGTAAACGCGTTTTCAGCACCTGAATGTACACTTCAGGTGAAACTGTCAAAATCTTCAAAATGAGCAAAAGCACAATGAAATTAATGCTGGAATCATCTTCAAGTTGCTAAAATACACTAATGACAGCAAAAAGTTTGAGTCTACAACATTTAGTTAAGGTGTGAGAGCAAAAATTAACTTTGTATTGCTTTAAATGCATTTTCAGCCCGATAGTACACTTCAGGTGAAACTGTCAAAATCTTCAAAATGAGCAAAAGCACAATGAAATTAATGCTGGAATCATCTTCAGGTTGCTAAAATACACTAATGACAGCAAAAAGTTTTAGTCTACAACATTTAGTTAAGGTGTGAGAGCCAAAATGAACTTTGTATTGCTGTAAACGCGTTTTCAGCACCTGATTGTACACTTCAGGTGAAACTGTCAAAATCTTCAAAATGAGCAAAAGCACAATGAAATTAATGTTGGAATCATCTTCAAGTTGCTAAAATACACTAATGACAGCAAAAAGTTTGAGTCTACAACATTTAGTTGAGGTGTGAGAGCCTAAATGAACTTTGTATTGCTTTAAATGCATTTTCAGCCCGATTGTACACTTCAGGTAAAACTGTCAAAATCTTCAAAATGAGCAAAAGCACAATGAAATTAATGCTGGAATCATCTTCAAGTTGCTAAAATACACTAATGACAGCAAAAATTTTGAGTCTACAACATTTAGTTGAGGTGTGAGAGCCTAAATGAACTTTGTATTGCTTTAAATGCATTTTCAGCCCGATTGTACACTTCAGGTAAAACTGTCAAAATCTTCAAAATGAGCAAAAGCACAATGAAATTAATGCTGGAATCATCTTCAAGTTGCTAAAATACACTAATGACAGCAACAAGTTTGAGTCTACAACATTTAGTTAAGGTGTGAGAGCCTAAATGAACTTTGTATTGCTTTAAATGCATTTTCAGCCCGATTGTACACTTCAGGTAAAACTGTCAAAATCTTCAAAATGAGCAAAAGCACAATGAAATTAATGCTGGAATCATCTTCAAGTTGCTAAAATACACTAATGACAGCAAAAAGTTTGTGTCTACAACATTTAGTTAAGGTGTGAGAGCCAAAATGAACTTTTTATTGCTGTAAACGCGTTTTCAGCACCTGAATGTACACTTCAGGTGAAACTGTCAAAATCTTCAAAATGAGCAAAATCACAATGAAATTAATGCTGGAATCATCTTCAAGTTGCTAAAATACACTAATGACAGCAAAAGGTTTGAGTCTACAACATTTAGTTAAGGTGTGAGAGCAAAAATTAACTTTGTATTGCTTTAAATTCATTTTCAGCCCGATAGTACACTTCAGGTGAAACTGTCAAAATCTTCAAAATGAGCAAAAGCACAATGAAATAATGCTGGAATCATCTTCAAGTTGCTAAAATACACTAATGACAGCAAAAAGTTTGAGTCTACAACATTTAGTTAAGGTGTGAGAGCCAAAATGAACTTTGTATTGCTGTAAACGCGTTTTCAGCACCTGAATGTACACTTCAGGTGAAACTGTCAAAATCTTCAAAATGAGCAAAAGCACAATGAAATTAATGCTGGAATCATCTTCAAGTTGCTAAAATACACTAATGACAGCAAAAAGTTTGAGTCTACAACATTTAGTTAAGGTGTGAGAGCCAAAATGAACTTTGTATTGCTTTAAATGCATTTTCAGCCCGATAGTACACTTCAGGTGAAACTGTCAAAATCTTCAAAATGAGCAAAAGCACAATGAAATTAATGTTGGAATCATCTTCAAGTTGCTAAAATACACTAATGACAGCAAAAAGTTTTAGTCAACAACATTTAGTTAAGGTGTGAGAGCCAAAATGAACTTTGTATTGCTTTAAACGCGTTTTCAGCACCTGATTGTACACTTCAGGTGAAAATGTCAAAATCTTCAAAATGAGCAAAAGCACAATGAAATTAATGCTGGAATCATCTTCAAGTTGCTAAAATACACTAATGACAGCAAAAAGTTTGAGTCTACAACATTTAGTTAAGGTGTGAGAGCCAAAATGAACTTTATATTGCTTTAAATGCATTTTCAGCCCGATAGTACACTTCAGGTGAAACTGTCAAAATCTTCAAAATGAGCAAAAGCACAATGAAATTAATGCTGGAATCATCTTCAAGTTGCTAAAATACACTAATGACAGCAAAAAGTTTTAGTCTACAACATTTAGTTAAGGTGTGAGAGCCAAAATGAACTTTGTATTGCTTTAAATGCATTTTCAGCCGGATTGAACACTTCAGGTGAAAGTGTCAAAATCTTCAAAATGAGCAAAAGCACAATGAAATTAATGCTGGAATCATCTTCAATATGCTAAAATACACTAATGACAGCAAAAAGTTTGAGTCTACAACATTTAGTTAAGGTGTGAGAGCCAAAATGAACTTTGTATTGCTTTAAATGCATTATCAGGCCGATTGTACACTTCAGGTGAAACTGTCAAAATCTTCAAAATGAGCAAAAGCACAATGAAATGAATGCTGGAATCATCTTCAAGTTGCTAAAATACACTAATGACAGCAAAAAGTTTGAGTCTACAACATTTAGTTAAGGTGTGAGAGCCAAAATGAACTTTGTATTGCTTTAAATGCATTTTCAGCCCGATAGTACACTTCAGGTGAAACTGTCAAAATCTTAAAAATGAGCAAAAGCACAATGAAATTAATGCTGGAATCATCTTCAAGTTGCTAAAATACACTAATGACAGCAAAAAGTTTGAGTCTACAACATTTAGTTAAGTTGTGAGAGCCTAAATTAACTTTTTATTGCTTTAAACGCGTTTTCAGCCCTTGATTGTACACTTCAGGTGAAACTGTCAAAATCTTCAAAATGAGCAAAAGCACAATGAAATTAATGCTGGAATCATCTTCAAGTTGCTAAAATACACTAATGACAGCAAAAAGTTTGAGTCTACAACATTTAGTTAAGGTGTGAGAGCCAAAATGAACTTTGTATTGCTTTAAATGCATTTTCAGCCGGATTGGACACTTCAGGTGAAAGTGTCAAAATCTTCAAAATGAGCAAAAGCACAATGAAATTAATGCTGGAATCATCTTCAAGTAGCTAAAATACACTAGAGACAGCAAAAAGTTTGAGTCTACAACATTTAGTTAAGGTGTGAGAGCCAAAATGAACTTTGTATTGCTGTAAACGCGTTTTCAGCACCTGATTGTACACTTCAGGTGAAACTGTCAAAATCTTCAAAATGAGCAAAAGCACAATGAAATTAATGCTGGAATCATCTTCAAGTTGCTAAAATACACTAATGACAGCAAAAAGTTTGAGTCTACAACATTTAGTTAAGGTGTGAGAGCCAAAATGAACTTTGTATTGCTTTAAATGCATTATCAGGCCGATTGTACACTTCAGGTGAAAGTGTCAAAATCTTCAAAATGAGCAAAAGCACAATGAAATGAATGCTGGAATCATCTTCAAGTTGCTAAAATACACTAATGACAGCAAAAAGTTTGAGTCTACAACATTTAGTTAAGGTGTGAGAGCCAAAATGAACTTTGTATTGCTTTAAATGCATTATCAGGCCGATTGTACACTTCAGGTGAAACTGTCAAATTCTTCAAAATGAGCAAAAGCACAATGAAATGAATGCTGGAATCATCTTCAAGTTGCTAAAATACACTAATGACAGCAAAAAGTTTGAGTCTACAACATTTAGTTAAGGTGTGAGATCCTAAATGAACTTTTCATTGCTTTAAACGCGTTTTCAGCCCTTGATTGTACAATTCAGGTGAAACTGTCAAAATCTTCAAAATGAGCAAAAGCACAATGAAATTAATGCTGGAATCATCTTCAAGTTGCTAAAATACACTAATGACAGCAAAAAGTTTGAGTCTACAACATTTAGTTAAGGTGTGAGAGCCAAAATGAACTTTGTATTGCTTTAAATGCATTTTCAGCCGGATTGGACACTTCAGGTGAAAGTGTCAAAATCTTCAAAATGAGCAAAAGCACAATGAAATTAATGCTGGAATCATCTTCAAGTAGCTAAAATACACTAATGACAGCAAAAAGTTTGAGTCTACAACATTTAGTTAAGGTGTGAGAGCCAAAATGAACTTTGTATTGCTGTAAACGCGTTTTCAGCACCTGATTGTACACTTCAGGTGAAACTGTCAAAATCTTCAAAATGAGCAAAAGCACAATGAAATTAATGCTGGAATCATCTTCAAGTTGCTAAAATACACTAATGACAGCAAAAAGTTTGAGTCTACAACATTTAGTTAAGGTGTGAGAGCCAAAATGAACTTTGTATTGCTTTAAATGCATTTTCAGCCGGATTGGACACTTCAGGTGAAAGTGTCAAAATCTTCAAAATGAGCAAAAGCACAATGAAATTAATGCTGGAATCATCTTCAATATGCTAAAATACACTAATGACAGCAAAAAGTTTGAGTCTACAACATTTAGTTAAGGTGTGAGAGCCAAAATGAACTTTGTATTGCTTTAAATGCATTATCAGGCCGATTGTACACTTCAGGTGAAACTGTCAAAATCTTCAAAATGAGCAAAAGCACAATGAAATGAATGCTGGAATCATCTTCAAGTTGCTAAAATACACTAATGACAGCAAAAAGTTTGAGTCTACAACATTTAGTTAAGGTGTGAGATCCTAAATGAACTTTTCATTGCTTTAAACGCGTTTTCAGCCCTTGATTGTACAATTCAGGTGAAACTGTCAAAATCTTCAAAATGAGCAAAAGCACAATGAAATTAATGCTGGAATCATCTTCAAGTTGCTAAAATACACTAATGACAGCAAAAAGTTTGAGTCTACAACATTTAGTTAAGGTGTGAGAGCCAAAATGAACTTTGTATTGCTTTAAATGCATTATCAGGCCGATTGTACACTTCAGGTTAAACTGTCAAAATCTTCAAAATGAGCAAAAGCACAATGAAATGAATGCTGGAATCATCTTCAAGTTGCTAAAATACACTAATGACAGCAAAAAGTTTGAGTCTACAACATTTAGTTAAGGTGTGAGAGCCAAAATGAACTTTGTATTGCTGTAAACGCGTTTTCAGCACCTGATTGTACACTTCAGGTGAAACTGTCAAAATCTTCAAAATGAGCAAAAGCACAATGAAATTAATGTTGGAATCATCTTCAAGTTGCTAAAATACACTAATGACAGCAAAAAGTTTGAGTCTACAACATTTAGTTGAGGTGTGAGAGCCTAAATGAACTTTGTATTGCTTTAAATGCATTTTCAGCCCGATTGTACACTTCAGGTAAAACTGTCAAAATCTTCAAAATGAGCAAAAGCACAATGAAATTAATGCTGGAATCATCTTCAAGTTGCTAAAATACACTAATGACAGCAAAAATTTTGAGTCTACAACATTTAGTTGAGGTGTGAGAGCCTAAATGAACTTTGTATTGCTTTAAATGCATTTTCAGCCCGATTGTACACTTCAGGTAAAACTGTCAAAATCTTCAAAATGAGCAAAAGCACAATGAAATTAATGCTGGAATCATCTTCAAGTTGCTAAAATACACTAATGACAGCAACAAGTTTGAGTCTACAACATTTAGTTAAGGTGTGAGAGCCTAAATGAACTTTGTATTGCTTTAAATGCATTTTCAGCCCGATTGTACACTTCAGGTAAAACTGTCAAAATCTTCAAAATGAGCAAAAGCACAATGAAATTAATGCTGGAATCATCTTCAAGTTGCTAAAATACACTAATGACAGCAAAAAGTTTGTGTCTACAACATTTAGTTAAGGTGTGAGAGCCAAAATGAACTTTTTATTGCTGTAAACGCGTTTTCAGCACCTGAATGTACACTTCAGGTGAAACTGTCAAAATCTTCAAAATGAGCAAAATCACAATGAAATTAATGCTGGAATCATCTTCAAGTTGCTAAAATACACTAATGACAGCAAAAGGTTTGAGTCTACAACATTTAGTTAAGGTGTGAGAGCAAAAATTAACTTTGTATTGCTTTAAATTCATTTTCAGCCCGATAGTACACTTCAGGTGAAACTGTCAAAATCTTCAAAATGAGCAAAAGCACAATGAAATAATGCTGGAATCATCTTCAAGTTGCTAAAATACACTAATGACAGCAAAAAGTTTGAGTCTACAACATTTAGTTAAGGTGTGAGAGCCAAAATGAACTTTGTATTGCTGTAAACGCGTTTTCAGCACCTGAATGTACACTTCAGGTGAAACTGTCAAAATCTTCAAAATGAGCAAAAGCACAATGAAATTAATGCTGGAATCATCTTCAAGTTGCTAAAATACACTAATGACAGCAAAAAGTTTGAGTCTACAACATTTAGTTAAGGTGTGAGAGCCAAAATGAACTTTGTATTGCTTTAAATGCATTTTCAGCCCGATAGTACACTTCAGGTGAAACTGTCAAAATCTTCAAAATGAGCAAAAGCACAATGAAATTAATGTTGGAATCATCTTCAAGTTGCTAAAATACACTAATGACAGCAAAAAGTTTTAGTCAACAACATTTAGTTAAGGTGTGAGAGCCAAAATGAACTTTGTATTGCTTTAAACGCGTTTTCAGCACCTGATTGTACACTTCAGGTGAAAATGTCAAAATCTTCAAAATGAGCAAAAGCACAATGAAATTAATGCTGGAATCATCTTCAAGTTGCTAAAATACACTAATGACAGCAAAAAGTTTGAGTCTACAACATTTAGTTAAGGTGTGAGAGCCAAAATGAACTTTATATTGCTTTAAATGCATTTTCAGCCCGATAGTACACTTCAGGTGAAACTGTCAAAATCTTCAAAATGAGCAAAAGCACAATGAAATTAATGCTGGAATCATCTTCAAGTTGCTAAAATACACTAATGACAGCAAAAAGTTTTAGTCTACAACATTTAGTTAAGGTGTGAGAGCCAAAATGAACTTTGTATTGCTTTAAATGCATTTTCAGCCGGATTGAACACTTCAGGTGAAAGTGTCAAAATCTTCAAAATGAGCAAAAGCACAATGAAATTAATGCTGGAATCATCTTCAATATGCTAAAATACACTAATGACAGCAAAAAGTTTGAGTCTACAACATTTAGTTAAGGTGTGAGAGCCAAAATGAACTTTGTATTGCTTTAAATGCATTATCAGGCCGATTGTACACTTCAGGTGAAACTGTCAAAATCTTCAAAATGAGCAAAAGCACAATGAAATGAATGCTGGAATCATCTTCAAGTTGCTAAAATACACTAATGACAGCAAAAAGTTTGAGTCTACAACATTTAGTTAAGGTGTGAGAGCCAAAATGAACTTTGTATTGCTTTAAATGCATTTTCAGCCCGATAGTACACTTCAGGTGAAACTGTCAAAATCTTAAAAATGAGCAAAAGCACAATGAAATTAATGCTGGAATCATCTTCAAGTTGCTAAAATACACTAATGACAGCAAAAAGTTTGAGTCTACAACATTTAGTTAAGTTGTGAGAGCCTAAATTAACTTTTTATTGCTTTAAACGCGTTTTCAGCCCTTGATTGTACACTTCAGGTGAAACTGTCAAAATCTTCAAAATGAGCAAAAGCACAATGAAATTAATGCTGGAATCATCTTCAAGTTGCTAAAATACACTAATGACAGCAAAAAGTTTGAGTCTACAACATTTAGTTAAGGTGTGAGAGCCAAAATGAACTTTGTATTGCTTTAAATGCATTTTCAGCCCCATAGTACACTTCAGGTGAAACTGTCAAAATCTTCAAAATGAGCAAAAGCACAATGAAATTAATGTTGGAATCATCTTCAAGTTGCTAAAATACACTAATGACAGCAAAAAGTTTGAGTCTACAACATTTAGTTGAGGTGTGAGAGCCTAAATGAACTTTGTATTGCTGTAAACGCGTTTTCAGCACCTGATTGTACACTTCAGGTGAAACTGTCAAAATCTTCAAAATGAGCAAAAGCACAATGAAATTAATGCTGGAATCATCTTCAAGTTGCTAAAATACACTAATGACAGCAAAAAGTTTGAGTCTACAACATTTAGTTAAGGTGTGAGAGCCAAAATGAACTTAGTATTGCTTTAAATGCATTATCAGGCCAATTGTACACTTCAGGTGAAACTGTCAAAATCTTCAAAATGAGCAAATGCACAATGAAATGAATGCTGGAATCATCTTCAAGTTGCTAAAATACACTAATGACAGCAAAAAGTTTGAGTCTACAACATTTAGTAAAGGTGTGAGAGCCTAAATGAACTTTTCATTGCTTTAAACGCGTTTTCAGCCCTTGATTGTACAATTCAGGTGAAACTGTCAAAATCTTCAAAATGAGCAAAAGCACAATGAAATTAATGCTGGAATCATCTTCAAGTTGCTAAAATACACTAATGACAGCAACAAGTTTGATTCTACAACATTTAGTTAAGGTGTGAGAGCCAAAATGAACTTTGTATTGCTTTAAATGCATTTTCAGCCCGATTGGACACTTCAGGTGAAACTGTCAAAATCTTCAAAATGAGCAAAAGCACAATGAAATTAATGCTGGAATCATCTTCAAGTTGCTAAAATACACTAATGACAGCAAAAAGTTTGAGTCTACAACATTTAGTTAAGGTGTGAGAGCCTAAATGAACTTTGTATTGCTGTAAACGCGTTTTCAGCACCTGATTATACACTTCAGGTGAAACTGTCAAAATCTTCAAAATGAGCAAAAGCACAATGAAATTAATGCTGGAATCATCTTCAGGTTGCTAAAATACACTAATGACAGCAAAAAGTTTGAGTCTATAACATTTAGTTAAGGTGTGAGAGCCAAAATTAACTTTGTATTGCTTTAAAATTCATTTTCAGCCCGATTGTACACTTCAGGTGAAACTGTCAAAATCTTCAAAATGAGCAAAAGCACAATGAAATGAACGCTGGAATCATCTTCAAGTTGCTAAAATACACTAATGACAGCAAAAAGTTTGAGTCTACAACATTTAGTTAAGGTGTGAGAGCCTAAATGAACTTTTCATTGCTTTAAACGCGTTTTCAGCCCGATTGTACACTTCAGGTAAAACTGTCAAAATCTTCAAAATGAGCAAAAGCACAATGAAATAAATGCTGGAATCATCTTCAAGTTGCTAAAATACACTAATGACAGCAAAAAGTTTGTGTCTACAACATTTAGTTAAGGTGTGAGAGCCAAAATGAACTTTTTATTGCTGTAAACGCGTTTTCAGCACCTGAATGTACACTTCAGGTGAAACTGTCAAAATCTTCAAAATGAGCAAAAGCACAATAAAATTAATGCTGGAATCATCTTCAAGTTGCTAAAATACACTAATGACAGCAAAAAGTTTGAGTCTACAACATTTAGTTAAGGTGTGAGAGCAAAAATTAACTTTGTATTGCTTTAAATGCATTTTCAGCCCGATAGTACACTTCAGGTGAAACTGTCAAAATCTTCAAAATGAGCAAAAGCACAATGAAATTAATGCTGGAATCATCTTCAGGTTGCTAAAATACACTAATGACAGCAAACAGTTTGAGTCTACAACATTTAGTTAAGGTGTGAGAGCCAAAATGAACTTTGTATTGCTTTAAAATTCATTTTCAGCCCGATTGTACACTTCAGGTGAAACTGTCAAAATCTTCAAAATGAGCAAAAGCACAATGAAATTAATGTTGGAATCATCTTCAAGTTGCTAAAATACACTAATGACAGCAAAAAGTTTGAGTCTACAACATTTAGTTGAGGTGTGAGAGCCTAAATGAACTTTGTATTGCTGTAAACGCGTTTTCAGCACCTGATTGTACACTTCAGGTGAAACTGTCAAAATCTTCAAAATGAGCAAAAGCACAATGAAATTAATGCTGGAATCATCTTCAAGTTGCTAAAATACACTAATGACAGCAAAAAGTTTGAGTCTACAACATTTAGTTAAGGTGTGAGAGCCAAAATGAACTTTGTATTGCTTTAAATGCATTATCAGGCCGATTGTACAAATCAGGTGAAACTGTCAAAATCTTCAAAATGAGCAAATGCACAATGAAATGAATGCTGGAATCATCTTCAAGTTGCTAAAATACACTAATGACAGCAAAAAGTTTGAGTCTACAACATTTAGTAAAGGTGTGAGAGCCTAAATGAACTTTTCATTGCTTTAAACGCGTTTTCAGCCCTTGATTGTACAATTCAGGTGAAACTGTCAAAATCTTCAAAATGAGCAAAAGCACAATGAAATTAATGCTGGAATCATCTTCAAGTTGCTAAAATACACTAATGACAGCAACAAGTTTGATTCTACAACATTTAGTTAAGGTGTGAGAGCCTAAATGAACTTTGTATTGCTTTAAATGCACTTTCAGCCCGAATGTACACTTCAGGTGAAACTGTCAAAATCTTCAAAATGAGCAAAAGCACAATGAAATTAATGCTGGTATCATCTTCAGGTTGCTAAAATACACTAATGACAGCAAAAAGTTTGAGTCTACAACATTTAGTTAAGGTGTGAGAGCCAAAATTAACTTTGTATTGCTTTAAAATTCATTTTCAGCCCGATTGTACACTTCAGGTGAAACTGTCAAAATCTTCAAAATGAGCAAAAGCACAATGAAATGAATGCTGGAATCATCTTCAAGTTGCTAAAATACACTAATGACAGCAAAAAGTTTGAGTCTACAACATTTAGTTAAGGTGTGAGAGCCTAAATGAACTTTTCATTGCTTTAAACGCGTTTTCAGCCCGATTGTACACTTCAGGTAAAACTGTCAAAATCTTCAAAATGAGCAAAAGCACAATGAAATTAATGCTGGAATCATCTTCAAGTTGCTAAAATACACTAATGACAGCAAAAAGTTTGAGTCTATAACATTTAGTTAAGGTGTGAGAGCCAAAATTAACTTTGTATTGCTTTAAAATTCATTTTCAGCCCGATTGTACACTTCAGGTGAAACTGTCAAAATCTTCAAAATGAGCAAAAGCACAATGAAATGAACGCTGGAATCATCTTCAAGTTGCTAAAATACACTAATGACAGCAAAAAGTTTGAGTCTACAACATTTAGTTAAGGTGTGAGAGCCTAAATGAACTTTTCATTGCTTTAAACGCGTTTTCAGCCCGATTGTACACTTCAGGTAAAACTGTCAAAATCTTCAAAATGAGCAAAAGCACAATGAAATAAATGCTGGAATCATCTTCAAGTTGCTAAAATACACTAATGACAGCAAAAAGTTTGTGTCTACAACATTTAGTTAAGGTGTGAGAGCCAAAATGAACTTTTTATTGCTGTAAACGCGTTTTCAGCACCTGAATGTACACTTCAGGTGAAACTGTCAAAATCTTCAAAATGAGCAAAAGCACAATGAAATTAATGCTGGAATCATCTTCAAGTTGCTAAAATACACTAATGACAGCAAAAAGTTTGAGTCTACAACATTTAGTTAAGGTGTGAGAGCCAAAATTAACTTTGTATTGCTTTAAATGCATTTTCAGCCCGATAGTACACTTCAGGTGAAACTGTCAAAATCTTCAAAATGGGCAAAAGCACAATGAAATTAATGCTGGAATCATCTTCAGGTTGCTAAAATACACTAATGACAGCAAACAGTTTGAGTCTACAACATTTAGTTAAGGTGTGAGAGCCAAAATGAACTTTGTATTGCTTTAAAATTCATTTTCAGCCCGATTGTACACTTCAGGTGAAACTGTCAAAATCTTCAAAATGAGCAAAAGCACAATGAAATTAATGTTGGAAACATCTTCAAGTTGCTAAAACACACTAATGACAGCAAAAAGTTTGAGTCTACAACATTTAGTTGAGGTGTGAGAGCCTAAATGAACTTTGTATTGCTGTAAACGCGTTTTCAGCACCTGATTGTACACTTCAGGTGAAACTGTCAAAATCTTCAAAATGAGCAAAAGCACAATGAAAATAATGCTGGAATCATCTTCAAGTTGCTAAAATACACTAATGACAGCAAAAAGTTTGAGTCTACAACATTTAGTTAAGGTGTGAGAGCCAAAATGAACTTTGTATTGCTTTAAATGCATTATCAGGCCGATTGTACAAATCAGGTGAAACTGTCAAAATCTTCAAAATGAGCAAATGCACAATGAAATTAATGCTGGAATCATCTTCAGGTTGCTAAAATACACTAATGACAGCAAACAGTTTGAGTCTACAACATTTAGTTAAGGTGTGAGAGCCAAAATGAACTTTGTATTGCTTTAAAATTCATTTTTTAGCCCGATTGTACACTTCAGGTGAAACTGTCAAAATCTTCAAAATGAGCAAAAGCACAATGAAATTAATGTTGGAATCATCTTCAAGTTGCTAAAATACACTAATGACAGCAAACAGTTTGAGTCTACAACATTTAGTAAAGGTGTGAGAGCCTAAATGAACTTTTCATTGCTTTAAACGCGTTTTCAGCCCTTGATTGTACAATTCAGGTGAAACTGTCAAAATCTTCAAAATGAGCAAAAGCACAATGAAATTAATGCTGGAATCATCTTCAAGTTGCTAAAATACACTAATGACAGCAACAAGTTTGATTCTACAACATTTAGTTAAGGTGTGAGAGCCTAAATGAACTTTGTATTGCTTTAAATGCACTTTCAGCCCGAATGTACACTTCAGGTGAAACTGTCAAAATCTTCAAAATGAGCAAAAGCACAATGAAATTAATGCTGGAATCATCTTCAGGTTGCTAAAATACACTAATGACAGCAAAAAGTTTGAGTCTACAACATTTAGTTAAGGTGTGAGAGCCAAAATTAACTTTGTATTGCTTTAAAATTCATTTTCAGCCCGATTGTACACTTCAGGTGAAACTGTCAAAATCTTCAAAATGAGCAAAAGCACAATGAAATGAATGCTGGAATCATCTTCAAGTTGCTAAAATACACTAATGACAGCAAAAAGTTTGAGTCTACAACATTTAGTTAAGGTGTGAGAGCCTAAATGAACTTTTCATTGCTTTAAACGCGTTTTCAGCCCGATTGTACACTTCAGGTAAAACTGTCAAAATCTTCAAAATGAGCAAAAGCACAATGAAATTAATGCTGGAATCATCTTCAAGTTGCTAAAATACACTAATGACAGCAAAAAGTTTGTGTCTACAACATTTAGTTAAGGTGTGAGAGCCAAAATGAACTTTGTATTGCTGTAAACGCGTTTTCAGCACCTGATTGTACACTTCAGGTGAAACTGTCAAAATCTTCAAAATGAGCAAAAGCACAATGAAATTAATGCTGGAATCATCTTCAGGTTGCTAAAATACACTAATGACAGCAAAAAGTTTGAGTCTATAACATTTAGTTAAGGTGTGAGAGCCAAAATTAACTTTGTATTGCTTTAAAATTCATTTTCAGCCCGATTGTACACTTCAGGTGAAACTGTCAAAATCTTCAAAATGAGCAAAAGCACAATGAAATGAACGCTGGAATCATCTTCAAGTTGCTAAAATACACTAATGACAGCAAAAAGTTTGAGTCTACAACATTTAGTTAAGGTGTGAGAGCCTAAATGAACTTTTCATTGCTTTAAACGCGTTTTCAGCCCGATTGTACACTTCAGGTAAAACTGTCAAAATCTTCAAAATGAGCAAAAGCACAATGAAATAAATGCTGGAATCATCTTCAAGTTGCTAAAATACACTAATGACAGCAAAAAGTTTGTGTCTACAACATTTAGTTAAGGTGTGAGAGCCAAAATGAACTTTTTATTGCTGTAAACGCGTTTTCAGCACCTGAATGTACACTTCAGGTGAAACTGTCAAAATCTTCAAAATGAGCAAAAGCACAATGAAATTAATGCTGGAATCATCTTCAAGTTGCTAAAATACACTAATGACAGCAAAAAGTTTGAGTCTACAACATTTAGTTAAGGTGTGAGAGCAAAAATTAACTTTGTATTGCTTTAAATGCATTTTCAGCCCGATAGTACACTTCAGGTGAAATTGTCAAAATCTTCAAAATGAGCAAAAGCACAATGAAATTAATGCTGGAATCATCTTCAGGTTGCTAAAATACACTAATGACAGCAAACAGTTTGAGTCTACAACATTTAGTTAAGGTGTGAGAGCCAAAATGAACTTTGTATTGCTTTAAAATTCATTTTCAGCCCGATTGTACACTTCAGGTGAAACTGTCAAAATCTTCAAAATGAGCAAAAGCACAATGAAATTAATGTTGGAATCATCTTCAAGTTGCTAAAATACACTAATGACAGCAAAAAGTTTGAGTCTACAACATTTAGTTGAGGTGTGAGAATCTAAATGAACTTTGTATTGCTGTAAACGCGTTTTCAGCACCTGATTGTACACTTCAGGTGAAACTGTCAAAATCTTCAAAATGAGCAAAAGCACAATGAAATTAATGCTGGAATCATCTTCAAGTTGCTAAAATACACTAATGACAGCAAAAAGTTTGAGTCTACAACATTTAGTTAAGGTGTGAGAGCCAAAATGAACTTTGTATTGCTTTAAATGCATTATCAGGCCGATTGTACAAATCAGGTGAAACTGTCAAAATCTTCAAAATGAGCAAATGCACAATGAAATGAATGCTGGAATCATCTTCAAGTTGCTAAAATACACTAATGACAGCAAAAAGTTTGAGTCTACAACATTTAGTAAAGGTGTGAGAGCCTAAATGAACTTTTCATTGCTTTAAACGCGTTTTCAGCCCTTGATTGTACAATTCAGGTGAAACTGTCAAAATCTTCAAAATGAGCAAAAGCACAATGAAATTAATGCTGGAATCATCTTCAAGTTGCTAAAATACACTAATGACAGCAACAAGTTTGATTCTACAACATTTAGTTAAGGTGTGAGAGCCTAAATGAACTTTGTATTGCTTTAAATGCACTTTCAGCCCGAATGTACACTTCAGGTGAAACTGTCAAAATCTTCAAAATGAGCAAAAGCACAATGAAATTAATGCTGGAATCATCTTCAGGTTGCTAAAATACACTAATGACAGCAAAAAGTTTGAGTCTACAACATTTAGTTAAGGTGTGAGAGCCAAAATTAACTTTGTATTGCTTTAAAATTCATTTTCAGCCCGATTGTACACTTCAGGTGAAACTGTCAAAATCTTCAAAATGAGCAAAAGCACAATGAAATGAATGCTGGAATCATCTTCAAGTTGCTAAAATACACTAATGACAGCAAAAAGTTTGAGTCTACAACATTTAGTTAAGGTGTGAGAGCCTAAATGAACTTTTCATTGCTTTAAACGCGTTTTCAGCCCGATTGTACACTTCAGGTAAAACTGTCAAAATCTTCAAAATGAGCAAAAGCACAATGAAATTAATGCTGGAATCATCTTCAAGTTGCTAAAATACACTAATGACAGCAAAAAGTTTGTGTCTACAACATTTAGTTAAGGTGTGAGAGCCAAAATGAACTTTTTATTGCTGTAAACGCGTTTTCAGCACCTGAATGTACACTTCAGGTGAAACTGTCAAAATCTTCAAAATGAGCAAAAGCACAATGAAATTAATGCTGGAATCATCTTCAAGTTGCTAAAATACACTAATGACAGCAAAAAGTTTGAGTCTACAACATTTAGTTAAGGTGTGAGAGCAAAAATTAACTTTGTATTGCTTTAAATGCATTTTCAGCCCGATAGTACACTTCAGGTGAAACTGTCAAAATCTTCAAAATGAGCAAAAGCACAATGAAATTAATGCTGGAATCATCTTCAGGTTGCTAAAATACACTAATGACAGCAAAAAGTTTTAGTCTACAACATTTAGTTAAGGTGTGAGAGCCAAAATGAACTTTGTATTGCTGTAAACGCGTTTTCAGCACCTGATTGTACACTTCAGGTGAAACTGTCAAAATCTTCAAAATGAGCAAAAGCACAATGAAATTAATGTTGGAATCATCTTCAAGTTGCTAAAATACACTAATGACAGCAAAAAGTTTGAGTCTACAACATTTAGTTGAGGTGTGAGAGCCTAAATGAACTTTGTATTGCTTTAAATGCATTTTCAGCCCGATTGTACACTTCAGGTAAAACTGTCAAAATCTTCAAAATGAGCAAAAGCACAATGAAATTAATGCTGGAATCATCTTCAAGTTGCTAAAATACACTAATGACAGCAAAAATTTTGAGTCTACAACATTTAGTTGAGGTGTGAGAGCCTAAATGAACTTTGTATTGCTTTAAATGCATTTTCAGCCCGATTGTACACTTCAGGTAAAACTGTCAAAATCTTCAAAATGAGCAAAAGCACAATGAAATTAATGCTGGAATCATCTTCAAGTTGCTAAAATACACTAATGACAGCAACAAGTTTGAGTCTACAACATTTAGTTAAGGTGTGAGAGCCTAAATGAACTTTGTATTGCTTTAAATGCATTTTCAGCCCGATTGTACACTTCAGGTAAAACTGTCAAAATCTTCAAAATGAGCAAAAGCACAATGAAATTAATGCTGGAATCATCTTCAAGTTGCTAAAATACACTAATGACAGCAAAAAGTTTGTGTCTACAACATTTAGTTAAGGTGTGAGAGCCAAAATGAACTTTTTATTGCTGTAAACGCGTTTTCAGCACCTGAATGTACACTTCAGGTGAAACTGTCAAAATCTTCAAAATGAGCAAAATCACAATGAAATTAATGCTGGAATCATCTTCAAGTTGCTAAAATACACTAATGACAGCAAAAGGTTTGAGTCTACAACATTTAGTTAAGGTGTGAGAGCAAAAATTAACTTTGTATTGCTTTAAATTCATTTTCAGCCCGATAGTACACTTCAGGTGAAACTGTCAAAATCTTCAAAATGAGCAAAAGCACAATGAAATAATGCTGGAATCATCTTCAAGTTGCTAAAATACACTAATGACAGCAAAAAGTTTGAGTCTACAACATTTAGTTAAGGTGTGAGAGCCAAAATGAACTTTGTATTGCTGTAAACGCGTTTTCAGCACCTGAATGTACACTTCAGGTGAAACTGTCAAAATCTTCAAAATGAGCAAAAGCACAATGAAATTAATGCTGGAATCATCTTCAAGTTGCTAAAATACACTAATGACAGCAAAAAGTTTGAGTCTACAACATTTAGTTAAGGTGTGAGAGCCAAAATGAACTTTGTATTGCTTTAAATGCATTTTCAGCCCGATAGTACACTTCAGGTGAAACTGTCAAAATCTTCAAAATGAGCAAAAGCACAATGAAATTAATGTTGGAATCATCTTCAAGTTGCTAAAATACACTAATGACAGCAAAAAGTTTTAGTCAACAACATTTAGTTAAGGTGTGAGAGCCAAAATGAACTTTGTATTGCTTTAAACGCGTTTTCAGCACCTGATTGTACACTTCAGGTGAAAATGTCAAAATCTTCAAAATGAGCAAAAGCACAATGAAATTAATGCTGGAATCATCTTCAAGTTGCTAAAATACACTAATGACAGCAAAAAGTTTGAGTCTACAACATTTAGTTAAGGTGTGAGAGCCAAAATGAACTTTATATTGCTTTAAATGCATTTTCAGCCCGATAGTACACTTCAGGTGAAACTGTCAAAATCTTCAAAATGAGCAAAAGCACAATGAAATTAATGCTGGAATCATCTTCAAGTTGCTAAAATACACTAATGACAGCAAAAAGTTTTAGTCTACAACATTTAGTTAAGGTGTGAGAGCCAAAATGAACTTTGTATTGCTTTAAATGCATTTTCAGCCGGATTGAACACTTCAGGTGAAAGTGTCAAAATCTTCAAAATGAGCAAAAGCACAATGAAATTAATGCTGGAATCATCTTCAATATGCTAAAATACACTAATGACAGCAAAAAGTTTGAGTCTACAACATTTAGTTAAGGTGTGAGAGCCAAAATGAACTTTGTATTGCTTTAAATGCATTATCAGGCCGATTGTACACTTCAGGTGAAACTGTCAAAATCTTCAAAATGAGCAAAAGCACAATGAAATGAATGCTGGAATCATCTTCAAGTTGCTAAAATACACTAATGACAGCAAAAAGTTTGAGTCTACAACATTTAGTTAAGGTGTGAGAGCCAAAATGAACTTTGTATTGCTTTAAATGCATTTTCAGCCCGATAGTACACTTCAGGTGAAACTGTCAAAATCTTAAAAATGAGCAAAAGCACAATGAAATTAATGCTGGAATCATCTTCAAGTTGCTAAAATACACTAATGACAGCAAAAAGTTTGAGTCTACAACATTTAGTTAAGTTGTGAGAGCCTAAATTAACTTTTTATTGCTTTAAACGCGTTTTCAGCCCTTGATTGTACACTTCAGGTGAAACTGTCAAAATCTTCAAAATGAGCAAAAGCACAATGAAATTAATGCTGGAATCATCTTCAAGTTGCTAAAATACACTAATGACAGCAAAAAGTTTGAGTCTACAACATTTAGTTAAGGTGTGAGAGCCAAAATGAACTTTGTATTGCTTTAAATGCATTTTCAGCCGGATTGGACACTTCAGGTGAAAGTGTCAAAATCTTCAAAATGAGCAAAAGCACAATGAAATTAATGCTGGAATCATCTTCAAGTAGCTAAAATACACTAGAGACAGCAAAAAGTTTGAGTCTACAACATTTAGTTAAGGTGTGAGAGCCAAAATGAACTTTGTATTGCTGTAAACGCGTTTTCAGCACCTGATTGTACACTTCAGGTGAAACTGTCAAAATCTTCAAAATGAGCAAAAGCACAATGAAATTAATGCTGGAATCATCTTCAAGTTGCTAAAATACACTAATGACAGCAAAAAGTTTGAGTCTACAACATTTAGTTAAGGTGTGAGAGCCAAAATGAACTTTGTATTGCTTTAAATGCATTATCAGGCCGATTGTACACTTCAGGTGAAAGTGTCAAAATCTTCAAAATGAGCAAAAGCACAATGAAATGAATGCTGGAATCATCTTCAAGTTGCTAAAATACACTAATGACAGCAAAAAGTTTGAGTCTACAACATTTAGTTAAGGTGTGAGAGCCAAAATGAACTTTGTATTGCTTTAAATGCATTATCAGGCCGATTGTACACTTCAGGTGAAACTGTCAAATTCTTCAAAATGAGCAAAAGCACAATGAAATGAATGCTGGAATCATCTTCAAGTTGCTAAAATACACTAATGACAGCAAAAAGTTTGAGTCTACAACATTTAGTTAAGGTGTGAGATCCTAAATGAACTTTTCATTGCTTTAAACGCGTTTTCAGCCCTTGATTGTACAATTCAGGTGAAACTGTCAAAATCTTCAAAATGAGCAAAAGCACAATGAAATTAATGCTGGAATCATCTTCAAGTTGCTAAAATACACTAATGACAGCAAAAAGTTTGAGTCTACAACATTTAGTTAAGGTGTGAGAGCCAAAATGAACTTTGTATTGCTTTAAATGCATTTTCAGCCGGATTGGACACTTCAGGTGAAAGTGTCAAAATCTTCAAAATGAGCAAAAGCACAATGAAATTAATGCTGGAATCATCTTCAAGTAGCTAAAATACACTAATGACAGCAAAAAGTTTGAGTCTACAACATTTAGTTAAGGTGTGAGAGCCAAAATGAACTTTGTATTGCTGTAAACGCGTTTTCAGCACCTGATTGTACACTTCAGGTGAAACTGTCAAAATCTTCAAAATGAGCAAAAGCACAATGAAATTAATGCTGGAATCATCTTCAAGTTGCTAAAATACACTAATGACAGCAAAAAGTTTGAGTCTACAACATTTAGTTAAGGTGTGAGAGCCAAAATGAACTTTGTATTGCTTTAAATGCATTTTCAGCCGGATTGGACACTTCAGGTGAAAGTGTCAAAATCTTCAAAATGAGCAAAAGCACAATGAAATTAATGCTGGAATCATCTTCAATATGCTAAAATACACTAATGACAGCAAAAAGTTTGAGTCTACAACATTTAGTTAAGGTGTGAGAGCCAAAATGAACTTTGTATTGCTTTAAATGCATTATCAGGCCGATTGTACACTTCAGGTGAAACTGTCAAAATCTTCAAAATGAGCAAAAGCACAATGAAATGAATGCTGGAATCATCTTCAAGTTGCTAAAATACACTAATGACAGCAAAAAGTTTGAGTCTACAACATTTAGTTAAGGTGTGAGATCCTAAATGAACTTTTCATTGCTTTAAACGCGTTTTCAGCCCTTGATTGTACAATTCAGGTGAAACTGTCAAAATCTTCAAAATGAGCAAAAGCACAATGAAATTAATGCTGGAATCATCTTCAAGTTGCTAAAATACACTAATGACAGCAAAAAGTTTGAGTCTACAACATTTAGTTAAGGTGTGAGAGCCAAAATGAACTTTGTATTGCTTTAAATGCATTATCAGGCCGATTGTACACTTCAGGTTAAACTGTCAAAATCTTCAAAATGAGCAAAAGCACAATGAAATGAATGCTGGAATCATCTTCAAGTTGCTAAAATACACTAATGACAGCAAAAAGTTTGAGTCTACAACATTTAGTTAAGGTGTGAGAGCCAAAATGAACTTTGTATTGCTGTAAACGCGTTTTCAGCACCTGATTGTACACTTCAGGTGAAACTGTCAAAATCTTCAAAATGAGCAAAAGCACAATGAAATTAATGTTGGAATCATCTTCAAGTTGCTAAAATACACTAATGACAGCAAAAAGTTTGAGTCTACAACATTTAGTTGAGGTGTGAGAGCCTAAATGAACTTTGTATTGCTTTAAATGCATTTTCAGCCCGATTGTACACTTCAGGTAAAACTGTCAAAATCTTCAAAATGAGCAAAAGCACAATGAAATTAATGCTGGAATCATCTTCAAGTTGCTAAAATACACTAATGACAGCAAAAATTTTGAGTCTACAACATTTAGTTGAGGTGTGAGAGCCTAAATGAACTTTGTATTGCTTTAAATGCATTTTCAGCCCGATTGTACACTTCAGGTAAAACTGTCAAAATCTTCAAAATGAGCAAAAGCACAATGAAATTAATGCTGGAATCATCTTCAAGTTGCTAAAATACACTAATGACAGCAACAAGTTTGAGTCTACAACATTTAGTTAAGGTGTGAGAGCCTAAATGAACTTTGTATTGCTTTAAATGCATTTTCAGCCCGATTGTACACTTCAGGTAAAACTGTCAAAATCTTCAAAATGAGCAAAAGCACAATGAAATTAATGCTGGAATCATCTTCAAGTTGCTAAAATACACTAATGACAGCAAAAAGTTTGTGTCTACAACATTTAGTTAAGGTGTGAGAGCCAAAATGAACTTTTTATTGCTGTAAACGCGTTTTCAGCACCTGAATGTACACTTCAGGTGAAACTGTCAAAATCTTCAAAATGAGCAAAATCACAATGAAATTAATGCTGGAATCATCTTCAAGTTGCTAAAATACACTAATGACAGCAAAAGGTTTGAGTCTACAACATTTAGTTAAGGTGTGAGAGCAAAAATTAACTTTGTATTGCTTTAAATTCATTTTCAGCCCGATAGTACACTTCAGGTGAAACTGTCAAAATCTTCAAAATGAGCAAAAGCACAATGAAATAATGCTGGAATCATCTTCAAGTTGCTAAAATACACTAATGACAGCAAAAAGTTTGAGTCTACAACATTTAGTTAAGGTGTGAGAGCCAAAATGAACTTTGTATTGCTGTAAACGCGTTTTCAGCACCTGAATGTACACTTCAGGTGAAACTGTCAAAATCTTCAAAATGAGCAAAAGCACAATGAAATTAATGCTGGAATCATCTTCAAGTTGCTAAAATACACTAATGACAGCAAAAAGTTTGAGTCTACAACATTTAGTTAAGGTGTGAGAGCCAAAATGAACTTTGTATTGCTTTAAATGCATTTTCAGCCCGATAGTACACTTCAGGTGAAACTGTCAAAATCTTCAAAATGAGCAAAAGCACAATGAAATTAATGTTGGAATCATCTTCAAGTTGCTAAAATACACTAATGACAGCAAAAAGTTTTAGTCAACAACATTTAGTTAAGGTGTGAGAGCCAAAATGAACTTTGTATTGCTTTAAACGCGTTTTCAGCACCTGATTGTACACTTCAGGTGAAAATGTCAAAATCTTCAAAATGAGCAAAAGCACAATGAAATTAATGCTGGAATCATCTTCAAGTTGCTAAAATACACTAATGACAGCAAAAAGTTTGAGTCTACAACATTTAGTTAAGGTGTGAGAGCCAAAATGAACTTTATATTGCTTTAAATGCATTTTCAGCCCGATAGTACACTTCAGGTGAAACTGTCAAAATCTTCAAAATGAGCAAAAGCACAATGAAATTAATGCTGGAATCATCTTCAAGTTGCTAAAATACACTAATGACAGCAAAAAGTTTTAGTCTACAACATTTAGTTAAGGTGTGAGAGCCAAAATGAACTTTGTATTGCTTTAAATGCATTTTCAGCCGGATTGAACACTTCAGGTGAAAGTGTCAAAATCTTCAAAATGAGCAAAAGCACAATGAAATTAATGCTGGAATCATCTTCAATATGCTAAAATACACTAATGACAGCAAAAAGTTTGAGTCTACAACATTTAGTTAAGGTGTGAGAGCCAAAATGAACTTTGTATTGCTTTAAATGCATTATCAGGCCGATTGTACACTTCAGGTGAAACTGTCAAAATCTTCAAAATGAGCAAAAGCACAATGAAATGAATGCTGGAATCATCTTCAAGTTGCTAAAATACACTAATGACAGCAAAAAGTTTGAGTCTACAACATTTAGTTAAGGTGTGAGAGCCAAAATGAACTTTGTATTGCTTTAAATGCATTTTCAGCCCGATAGTACACTTCAGGTGAAACTGTCAAAATCTTAAAAATGAGCAAAAGCACAATGAAATTAATGCTGGAATCATCTTCAAGTTGCTAAAATACACTAATGACAGCAAAAAGTTTGAGTCTACAACATTTAGTTAAGTTGTGAGAGCCTAAATTAACTTTTTATTGCTTTAAACGCGTTTTCAGCCCTTGATTGTACACTTCAGGTGAAACTGTCAAAATCTTCAAAATGAGCAAAAGCACAATGAAATTAATGCTGGAATCATCTTCAAGTTGCTAAAATACACTAATGACAGCAAAAAGTTTGAGTCTACAACATTTAGTTAAGGTGTGAGAGCCAAAATGAACTTTGTATTGCTTTAAATGCATTTTCAGCCGGATTGGACACTTCAGGTGAAAGTGTCAAAATCTTCAAAATGAGCAAAAGCACAATGAAATTAATGCTGGAATCATCTTCAAGTAGCTAAAATACACTAGAGACAGCAAAAAGTTTGAGTCTACAACATTTAGTTAAGGTGTGAGAGCCAAAATGAACTTTGTATTGCTGTAAACGCGTTTTCAGCACCTGATTGTACACTTCAGGTGAAACTGTCAAAATCTTCAAAATGAGCAAAAGCACAATGAAATTAATGCTGGAATCATCTTCAAGTTGCTAAAATACACTAATGACAGCAAAAAGTTTGAGTCTACAACATTTAGTTAAGGTGTGAGAGCCAAAATGAACTTTGTATTGCTTTAAATGCATTATCAGGCCGATTGTACACTTCAGGTGAAAGTGTCAAAATCTTCAAAATGAGCAAAAGCACAATGAAATGAATGCTGGAATCATCTTCAAGTTGCTAAAATACACTAATGACAGCAAAAAGTTTGAGTCTACAACATTTAGTTAAGGTGTGAGAGCCAAAATGAACTTTGTATTGCTTTAAATGCATTATCAGGCCGATTGTACACTTCAGGTGAAACTGTCAAATTCTTCAAAATGAGCAAAAGCACAATGAAATGAATGCTGGAATCATCTTCAAGTTGCTAAAATACACTAATGACAGCAAAAAGTTTGAGTCTACAACATTTAGTTAAGGTGTGAGATCCTAAATGAACTTTTCATTGCTTTAAACGCGTTTTCAGCCCTTGATTGTACAATTCAGGTGAAACTGTCAAAATCTTCAAAATGAGCAAAAGCACAATGAAATTAATGCTGGAATCATCTTCAAGTTGCTAAAATACACTAATGACAGCAAAAAGTTTGAGTCTACAACATTTAGTTAAGGTGTGAGAGCCAAAATGAACTTTGTATTGCTTTAAATGCATTTTCAGCCGGATTGGACACTTCAGGTGAAAGTGTCAAAATCTTCAAAATGAGCAAAAGCACAATGAAATTAATGCTGGAATCATCTTCAAGTAGCTAAAATACACTAATGACAGCAAAAAGTTTGAGTCTACAACATTTAGTTAAGGTGTGAGAGCCAAAATGAACTTTGTATTGCTGTAAACGCGTTTTCAGCACCTGATTGTACACTTCAGGTGAAACTGTCAAAATCTTCAAAATGAGCAAAAGCACAATGAAATTAATGCTGGAATCATCTTCAAGTTGCTAAAATACACTAATGACAGCAAAAAGTTTGAGTCTACAACATTTAGTTAAGGTGTGAGAGCCAAAATGAACTTTGTATTGCTTTAAATGCATTTTCAGCCGGATTGGACACTTCAGGTGAAAGTGTCAAAATCTTCAAAATGAGCAAAAGCACAATGAAATTAATGCTGGAATCATCTTCAATATGCTAAAATACACTAATGACAGCAAAAAGTTTGAGTCTACAACATTTAGTTAAGGTGTGAGAGCCAAAATGAACTTTGTATTGCTTTAAATGCATTATCAGGCCGATTGTACACTTCAGGTGAAACTGTCAAAATCTTCAAAATGAGCAAAAGCACAATGAAATGAATGCTGGAATCATCTTCAAGTTGCTAAAATACACTAATGACAGCAAAAAGTTTGAGTCTACAACATTTAGTTAAGGTGTGAGATCCTAAATGAACTTTTCATTGCTTTAAACGCGTTTTCAGCCCTTGATTGTACAATTCAGGTGAAACTGTCAAAATCTTCAAAATGAGCAAAAGCACAATGAAATTAATGCTGGAATCATCTTCAAGTTGCTAAAATACACTAATGACAGCAAAAAGTTTGAGTCTACAACATTTAGTTAAGGTGTGAGAGCCAAAATGAACTTTGTATTGCTTTAAATGCATTATCAGGCCGATTGTACACTTCAGGTTAAACTGTCAAAATCTTCAAAATGAGCAAAAGCACAATGAAATGAATGCTGGAATCATCTTCAAGTTGCTAAAATACACTAATGACAGCAAAAAGTTTGAGTCTACAACATTTAGTTAAGGTGTGAGATCCTAAATGAACTTTTCATTGCTTTAAACGCGTTTTCAGCCCTTGATTGTACAATTCAGGTGAAACTGTCAAAATCTTCAAAATGAGCAAAAGCACAATGAAATTAATGCTGGAATCATCTTCAAGTTGCTAAAATACACTAATGACAGCAAAAAGTTTGAGTCTACAAAATTTAGTTAAGGTGTGAGAGCCAAAATGAACTTTGTATTGCTTTAAATGCATTATCAGGCCGATTGTACACTTCAGGTGAAACTGTCAAAATCTTCAAAATGAGCAAAAGCACAATGAAATGAATGCTGGAATCATCTTCAAGTTGCTAAAATACACTAATGACAGCAAAAAGTTTGAGTCTACAACATTTAGTTAAGGTGTGAGATCCTAAATGAACTTTTCATTGCTTTAAACGCGTTTTCAGCCCTTGATTGTACAATTCAGGTGAAACTGTCAAAATCTTCAAAATGAGCAAAAGCACAATGAAATTAATGCTGGAATCATCTTCAAGTTGCTAAAATACACTAATGACAGCAAAAAGTTTGAGTCTACAACATTTAGTTAAGGTGTGAGAGCCAAAATGAACTTTGTATTGCTTTAAATGCATTATCAGGCCGATTGTACACTTCAGGTTAAACTGTCAAAATCTTCAAAATGAGCAAAAGCACAATGAAATGAATGCTGGAATAATCTTCAAGTTGCTAAAATACACTAATGACAGCAAAAAGTTTGAGTCTACAACATTTAGTTAAGGTGTGAGATCCTAAATGAACTTTTCATTGCTTTAAACGCGTTTTCAGCCCTTGATTGTACAATTCAGGTGAAACTGTCAAAATCTTCAAAATGAGCAAAAGCACAATGAAATTAATGCTGGAATCATCTTCAAGTTGCTAAAATACACTAATGACAGCAACAAGTTTGAGTCTACAACATTTAGTTAAGGTGTGAGAGCCTAAATTAACTTTGTATTGCTTTAAACGCGTTTTCAGCCCCTGATTGTACACTTCAGGTGAAACTGTCAAAATCTTCAAAATGAGCAAAAGCACAATGAAATTAATGCTGGAATCATCTTCAAGTTGCTAAAATACACTAATGACAGCAAAAAGTTTGAGTCTACAACATTTAGTTAAGGTGTGAGAGCCAAAATGAACTTTGTATTGCTTTAAATGTATTTTCAGCCCGATAGTACACTTCAGGTGAAAGTGTCAAAATCTTCAAAATGAGCAAAAGCACAATGAAATTAATGCTGGAATCATCTTCAATATGCTAAAATACACTAATGACAGCAAAAAGTTTGAGTCTACAACATTTAGTTAAGGTGTGAGAGCCAAAATGAACTTTATATTGCTTTAAATGCATTTTCAGCCCGATAGTACACTTCAGGTGAAACTGTCAAAATCTTCAAAATGAGCAAAAGCACAATGAAATTAATGCTGGAATCATCTTCAAGTTGCTAAAATACACTAATGACAGCAAAAAGTTTGAGTCTACAACATTTAGTTAAGGTGTGAGAGCCAAAATGAACTTTGTATTGCTTTAAATGCATTATCAGGCCGATTGTACACTTCAGGTGAAAGTGTCAAAATCTTCAAAATGAGCAAAAGCACAATGAAATGAATGCTGGAATCATCTTCAAGTTGCTAAAATACACTAATGACAGCAAAAAGTTTGAGTCTACAACATTTAGTTAAGGTGTGAGAGCCAAAATGAACTTTGTATTGCTTTAAATGCATTATCAGGCCGATTGTACACTTCAGGTGAAACTGTCAAATTCTTCAAAATGAGCAAAAGCACAATGAAATTAATGCTGGAATCATCTTCAAGTTGCTAAAATACACTAATGACAGCAAAAAGTTTGAGTCTACAACATTTAGTTAAGGTGTGAGAGCCAAAATGAACTTTGTATTGCTTTAAATGCATTATCAGGCCGATTGTACACTTCAGGTTAAACTGTCAAAATCTTCAAAATGAGCAAAAGCACAATGAAATGAATGCTGGAATCATCTTCAAGTTGCTAAAATACACTAATGACAGCAAAAAGTTTGAGTCTACAACATTTAGTTAAGGTGTGAGATCCTAAATGAACTTTTCATTGCTTTAAACGCGTTTTCAGCCCTTGATTGTACAATTCAGGTGAAACTGTCAAAATCTTCAAAATGAGCAAAAGCACAATGAAATTAATGCTGGAATCATCTTCAAGTTGCTAAAATACACTAATGACAGCAACAAGTTTGAGTCTACAACATTTAGTTAAGGTGTGAGAGCCTAAATTAACTTTGTATTGCTTTAAACGCGTTTTCAGCCCCTGATTGTACACTTCAGGTGAAACTGTCAAAATCTTCAAAATGAGCAAAAGCACAATGAAATTAATGCTGGAATCATCTTCAAGTTGCTAAAATACACTAATGACAGCAAAAAGTTTGAGTCTACAAAATTTAGTTAAGGTGTGAGAGCCAAAATGAACTTTGTATTGCTTTAAATGCATTATCAGGCCGATTGTACACTTCAGGTGAAACTGTCAAAATCTTCAAAATGAGCAAAAGCACAATGAAATGAATGCTGGAATCATCTTCAAGTTGCTAAAATACACTAATGACAGCAAAAAGTTTGAGTCTACAACATTTAGTTAAGGTGTGAGATCCTAAATGAACTTTTCATTGCTTTAAACGCGTTTTCAGCCCTTGATTGTACAATTCAGGTGAAACTGTCAAAATCTTCAAAATGAGCAAAAGCACAATGAAATTAATGCTGGAATCATCTTCAAGTTGCTAAAATACACTAATGACAGCAAAAAGTTTGAGTCTACAACATTTAGTTAAGGTGTGAGAGCCAAAATGAACTTTGTATTGCTTTAAATGCATTATCAGGCCGATTGTACACTTCAGGTTAAACTGTCAAAATCTTCAAAATGAGCAAAAGCACAATGAAATGAATGCTGGAATCATCTTCAAGTTGCTAAAATACACTAATGACAGCAAAAAGTTTGAGTCTACAACATTTAGTTAAGGTGTGAGATCCTAAATGAACTTTTCATTGCTTTAAACGCGTTTTCAGCCCTTGATTGTACAATTCAGGTGAAACTGTCAAAATCTTCAAAATGAGCAAAAGCACAATGAAATTAATGCTGGAATCATCTTCAAGTTGCTAAAATACACTAATGACAGCAACAAGTTTGAGTCTACAACATTTAGTTAAGGTGTGAGAGCCTAAATTAACTTTGTATTGCTTTAAACGCGTTTTCAGCCCCTGATTGTATACTTCAGGTGAAACTGTCAAAATCTTCAAAATGAGCAAAAGCACAATGAAATTAATGCTGGAATCATCTTCAAGTTGCTAAAATACACTAATGACAGCAAAAAGTTTGAGTCTACAACATTTAGTTAAGGTGTGAGAGCCAAAATGAACTTTGTATTGCTTTAAATGTATTTTCAGCCCGATAGTACACTTCAGGTGAAAGTGTCAAAATCTTCAAAATGAGCAAAAGCACAATGAAATTAATGCTGGAATCATCTTCAATATGCTAAAATACACTAATGACAGCAAAAAGTTTGAGTCTACAACATTTAGTTAAGGTGTGAGAGCCAAAATGAACTTTATATTGCTTTAAATGCATTTTCAGCCCGATAGTACACTTCAGGTGAAACTGTCAAAATCTTCAAAATGAGCAAAAGCACAATGAAATTAATGCTGGAATCATCTTCAAGTTGCTAAAATACACTAATGACAGCAAAAAGTTTGAGTCTACAACATTTAGTTAAGGTGTGAGAGCCAAAATGAACTTTGTATTGCTTTAAATGCATTATCAGGCCGATTGTACACTTCAGGTGAAAGTGTCAAAATCTTCAAAATGAGCAAAAGCACAATGAAATGAATGCTGGAATCATCTTCAAGTTGCTAAAATACACTAATGACAGCAAAAAGTTTGAGTCTACAACATTTAGTTAAGGTGTGAGAGCCAAAATGAACTTTGTATTGCTTTAAATGCATTATCAGGCCGATTGTACACTTCAGGTGAAACTGTCAAATTCTTCAAAATGAGCAAAAGCACAATGAAATTAATGCTGGAATCATCTTCAAGTTGCTAAAATACACTAATGACAGCAAAAAGTTTGAGTCTACAACATTTAGTTAAGGTGTGAGAGCCAAAATGAACTTTGTATTGCTGTAAACGCGTTTTCAGCACCTGATTGTACACTTCAGGTGAAACTGTCAAAATCTTCAAAATGAGCAAAAGCACAATGAAATTAATGCTGGAATCATCTTCAATATGCTAAAATACACTAATGACAGCAAAAAGTTTGAGTCTACAACATTTAGTTAAGGTGTGAGAGCCAAAATGAACTTTGTATTGCTTTAAATGCATTATCAGGCCGATTGTACACTTCAGGTGAAACTGTCAAAATCTTCAAAATGAGCAAAAGCACAATGAAATGAATGCTGGAATCATCTTCAAGTTGCTAAAATACACTAATGACAGCAAAAAGTTTGAGTCTACAACATTTAGTTAAGGTGTGAGAGCCAAAATGAACTTTGTATTGCTTTAAATGCATTTTCAGCCCGATAGTACACTTCAGGTGAAACTGTCAAAATCTTAAAAATGAGCAAAAGCACAATGAAATTAATGCTGGAATCATCTTCAAGTTGCTAAAATACACTAATGACAGCAAAAAGTTTGAGTCTACAACATTTAGTTAAGTTGTGAGAGCCTAAATTAACTTTTTATTGCTTTAAACGCGTTTTCAGCCCTTGATTGTACACTTCAGGTGAAACTGTCAAAATCTTCAAAATGAGCAAAAGCACAATGAAATTAATGCTGGAATCATCTTCAAGTTGCTAAAATACACTAATGACAGCAAAAAGTTTGAGTCTACAACATTTAGTTAAGGTGTGAGAGCCAAAATGAACTTTGTATTGCTTTAAATGCATTTTCAGCCGGATTGGACACTTCAGGTGAAAGTGTCAAAATCTTCAAAATGAGCAAAAGCACAATGAAATTAACGCTGGAATCATCTTCAAGTAGCTAAAATACACTAATGACAGCAAAAAGTTTGAGTCTACAACATTTAGTTAAGGTGTGAGAGCCAAAATGAACTTTGTATTGCTGTAAACGCGTTTTCAGCACCTGATTGTACACTTCAGGTGAAACTGTCAAAATCTTCAAAATGAGCAAAAGCACAATGAAATTAATGCTGGAATCATCTTCAAGTTGCTAAAATACACTAATGACAGCAAAAAGTTTGAGTCTACAACATTTAGTTAAGGTGTGAGAGCCAAAATGAACTTTGTATTGCTTTAAATGCATTATCAGGCCGATTGTACACTTCAGGTGAAAGTGTCAAAATCTTCAAAATGAGCAAAAGCACAATGAAATGAATGCTGGAATCATCTTCAAGTTGCTAAAATACACTAATGACAGCAAAAAGTTTGAGTCTACAACATTTAGTTAAGGTGTGAGAGCCAAAATGAACTTTGTATTGCTTTAAATGCATTATCAGGCCGATTGTACACTTCAGGTGAAACTGTCAAATTCTTCAAAATGAGCAAAAGCACAATGAAATTAATGCTGGAATCATCTTCAAGTTGCTAAAATACACTAATGACAGCAAAAAGTTTGAGTCTACAACATTTAGTTAAGGTGTGAGAGCCAAAATGAACTTTGTATTGCTTTAAATGCATTATCAGGCCGATTGTACACTTCAGGTTAAACTGTCAAAATCTTCAAAATGAGCAAAAGCACAATGAAATGAATGCTGGAATCATCTTCAAGTTGCTAAAATACACTAATGACAGCAAAAAGTTTGAGTCTACAACATTTAGTTAAGGTGTGAGATCCTAAATGAACTTTTCATTGCTTTAAACGCGTTTTCAGCCCTTGATTGTACAATTCAGGTGAAACTGTCAAAATCTTCAAAATGAGCAAAAGCACAATGAAATTAATGCTGGAATCATCTTCAAGTTGCTAAAATACACTAATGACAGCAAAAAGTTTGAGTCTACAACATTTAGTTAAGGTGTGAGAGCCAAAATGAACTTTGTATTGCTTTAAATGCATTTTCAGCCGGATTGGACACTTCAGGTGAAAGTGTCAAAATCTTCAAAATGAGCAAAAGCACAATGAAATTAATGCTGGAATCATCTTCAAGTAGCTAAAATACACTAATGACAGCAAAAAGTTTGAGTCTACAACATTTAGTTAAGGTGTGAGAGCCAAAATGAACTTTGTATTGCTGTAAACGCGTTTTCAGCACCTGATTGTACACTTCAGGTGAAACTGTCAAAATCTTCAAAATGAGCAAAAGCACATTGAAATTAATGCTGGAATCATCTTCAAGTTGCTAAAATACACTAATGACAGCAAAAAGTTTGAGTCTACAACATTTAGTTAAGGTGTGAGAGCCAAAATGAACTTTGTATTGCTTTAAATGCATTTTCAGCCGGATTGGACACTTCAGGTGAAAGTGTCAAAATCTTCAAAATGAGCAAAAGCACAATGAAATTAATGCTGGAATCATCTTCAATATGCTAAAATACACTAATGACAGCAAAAAGTTTGAGTCTACAACATTTAGTTAAGGTGTGAGAGCCAAAATGAACTTTGTATTGCTTTAAATGCATTATCAGGCCGATTGTACACTTCAGGTGAAACTGTCAAAATCTTCAAAATGAGCAAAAGCACAATGAAATGAATGCTGGAATCATCTTCAAGTTGCTAAAATACACTAATGACAGCAAAAAGTTTGAGTCTACAACATTTAGTTAAGGTGTGAGATCCTAAATGAACTTTTCATTGCTTTAAACGCGTTTTCAGCCCTTGATTGTACAATTCAGGTGAAACTGTCAAAATCTTCAAAATGAGCAAAAGCACAATGAAATTAATGCTGGAATCATCTTCAAGTTGCTAAAATACACTAATGACAGCAAAAAGTTTGAGTCTACAACATTTAGTTAAGGTGTGAGAGCCAAAATGAACTTTGTATTGCTTTAAATGCATTATCAGTCCGATTGTACACTTCAGGTTAAACTGTCAAAATCTTCAAAATGAGCAAAAGCACAATGAAATGAATGCTGGAATCATCTTCAAGTTGCTAAAATACACTAATGACAGCAAAAAGTTTGAGTCTACAACATTTAGTTAAGGTGTGAGATCCTAAATGAACTTTTCATTGCTTTAAACGCGTTTTCAGCCCTTGATTGTACAATTCAGGTGAAACTGTCAAAATCTTCAAAATGAGCAAAAGCACAATGAAATTAATGCTGGAATCATCTTCAAGTTGCTAAAATACACTAATGACAGCAACAAGTTTGAGTCTACAACATTTAGTTAAGGTGTGAGAGCCTAAATTAACTTTGTATTGCTTTAAACGCGTTTTCAGCCCCTGATTGTACACTTCAGGTGAAACTGTCAAAATCTTCAAAATGAGCAAAAGCACAATGAAATTAATGCTGGAATCATCTTCAAGTTGCTAAAATACACTAATGACAGCAAAAAGTTTGAGTCTACAAAATTTAGTTAAGGTGTGAGAGCCAAAATGAACTTTGTATTGCTTTAAATGCATTATCAGGCCGATTGTACACTTCAGGTGAAACTGTCAAAATCTTCAAAATGAGCAAAAGCACAATGAAATGAATGCTGGAATCATCTTCAAGTTGCTAAAATACACTAATAACAGCAAAAAGTTTGAGTCTACAACATTTAGTTAAGGTGTGAGATCCTAAATGAACTTTTCATTGCTTTAAACGCGTTTTCAGCCCTTGATTGTACAATTCAGGTGAAACTGTCAAAATCTTCAAAATGAGCAAAAGCACAATGAAATTAATGCTGGAATCATCTTCAAGTTGCTAAAATACACTAATGACAGCAAAAAGTTTGAGTCTACAACATTTAGTTAAGGTGTGAGAGCCAAAATGAACTTTGTATTGCTTTAAATGCATTATCAGGCCGATTGTACACTTCAGGTTAAACTGTCAAAATCTTCAAAATGAGCAAAAGCACAATGAAATGAATGCTGGAATCATCTTCAAGTTGCTAAATCACACTAATGACAGCAAAAAGTTTGAGTCTACAACATTTAGTTAAGGTGTGAGAGCCTAAATTAACTTTGTATTGCTTTAAACGCGTTTTCAGCCCCTGATTGTACACTTCAGGTGAAACTGTCAAAATCTTCAAAATGAGCAAAAGCACAATGAAATTAATGCTGGAATCATCTTCAAGTTGCTAAAATACACTAATGACAGCAAAAAGTTTGAGTCTACAACATTTAGTTAAGGTGTGAGAGCCAAAATGAACTTTGTATTGCTTTAAATGCATTTTCAGCCCGATAGTACACTTCAGGTGAAAGTGTCAAAATCTTCAAAATGAGCAAAAGCACAATGAAATTAATGCTGGAATCATCTTCAATATGCTAAAATACACTAATGACAGCAAAAAGTTTGAGTCTACAACATTTAGTTAAGGTGTGAGAGCCAAAATGAACTTTATATTGCTTTAAATGCATTTTCAGCCCGATAGTACACTTCAGGTGAAACTGTCAAAATCTTCAAAATGAGCAAAAGCACAATGAAATTAATGCTGGAATCATCTTCAAGTTGCTAAAATACACTAATGACAGCAAAAAGTTTTAGTCTACAACATTTAGTTAAGGTGTGAGAGCCAAAATGAACTTTGTATTGCTGTAAACGCGTTTTCAGCACCTGATTGTACACTTCAGGTGAAAATGTCAAAATCTTCAAAATGTGCAAAAGCACAATGAAATTAATGCTGGAATCATCTTCAAGTTGCTAAAATACACTAATGACAGCAAAAAGTTTGAGTCTACAACATTTAGTTAAGGTGTGAGAGCCAAAATTAACTTTGTATTGCTTTAAAATTCATTTTCAGCCCGATTGTACACTTCAGGTGAAACTGTCAAAATCTTCAAAATGAGCAAAAGCACAATGAAATTAATGCTGGAATCATCTTCAAGTTGCTAAAATACACTAATGACAGCAACAAGTTTGAGTCTACAACATTTAGTTAAGGTGGAAGAGCCTAAATTACCTTTGCATTGCTTTAAACGCGTTTTCAGCCCCTGATTGTACACTTCAGGTGAAACTGTCAAAATCTTCAAAATGAGCAAAAGCACAATGAAATTAATGCTGGAATCATCTTCAAGTTGCTAAAATACACTAATGACAGCAAAAAGTTTGAGTCTACAACATTTAGTTAAGGTGTGAGAGCCAAAATGAACTTTGTATTGCTTTAAATGCATTTTCAGCCCGATAGTACACTTCAGGTGAAACTGTCAAAATCTTCAAAATGAGCAAAAGCACAATGAAATTAATGTTGGAATCATCTTCAAGTTGCTAAAATACACTAATGACAGCAAAAAAATTGAGTCTACAACATTTAGTTAAGGTGTGAGAGCCAAAATGAACTTTGTATTGCTTTAAATGCATTTTCAGCCCGATAGTACACTTCAGGTGAAAGTGTCAAAATCTTCAAAATGAGCAAAAGCACAATGAAATTAATGCTGGAATCATCTTCAATATGATAAAATACACTAATGACAGCAAAAAAGTTTGAGTCTACAACATTTAGTTAAGGTGTGAGAGCCAAAATGAACTTTATATTGCTTTAAATGCATTTTCAGCCCGATAGTACACTTCAGGTGAAACTGTCAAAATCTTCAAAATGAGCAAAAGCACAATGAAATTAATGCTGGAATCATCTTCAAGTTGCTAAAATACACTAATGACAGCAAAAAGTTTTAGTCTACAACATTTAGTTAAGGTGTGAGAGCCAAAATAAACTTTGTATTGCTGTAAAGGCGTTTTCAGCACCTGATTGTACACTTCAGGTGAAAATGTCAAAATCTTCAAAATGTGCAAAAGCACAATGAAATTAATGCTGGAATCATCTTCAAGTTGCTAAAATACACTAATGACAGCAAAAAGTTTGAGTCTACAACATTTAGTTAAGGTGTGAGAGCCAAAATTAACTTTGTATTGCTTTAAAATTCATTTTCAGCCCGATTGTACACTTCAGGTGAAACTGTCAAAATCTTCAAAATGAGCAAAAGCACAATGAAATTAATGCTGGAATCATCTTCAAGTTGCTAAAATACACTAATGACAGCAACAAGTTTGAGTCTACAACATTTAGTTAAGGTGTGAGAGCCTAAATTACCTTTGCATTGCTTTAAACGCGTTTTCAGCCCCTGATTGTACACTTCAGGTGAAACTGTCAAAATCTTCAAAATGAGCAAAAGCACAATGAAATTAATGCTGGAATCATCTTCAAGTTGCTAAAATACACTAATGACAGCAAAAAGTTTGAGTCTACAACATTTAGTTAAGGTGTGAGAGCCAAAATGAACTTTGTATTGCTTTAAATGCATTTTCAGCCCGATAGTACACTTCAGGTGAAACTGTCAAAATCTTCAAAATGAGCAAAAGCACAATGAAATTAATGTTGGAATCATCTTCAAGTTGCTAAAATACACTAATGACAGCAAAAAAATTGAGTCTACAACATTTAGTTAAGGTGTGAGAGCCAAAATGAACTTTGTATTGCTTTAAATGCATTTTCAGCCCGATAGTACACTTCAGGTGAAACTGTCAAAATCTTCAAAATGAGCAAAAGCACAATGAAATAATGCTGGAATCATCTTCAAGTTGCTAAAATACACTAATGACAGCAAAAAGTTTGAGTCTACAACATTTAGTTAAGGTGTGAGAGCCAAAATGAACTTTGTATTGCTTTAAATGCATTTTCAGCCCGATAGTACACTTCAGGTGAAACTGTCAAAATCTTCAAAATGAAAAAAAGCACAATGAAATTAATGCTGGAATCATCTTCAAGTTGCTAAAATACACTAATGACAGCAAAAAGTTTGAGTCTACAACATTTAGTTAAGGTGTGAGAGCCAAAATGAACTTTGTATTGCTGTAAACGCGTTTTCAGCACCTGAATGTACACTTCAGGTGAAACTGTCAAAATCTTCAAAATGAGCAAAAGCACAATGAAATTAATGCTGGAATCATCTTCAAGTTGCTAAAATACACTAATGACAGCAAAAAGTTTGAGTCTACAACATTTAGTTAAGGTGTGAGAGCCAAAATGAACTTTGTATTGCTTTAAATGCATTTTCAGCCCGATAGTACACTTCAGGTGAAACTATCAAAATCTTCAAAATGAGCAAAAGCACAATGAAATTAATGTTGGAATCATCTTCAAGTTGCTAAAATACACTAATGACAGCAAAAAGTTTTAGTCAACAACATTTAGTTAAGGTGTGAGAGCCAAAATGAACTTTGTATTGCTTTAAACGCGTTTTCAGCACCTGATTGTACACTTCAGGTGAAAATGTCAAAATCTTCAAAATGAGCAAAAGCACAATGAAATTAATGCTGGAATCATCTTCAAGTTGCTAAAATACACTAATGACAGCAAAAAGTTTGAGTCTACAACATTTAGTTAAGGTGTGAGAGCCAAAATGAACTTTATATTGCTTTAAATGCATTTTCAGCCGGATTGGACACTTCAGGTGAAAGTGTCAAAATCTTCAAAATGAGCAAAAGCACAATGAAATTAATGCTGGAATCATCTTCAATATGCTAAAATACACTAATGACAGCAAAAAGTTTGAGTCTACAACATTTAGTTAAGGTGTGAGAGCCAAAATGAACTTTGTATTGCTTTAAATGCATTATCAGGCCGATTGTACACTTCAGGTGAAACTGTCAAAATCTTCAAAATGAGCAAAAGCACAATGAAATGAATGCTGGAATCATCTTCAAGTTGCTAAAATACACTAATGACAGCAAAAAGTTTGAGTCTACAACATTTAGTTAAGGTGTGAGATCCTAAATGAACTTTTCATTGCTTTAAACGCGTTTTCAGCCCTTGATTGTACAATTCAGGTGAAACTGTCAAAATCTTCAAAATGAGCAAAAGCACAATGAAATTAATGCTGGAATCATCTTCAAGTTGCTAAAATACACTAATGACAGCAAAAAGTTTGAGTCTACAACATTTAGTTAAGGTGTGAGAGCCAAAATGAACTTTGTATTGCTTTAAATGCATTATCAGGCCGATTGTACACTTCAGGTGAAACTGTCAAAATCTTCAAAATGAGCAAAAGCACAATGAAATTAATGCTGGAATCATCTTCAAGTTGCTAAAATACACTAATGACAGCAAAAAGTTTGAGTCTACAACATTTAGTTAAGGTGTGAGAGCCAAAATGAACTTTGTATTGCTTTAAATGCATTTTCAGCCCGATAGTACACTTCAGGTGAAACTGTCAAAATCTTAAAAATGAGCAAAAGCACAATGAAATTAATGCTGGAATCATCTTCAAGTTGCTAAAATACACTAATGACAGCAAAAAGTTTGAGTCTACAACATTTAGTTAAGTTGTGAGAGCCTAAATTAACTTTTTATTGCTTTAAACGCGTTTTCAGCCCTTGATTGTACACTTCAGGTGAAACTGTCAAAATCTTCAAAATGAGCAAAAGCACAATGAAATTAATGCTGGAATCATCTTCAAGTTGCTAAAATACACTAATGACAGCAAAAAGTTTGAGTCTACAACATTTAGTTAAGGTGTGAGAGCCAAAATGAACTTTGTATTGCTTTAAATGCATTTTCAGCCGGATTGGACACTTCAGGTGAAAGTGTCAAAATCTTCAAAATGAGCAAAAGCACAATGAAATTAATGCTGGAATCATCTTCAAGTAGCTAAAATACACTAATGACAGCAAAAAGTTTGAGTCTACAACATTTAGTTAAGGTGTGAGAGCCAAAATGAACTTTGTATTGCTTTAAATGCATTATCAGGCCGATTGTACACTTCAGGTGAAACTGTCAAAATCTTCAAAATGAGCAAAAGCACAATGAAATGAATGCTGGAATCATCTTCAAGTTGCTAAAATACACTAATGACAGCAAAAAGTTTGAGTCTACAACATTTAGTTAAGGTGTGAGATCCTAAATGAACTTTTCATTGCTTTAAACGCGTTTTCAGCCCTTGATTGTACAATTCAGGTGAAACTGTCAAAATCTTCAAAATGAGCAAAAGCACAATGAAATTAATGCTGGAATCATCTTCAAGTTGCTAAAATACACTAATGACAGCAACAAGTTTGAGTCTACAACATTTAGTTAAGGTGTGAGAGCCTAAATTAACTTTGTATTGCTTTAAACGCGTTTTCAGCCCCTGATTGTACACTTCAGGTGAAACTGTCAAAATCTTCAAAATGAGCAAAAGCACAATGAAATTAATGCTGGAATCATCTTCAAGTTGCTAAAATACACTAATGACAGCAAAAAGTTTGAGTCTACAACATTTAGTTAAGGTGTGAGAGCCAAAATGAACTTTGTATTGCTTTAAATGCATTTTCAGCCCGATAGTACACTTCAGGTGAAAGTGTCAAAATCTTCAAAATGAGCAAAAGCACAATGAAATTAATGCTGGAATCATCTTCAATATGCTAAAATACACTAATGACAGCAAAAAGTTTGAGTCTACAACATTTAGTTAAGGTGTGAGAGCCAAAATGAACTTTATATTGCTTTAAATGCATTTTCAGCCCGATAGTACACTTCAGGTGAAACTGTCAAAATCTTCAAAATGAGCAAAAGCACAATGAAATTAATGCTGGAATCATCTTCAAGTTGCTAAAATACACTAATGACAGCAAAAAGTTTTAGTCTACAACATTTAGTTAAGGTGTGAGAGCCAAAATGAACTTTGTATTGCTGTAAACGCGTTTTCAGCACCTGATTGTACACTTCAGGTGAAAATGTCAAAATCTTCAAAATGTGCAAAAGCACAATGAAATTAATGCTGGAATCATCTTCAAGTTGCTAAAATACACTAATGACAGCAAAAAGTTTGAGTCTACAACATTTAGTTAAGGTGTGAGAGCCAAAATTAACTTTGTATTGCTTTAAAATTCATTTTCAGCCCGATTGTACACTTCAGGTGAAACTGTCAAAATCTTCAAAATGAGCAAAAGCACAATGAAATTAATGCTGGAATCATCTTCAAGTTGCTAAAATACACTAATGACAGCAACAAGTTTGAGTCTACAACATTTAGTTAAGGTGTGAGAGCCTAAATTACCTTTGCATTGTTTTAAACGCGTTTTCAGCCCCTGATTGTACACTTCAGGTGAAACTGTCAAAATCTTCAAAATGAGCAAAAGCACAATGAAATTAATGCTGGAATCATCTTCAAGTTGCTAAAATACACTAATGACAGCAAAAAGTTTGAGTCTACAACATTTAGTTAAGGTGTGAGAGCCAAAATGAACTTTGTATTGCTTTAAATGCATTTTCAGCCCGATAGTACACTTCAGGTGAAACTGTCAAAATCTTCAAAATGAGCAAAAGCACAATGAAATTAATGTTGGAATCATCTTCAAGTTGCTAAAATACACTAATGACAGCAAAAAAATTGAGTCTACAACATTTAGTTAAGGTGTGAGAGCCAAAATGAACTTTGTATTGCTTTAAATGCATTTTCAGCCCGATAGTACACTTCAGGTGAAAGTGTCAAAATCTTCAAAATGAGCAAAAGCACAATGAAATTAATGCTGGAATCATCTTCAATATGCTAAAATACACTAATGACAGCAAAAAGTTTGAGTCTACAACATTTAGTTAAGGTGTGAGAGCCAAAATGAACTTTATATTGCTTTAAATGCATTTTCAGCCCGATAGTACACTTCAGGTGAAACTGTCAAAATCTTCAAAATGAGCAAAAGCACAATGAAATTAATGCTGGAATCATCTTCAAGTTGCTAAAATACACTAATGACAGCAAAAAGTTTTAGTCTACAACATTTAGTTAAGGTGTGAGAGCCAAAATTAACTTTGTATTGCTTTAAAATTCATTTTCAGCCCGATTGTACACTTCAGGTGAAACTGTCAAAATCTTCAAAATGAGCAAAAGCACAATGAAATTAATGCTGGAATCATCTTCAAGTTGCTAAAATACACTAATGACAGCAACAAGTTTGAGTCTACAACATTTAGTTAAGGTGTGAGAGCCTAAATTACCTTTGCATTGCTTTAAACGCGTTTTCAGCCCCTGATTGTACACTTCAGGTGAAACTGTCAAAATCTTCAAAATGAGCAAAAGCACAATGAAATTAATGCTGGAATCATCTTCAAGTTGCTAAAATACACTAATGACAGCAAAAAGTTTGAGTCTACAACATTTAGTTAAGGTGTGAGAGCCAAAATGAACTTTGTATTGCTTTAAATGCATTTTCAGCCCGATAGTACACTTCAGGTGAAACTGTCAAAATCTTCAAAATGAGCAAAAGCACAATGAAATAATGCTGGAATCATCTTCAAGTTGCTAAAATACACTAATGACAGCAAAAAGTTTGAGTCTACAACATTTAGTTAAGGTGTGAGAGCCAAAATGAACTTTGTATTGCTTTAAATGCATTTTCAGCCCGATAGTACACTTCAGGTGAAACTGTCAAAATCTTCAAAATGAAAAAAAGCACAATGAAATTAATGCTGGAATCATCTTCAAGTTGCTAAAATACACTAATGACAGCAAAAAGTTTGAGTCTACAACATTTAGTTAAGGTGTGAGAGCCAAAATGAACTTTGTATTGCTGTAAATGCGTTTTCAGCACCTGAATGTACACTTCAGGTGAAACTGTCAAAATCTTCAAAATGAGCAAAAGCACAATGAAATTAATGCTGGAATCATCTTCAAGTTGCTAAAATACACTAATGACAGCAAAAAGTTTGAGTCTACAACATTTAGTTAAGGTGTGAGAGCCAAAATGAACTTTGTATTGCTTTAAATGCATTTTCAGCCCGATAGTACACTTCAGGTGAAACTGTCAAAATCTTCAAAATGAGCAAAAGCACAATGAAATTAATGTTGGAATCATCTTCAAGTTGCTAAAATACACTAATGACAGCAAAAAGTTTTAGTCAACAACATTTAGTTAAGGTGTGAGAGCCAAAATGAACTTTGTATTGCTTTAAACGCGTTTTCAGCACCTGATTGTACACTTCAGGTGAAAATGTCAAAATCTTCAAAATGAGCAAAAGCACAATGAAATTAATGCTGGAATCATCTTCAAGTTGCTAAAATACACTAATGACAGCAAAAAGTTTGAGTCTACAACATTTAGTTAAGGTGTGAGAGCCAAAATGAACTTTATATTGCTTTAAATGCATTTTCAGCCCGATAGTACACTTCAGGTGAAACTGTCAAAATCTTTAAAATGAGCAAAAGCACAATGAAATTAATGCTGGAATCATCTTCAAGTTCCTAAAATACACTAATGACAGCAAAAAGTTTTAGTCTACAACATTTAGTTAAGGTGTGAGAGCCAAAATGAACTTTGTATTGCTTTAAATGCATTTTCAGCCGGATTGGACACTTCAGGTGAAAGTGTCAAAATCTTCAAAATGAGCAAAAGCACAATGAAATTAATGCTGGAATCATCTTCAATATGCTAAAATACACTAATGACAGCAAAAAGTTTGAGTCTACAACATTTAGTTAAGGTGTGAGAGCCAAAATGAACTTTGTATTGCTTTAAATGCATTATCAGGCCGATTGTACACTTCAGGTGAAACTGTCAAAATCTTCAAAATGAGCAAAAGCACAATGAAATGAATGCTGGAATCATCTTCAAGTTGCTAAAATACACTAATGACAGCAAAAAGTTTGAGTCTACAACATTTAGTTAAGGTGTGAGAGCCAAAATGAACTTTGTATTGCTTTAAATGCATTATCAGGCCGATTGTACACTTCAGGTGAAACTGTCAAATTCTTCAAAATGAGCAAAAGCACAATGAAATTAATGCTGGAATCATCTTCAAGTTGCTAAAATACACTAATGACAGCAAAAAGTTTGAGTCTACAACATTTAGTTAAGGTGTGAGAGCCAAAATGAACTTTGTATTGCTTTAAATGCATTATCAGGCCGATTGTACACTTCAGGTTAAACTGTCAAAATCTTCAAAATGAGCAAAAGCACAATGAAATGAATGCTGGAATCATCTTCAAGTTGCTAAAATACACTAATGACAGCAAAAAGTTTGAGTCTACAACATTTAGTTAAGGTGTGAGATCCTAAATGAACTTTTCATTGCTTTAAACGCGTTTTCAGCCCTTGATTGTACAATTCAGGTGAAACTGTCAAAATCTTCAAAATGAGCAAAAGCACAATGAAATTAATGCTGGAATCATCTTCAAGTTGCTAAAATACACTAATGACAGCAACAAGTTTGAGTCTACAACATTTAGTTAAGGTGTGAGAGCCTAAATTAACTTTGTATTGCTTTAAACGCGTTTTCAGCACCTGATTGTACACTTCAGGTGAAAATGTCAAAATCTTCAAAATGAGCAAAAGCACAATAAAATTAATGCTGGAATCATCTTCAAGTTGCTAAAATACACTAATGACAGCAAAAAGTTTGAGTCTACAACATTTAGTTAAGGTGTGAGAGCCAAAATTAACTTTGTATTGCTTTAAAATTCATTTTCAGCCCGATTGTACACTTCAGGTGAAACTGTCAAAATCTTAAAAATGAGCAAAAGCACAATGAAATTAATGTTGGAATCATCTTCAAGTTGCTAAAATACACTAATGACAGCAAAAAGTTTGAGTCTACAACATTTAGTTAAGTTGTGAGAGCCTAAATTAACTTTTTATTGCTTTAAACGCGTTTTCAGCCCTTGATTGTACACTTCAGGTGAAACTGTCAAAATCTTCAAAATGAGCAAAAGCACAATGAAATTAATGCTGGAATCATCTTCAAGTAGCTAAAATACACTAATGACAGCAAAAAGTTTGAGTCTACAACATTTAGTTAAGGTGTGAGAGCCAAAATGAACTTTGTATTGCTTTAAATGCATTATCAGGCCGATTGTACACTTCAGGTGAAACTGTCAAAATCTTCAAAATGAGCAAAAGCACAATGAAATGAATGCTGGAATCATCTTCAAGTTGCTAAAATACACTAATGACAGCAAAAAGTTTGAGTCTACAACATTTAGTTAAGGTGTGAGATCCTAAATGAACTTTTCATTGCTTTAAACGCGTTTTCAGCCCTTGATTGTACAATTCAGGTGAAACTGTCAAAATCTTCAAAATGAGCAAAAGCACAATGAAATTAATGCTGGAATCATCTTCAAGTTGCTAAAATACACTAATGACAGCAAAAAGTTTGAGTCTACAACATTTAGTTAAGGTGTGAGAGCCAAAATGAACTTTGTATTCCTTAAATGCATTATCAGGCCGATTGTACACTTCAGGTTAAACTGTCAAAATCTTCAAAATGAGCAAAAGCACAATGAAATGAATGCTGGAATCATCTTCAAGTTGCTAAAATACACTAATGACAGCAAAAAGTTTGAGTCTACAACATTTAGTTAAGGTGTGAGATCCTAAATGAACTTTTCATTGCTTTAAACACGTTTTCAGCCCTTGATTGTACAATTCAGGTGAAACTGTCAAAATCTTCAAAATGAGCAAAAGCACAATGAAATTAATGCTGGAATCATCTTCAAGTTGCTAAAATACACTAATGACAGCAACAAGTTTGAGTCTACAACATTTAGTTAAGGTGTGAGAGCCTAAATTAACTTTGTATTGCTTTAAACGCGTTTTCAGCCCCTGATTGTACACTTCAGGTGAAACTGTCAAAATCTTCAAAATGAGCAAAAGCACAATGAAATTAATGCTGGAATCATCTTCAAGTTGCTAAAATACACTAATGACAGCAAAAAGTTTGAGTCTACAACATTTAGTTAAGGTGTGAGAGCCAAAATGAACTTTGTATTGCTTTAAATGCATTTTCAGCCCGATAGTACACTTCAGGTGAAAGTGTCAAAATCTTCAAAATGAGCAAAAGCACAATGAAATTAATGCTGGAATCATCTTCAATATGCTAAAATACACTAATGACAGCAAAAAGTTTGAGTCTACAACATTTAGTTAAGGTGTGAGAGCCAAAATGAACTTTATATTGCTTTAAATGCATTTTCAGCCCGATAGTACACTTCAGGTGAAACTGTCAAAATCTTCAAAATGAGCAAAAGCACAATGAAATTAATGCTGGAATCATCTTCAAGTTGCTAAAATACACTAATGACAGCAAAAAGTTTTAGTCTACAACATTTAGTTAAGGTGTGAGAGCCAAAATGAACTTTGTATTGCTGTAAACGCGTTTTCAGCACCTGATTGTACACTTCAGGTGAAAATGTCAAAATCTTCAAAATGTGCAAAAGCACAATGAAATTAATGCTGGAATCATCTTCAAGTTGCTAAAATACACTAATGACAGCAAAAAGTTTGAGTCTACAACATTTAGTTAAGGTGTGAGAGCCAAAATTAACTTTGTATTGCTTTAAAATTCATTTTCAGCCCGATTGTACACTTCAGGTGAAACTGTCAAAATCTTAAAAATGAGCAAAAGCACAATGAAATTAATGCTGGAATCATCTTCAAGTTGCTAAAATACACTAATGACAGCAACAAGTTTGAGTCTACAACATTTAGTTAAGGTGTGAGAGCCTAAATTACCTTTGCATTGCTTTAAACGCGTTTTCAGCCCCTGATTGTACACTTCAGGTGAAACTGTCAAAATCTTCAAAATGAGCAAAAGCACAATGAAATTAATGCTGGAATCATCTTCAAGTTGCTAAAATACACTAATGACAGCAAAAAGTTTGAGTCTACAACATTTAGTTAAGGTGTGAGAGCCAAAATGAACTTTGTATTGCTTTAAATGCATTTTCAGCCCGATAGTACACTTCAGGTGAAACTGTCAAAATCTTCAAAATGAGCAAAAGCACAATGAAATTAATGTTGGAATCATCTTCAAGTTGCTAAAATACACTAATGACAGCAAAAAAATTTAATCTACAACATTTAGTTAAGGTGTGAGAGCCAAAATGAACTTTGTATTGCTTTAAATGCATTTTCAGCCCCATAGTACACTTCAGGTGAAAGTGTCAAAATCTTCAAAATGAGCAAAAGCACAATGAAATTAATGCTGGAATCATCTTCAATATGCTAAAATACACTAATGACAGCAAAAAAGTTTGAGTCTACAAGATTTAGTTAAGGTGTGAGAGCCAAAATGAACTTTATATTGCTTTAAATGCATTTTCAGCCCGATAGTACACTTCAGGTGAAACTGTCAAAATCTTCAAAATGAGCAAAAGCACAATGAAATTAATGCTGGAATCATCTTCAAGTTGCTAAAATACACTAATGACAGCAACAAGTTTGAGTCTACAACATTTAGTTAAGGTGTGAGAGCCTAAATTACCTTTGCATTGCTTTAAACGCGTTTTCAGCCCCTGATTGTACACTTCAGGTGAAACTGTCAAAATCTTCAAAATGAGCAAAAGCACAATGAAATTAATGCTGGAATCATCTTCAAGTTGCTAAAATACACTAATGACAGCAAAAAGTTTGAGTCTACAACATTTAGTTAAGGTGTGAGAGCCAAAATGAACTTTGTATTGCTTTAAATGCATTTTCAGCCCGATAGTACACTTCAGGTGAAACTGTCAAAATCTTCAAAATGAGCAAAAGCACAATGAAATTAATGTTGGAATCATCTTCAAGTTGCTAAAATACACTAATGACAGCAAAAAAATTGAGTCTACAACATTTAGTTAAGGTGTGAGAGCCAAAATGAACTTTGTATTGCTTTAAATGCATTTTCAGCCCGATAGTACACTTCAGGTGAAACTGTCAAAATCTTCAAAATGAGCAAAAGCACAATGAAATTAATGCTGGAATCATCTTCAAGTTGCTAAAATACACTAATGACGGCAAAAAGTTTGAGTCTACAACATTTAGTTAAGGTGTGAGAGCCAAAATGAACTTTGTATTGCTGTAAACGCGTTTTCAGCACCTGAATGTACACTTCAGGTGAAACTGTCAAAATCTTCAAAATGAGCAAAAGCACAATGAAATTAATGCTGGAATCATCTTCAAGTTGCTAAAATACACTAATGACAGCAAAAAGTTTGAGTCTACAACATTTAGTTAAGGTGTGAGAGCCAAAATGAACTTTGTATTGCTTTAAATGCATTTTCAGGCCGATTGTACACTTCAGGTGAAACTGTCAAAATCTTCAAAATGAGCAAAAGCACAATGAAATGAATGCTGGAATCATCTTCAAGTTGCTAAAATACACTAATGACAGCAAAAAGTTTGAGTCTACAACATTTAGTTAAGGTGTGAGATCCTAAATGAACTTTTCATTGCTTTAAACGCGTTTTCAGCCCTTGATTGTACAATTCAGGTGAAACTGTCAAAATCTTCAAAATGAGCAAAAGCACAATGAAATTAATGCTGGAATCATCTTCAAGTTGCTAAAATACACTAATGACAGCAACAAGTTTGAGTCTACAACATTTAGTTAAGGTGTGAGAGCCTAAATTAACTTTGTATTGCTTTAAACGCGTTTTCAGCCCCTGATTGTACACTTCAGGTGAAACTGTCAAAATCTTCAAAATGAGCAAAAGCACAATGAAATTAATGCTGGAATCATCTTCAAGTTGCTAAAATACACTAATGACAGCAAAAAGTTTGAGTCTACAAAATTTAGTTAAGGTGTGAGAGCCAAAATGAACTTTGTATTGCTTTAAATGCATTATCAGGCCGATTGTACACTTCAGGTGAAACTGTCAAAATCTTCAAAATGAGCAAAAGCACAATGAAATGAATGCTGGAATCATCTTCAAGTTGCTAAAATACACTAATGACAGCAAAAAGTTTGAGTCTACAACATTTAGTTAAGGTGTGAGATCCTAAATGAACTTTTCATTGCTTTAAACGCGTTTTCAGCCCTTGATTGTACAATTCAGGTGAAACTGTCAAAATCTTCAAAATGAGCAAAAGCACAATGAAATTAATGCTGGAATCATCTTCAAGTTGCTAAAATACACTAATGACAGCAACAAGTTTGAGTCTACAACATTTAGTTAAGGTGTGAGAGCCTAAATTAACTTTGTATTGCTTTAAACGCGTTTTCAGCCCCTGATTGTACACTTCAGGTGAAACTGTCAAAATCTTCAAAATGAGCAAAAGCACAATGAAATTAATGCTGGAATCATCTTCAAGTTGCTAAAATACACTAATGACAGCAAAAAGTTTGAGTCTACAACATTTAGTTAAGGTGTGAGAGCCAAAATGAACTTTGTATTGCTTTAAATGCATTTTCAGCCCGATAGTACACTTCAGGTGAAAGTGTCAAAATCTTCAAAATGAGCAAAAGCACAATGAAATTAATGCTGGAATCATCTTCAATATGCTAAAATACACTAATGACAGCAAAAAGTTTGAGTCTACAACATTTAGTTAAGGTGTGAGAGCCAAAATGAACTTTATATTGCTTTAAATGCATTTTCAGCCCGATAGTACACTTCAGGTGAAACTGTCAAAATCTTCAAAATGAGCAAAAGCACAATGAAATTAATGCTGGAATCATCTTCAAGTTGCTAAAATACACTAATGACAGCAAAAAGTTTTAGTCTACAACATTTAGTTAAGGTGTGAGAGCCAAAATGAACTTTGTATTGCTGTAAACGCGTTTTCAGCACCTGATTGTACACTTCAGGTGAAAATGTCAAAATCTTCAAAATGTGCAAAAGCACAATGAAATTAATGCTGGAATCATCTTCAAGTTGCTAAAATACACTAATGACAGCAAAAAGTTTGAGTCTACAACATTTAGTTAAGGTGTGAGAGCCAAAATTAACTTTGTATTGCTTTAAAATTCATTTTCAGCCCGATTGTACACTTCAGGTGAAACTGTCAAAATCTTAAAAATGAGCAAAAGCACAATGAAATTAATGCTGGAATCATCTTCAAGTTGCTAAAATACACTAATGACAGCAACAAGTTTGAGTCTACAACATTTAGTTAAGGTGTGAGAGCCAAAATGAACTTTGTATTGCTTTAAATGCATTTTCAGCCCGATAGTACACTTCAGGTGAAACTGTCAAAATCTTCAAAATGAGCAAAAGCACAATGAAATTAATGTTGGAATCATCTTCAAGTTGCTAAAATACACTAATGACAGCAAAAAAATTGAGTCTACAACATTTAGTTAAGGTGTGAGAGCCAAAATGAACTTTGTATTGCTTTAAATGCATTTTCAGCCCGATAGTACACTTCAGGTGAAAGTGTCAAAATCTTCAAAATGAGCAAAAGCACAATGAAATTAATGCTGGAATCATCTTCAAGTAGCTAAAATACACTAATGACAGCAAAAAGTTTGAGTCTACAACATTTAGTTAAGGTGTGAGAGCCAAAATGAACTTTGTATTCTTTAAATGCATTATCAGGCCGATTGTACACTTCAGGTTAAACTGTCAAAATCTTCAAAATGAGCAAAAGCACAATGAAATGAATGCTGGAATCATCTTCAAGTTGCTAAAATACACTAATGACAGCAAAAAGTTTGAGTCTACAACATTTAGTTAAGGTGTGAGATCCTAAATGAACTTTTCATTGCTTTAAACGCGTTTTCAGCCCTTGATTGTACAATTCAGGTGAAACTATCAAAATCTTCAAAATGAGCAAAAGCACAATGAAATTAATGCTGGAATCATCTTCAAGTTGCTAAAATACACTAATGACAGCAACAAGTTTGAGTCTACAACATTTAGTTAAGGTGTGAGAGCCTAAATTAACTTTGTATTGCTTTAAACGCGTTTTCAGCCCCTGATTGTACACTTCAGGTGAAACTGTCAAAATCTTCAAAATGAGCAAAAGCACAATGAAATTAATGCTGGAATCATCTTCAAGTTGCTAAAATACACTAATGACAGCAAAAAGTTTGAGTCTACAACATTTAGTTAAGGTGTGAGAGCCAAAATGAACTTTGTATTGCTTTAAATGCATTTTCAGCCCGATAGTACACTTCAGGTGAAAGTGTCAAAATCTTCAAAATGAGCAAAAGCACAATGAAATTAATGCTGGAATCATCTTCAATATGCTAAAATACACTAATGACAGCAAAAAGTTTAAGTCTACAACATTTAGTTAAGGTGTGAGAGCCAAAATGAACTTTATATTGCTTTAAATGCATTTTCAGCCCGATAGTACACTTCAGGTGAAACTGTCAAAATCTTCAAAATAAGCAAAAGCACAATGAAATTAATGCTGGAATCATCTTCAAGTTGCTAAAATACACTAATGACAGCAAAAAGTTTTAGTCTACAACATTTAGTTAAGGTGTGAGAGCCAAAATGAACTTTGTATTGCTGTAAACGCGTTTTCAGCACCTGATTGTACACTTCAGGTGAAAATGTCAAAATCTTCAAAATGTGCAAAAGCACAATGAAATTAATGCTGGAATCATCTTCAAGTTGCTAAAATACACTAATGACAGCAAAAAGTTTGAGTCTACAACATTTAGTTAAGGTGTGAGAGCCAAAATTAACTTTGTATTGCTTTAAAATTCATTTTCAGCCCGATTGTACACTTCAGGTGAAACTGTCAAAATCTTAAAAATGAGCAAAAGCACAATGAAATTAATGCTGGAATCATCTTCAAGTTGCTAAAATACACTAATGACAGCAACAAGTTTGAGTCTACAACATTTAGTTAAGGTGTGAGAGCCAAAATGAACTTTGTATTGCTTTAAATGCATTTTCAGCCCGATAGTACACTTCAGGTGAAACTGTCAAAATCTTCAAAATGAGCAAAAGCACAATGAAATTAATGTTGGAATCATCTTCAAGTTGCTAAAATACACTAATGACAGCAAAAAAATTGAGTCTACAACATTTAGTTAAGGTGTGAGAGCCAAAATGAACTTTGTATTGCTTTAAATGCATTTTCAGCCCGATAGTACACTTCAGGTGAAAGTGTC